>NC_137687.1:4155300-4327800 GCF_963989245.1 Nansenia antarctica
TGTCAACATTTTCAAAATAACACCACACAGGCATTAATAAACACCTAATGGATCAGATTATGTAAACAACTAAATTTTGACCAAAATGGAGATGGAACCTTATATAATTCTAACGTCACGTATTGTCTATAAAGAGATCATCTGCCAAGGAGTGGCAGCATAATGCAACAGTATATGTTTTCATGGATGTGACCCAGCAGGGAGGTTTTCAGCTCATTCTGTCCCCACCCAGATTGTCCTAACCCCTTATGCAGAGAGGGGCTTAACACACACAACACACTCACACCCTTTAGGGGCCTCGCGGCGGGCCCAGACCAGGATGAGGGAACCCCTCACACAGCGGGACCGGACACTACAGGAGGAACAACACGCGCTTGGCAGGTGGGAGGGGCCCAGAGATTGATGCGCGTGTGAAAAAGGTCCGGCGAAATATCGCGCAGGCGCGGGGTTTATTGTACCGCGTGTCCAGTGTGCAGATTCATGCGTCTGGGGACCCCTCAGCTGGGGGGGCCATGCATGCGGTAAATTCAGCTCCGCCAAAACAAACTTCACGTGGGGTCGGTCTTTCATGACAGGTTGTCCTTTATAGTTTATTCCCAGGAAAGATGCAACAAGAGAAGTTATATTATAGGCATCCACTGTTGAAAGTTTAGACATAGAATTCCACTGTCATGGGTAACTGTCCTACGTTGTATTTTTTTTTCTTCCCTTTCAATTATTACTTCAGGACTGTCCTCTGATGTTCCTCTCAGCGTGAGCACGTGTAGGCCTATGTTGCGTTTCTCTCGCTGCGGGCGGATGTGGCACGAGCTCACAGAGATCGCCGACATTATTCAGTCAAGGGACTGGCCATCTTTGCCGACGCAAATAGCAAGGAGCCAAATCCACAATGAAGTGCCTGTATTCTGTTGTGCAAAAAAAAAAAAAATGCTCAAACTCAAACCCATGCTTTCTAACAGTGAAATAACTTCCAGGCTTGTATCTTAACCATCAACCATTTACATGAGAAAGTTGACAAAAGGCCGCAACAGCGAGAGAGACAAGAGACAAGAGACCCATTTACAGTGTACAGTCAGGGAGGGAGGGGGGGGAGAGAGAGAGAGAGAGAGAGAGAGAGAGAGAGAGAGAGAGAGAGAGAGAGAGAGAGAGAGAGAGAGAGAGAGAGAGAGAGAGAGAGAGAAAGAGAGAGAGAGGGTGGGTGGGTGGGAGGAGAAGCTGGGAGGAGAGTTGAATTAATGAATTAAAATGTCCATAGAGAGTGACTGAATACTTTTTCATTTATAACGCAGAGAGACAGTGAAAAGGCAAGAGGGGAAACTTGAACACTTCAACTCTCAAAACTTCATCCTGAACTTGAGAACTACTCACTCACACAGCTCGTAGATGCAAGCCGAGACATTCTTGTCATCTTATTACATAATAACTTAGTAACATCCAACCGGAACCGGTACCGAGTGACACTTCAGTTTGTAGGCGAATCCTTTGATTGGGGCTTCTTTGGTAAAATTCGGGGCTTAAACTTTGTTGATGTACATGGGTTTTGGCTTATTTTAGAATTGTAATGGCAACAATGTAGACTTAGAATATTAATCATCATCAAAAATCTGTTAGACAATGTAAGTTGCGCGTCTCTTGAACATGCGTGTGACACAATTGTCAACAAGTGCGCATCGCGCTCCAAACCGTGAAGTCCGCACGTCGATACAGTCAACTTGAAACATTACAGCATTTTATTTATCCATGATTTTTTTTTCTACAGTAAACAGTTTTTAATTTATTTCAAAAATTGCATTCAACGAGAGACTATTACTGATCAACATACGGTAAGTCATTTTTTTAATCACTAGGCCTTTGCTACTGTCCAGGCCTACTACATTTTCATAATTCATATGCTGTCAACCTTAAACATTTCCACGTTATTGTGGTAGCAGCATATACTCATATACTAGCAGAGACTTTTTATATAATAGTCAAACATAATGCAAGAGATAACGGTAATGTTTTCAGTGCTATATTGGTTTTTTGATATTACAAATCAGAGAGCACAGGTGCACCCACATGCAGAAGTGCTGAGTAGTGGCAACAGGTGTCCCAAAGCAGCTCTGTGTGTGTCTCACTGCTGAGGGCTGGACTCTTGACACACCTAATGAAATGACAGGGAGGGTAATACATATTGTTTTACAACTTTTACAACATTGTATGCATTGGCATTGTCGCTGATAAAAACTGCTGTCAGTATGTTTTATGTTGACAGGATTTTTATGTGTTTAATTGTTTCTTTAAAAAATATCTGCAGGTGTCTGTTACTAACCATGTAGCTACTGTAGACTGTAGGTATTTAACATGTACAGGAAGGCTAATGTTCCTAATTTATTGTCACATTCTGGGGCAAAATCACTGCACATTGTAATGTAAATAGGGTGAATAAAGCCCCTTAATTTAGAGACAGGGTGAGGGGGGGGCAATTTTAATTTCAATTCAGTCAACTCAGGAGATAAGCTGATAAACATTCAAATTAAAGAATTGAAAAGCTCCATATTTCCAATAAGGATTTATTTTTATTTTTTAAAGTGTTGTATATTAAAATATACTGACTGAACTGAGATGGCGTTCACCTCAACGCCGATTAGACGTGGCGAGGGTTTAGTTTCACACCTTAGGGGAAGACAACCACTGACCCGGGACTCAATGGAAGATGGCCAATCACCATGGATACAGACAGGAAGCTGACCAATTACCTCACAGCACAAACAAACACTGCCCTCCCTATTATATAGGCTACCATCCGTCTCCTCTTGACTAAAAGTCAGAATGAGAATTGTACTGGCCCAGACTGAGACGCCCATTCACGTTTACTAACTTACTGACTGGCTGCCGTTCTCTGTCAGGTTTATTAGGCTATGTGCAAAAAAGGAGACACAATGTTAAAGTAAACGTGCAGTAAATGCCCTATATAAAGTCCTAGTGACGCTGTGATGATTTTGGTCAGTCTTTGTGATTAATATGATGTAATTGTCCAGAGGTGAACAAGGAAATTACGTTTTTTTTAAGGTTTACATTGCTCTGAAGTAATGCCTATGTATGTGGAGTGAATGTTGTGTGTTACTCCCTTCATGTGTAATGATCGTGTAATAACTCACCCTAGTAAACACAAACAGCAGACTATAAAGTGTAACCAGACCTTATTCTGGGCACAGACCCTAACCCTACCCCTAACCCTAACCTTAACCGTAGCACCCTAGCACCTAACCCTAACCCTAGTTTTCCCACATGTACCGTTTTCCCACATGTACCACCAGGTTGTGTATTCATATAGTGTGTGGTCAAGTGTTCTGCTCAATTTAGTCTGGCCTCAGGTTACATTGTTCAAGATATCGTCTCAGCTGAGGATTTCTTACTTTCTTACTCTTACTTGTGCTATTGAGTGAGCGTTTGTAGAAGTTATGTTTGTTGTTGTTTGATGTTGTTTGTAGTGTTGTTGGTGCATGGTTTGTTGTGCTGTTTGCCTGGTGGTCCCTGGGGGGGCCGTGTGTTGTGTGGAGGTTGTTAGGGCACTTTCGTAGTGTGGCGACACAAAATAGAGGGGCGAGGAGTTTGGAGGATACCCTCATTTGGAATACCAATGAGTGTCCTTTGTCATAGACCTGTTTCTTTATACCTTTCACTCCTCCCTCCCTCTTTCTCTCTCTCTCTCCCTCTCTCTCTCTCTCTCTCTGCCTCTTTCTTGCTCTCCCTCACACCTCTCGCTCTCTCTCTCCCTCCCTCCATCTCTCTTTCTTTTTTCTCCTGATTCTCTCAATCTAATTTCTCTATATTTTCCCTTCTCTGCCCCCTCACACTGTCAAACACACACACACACACACACACACACACACACACACACACACACACACACACACACACACACACACACTCTCTCTCTTTCTCTCTCTCTCTCTCTCTCTCTCTCAGTCGTATTTTTCAATGGTGGCTTTTGTCCCTTTCATCTCCTCTCTAAACAAAGGATTCTTGTGCACACAGGACAGAGAGAAGGAGAGAGAGATGGAGAGAGGGAGAGAGGGAATGAGAAGAAGAGAGAGTAAGGGTTGAGAGGAAAACTCACAAGCATTAAAGTGAATCTGAAAGGAAAGGCAAAATAATCATCACAGCTTACAAGAATGATATGTCTCACAATCGCTGCCTTGTATATACATGTATGTCAACATTGATGCACGGAGAGCTGTGTGTGTGTGTATGTCCATACATGTGAGTGTGTTTTTACTGTATGTGTGGGCGGTGACTCAGAAGAGTTCGGAGGTCAGCTGTGAATGTACTCAGCCTATCACACGTGCCTTTCTAAAGCCCCCCCCCCCCCCTCTTAGTATTCAGAGCACAGAAATCAACAGAGATCTCTATTCATACTCACAGTGTGAGCTCCAGCACCAGAGAGAGAAGGGAGGCGAGAGTGGGGGAGAGAGAGAGGGGGGAGAGAGAATGGAGTAAGAGAGTGGGGACAGAGAGAGCGAGGTCAGAAAGGAGAGAGCGTATCAGATCGCCTTAGTTTCCCTTGCTTTTGTTTTAGTTGGTTATTTTTTTTTATTGGGTCCGGAAAGCAGAGGCAGGGAGAGACAAAAGGACCATTTAGCCAGGGAGAATGAGAGAGAGAGGGTGAAAGAAAGGGATAGACAGAGAGAGAAAGAAGGGTGAGAGGGAAACTGAAGTCCAAATGAGGATAAGATACAAAGTGTACTAGGATTCACAGGCTCTTGTCATACAGAAACAATAGGTACGAATCAGGAGAGGCTGATTGGGGTAGAAATCGGAGGATGGGCTCTTTGTAATGCAAACTATGCAGTAAAAATGTGGAACGCCCTTCCTATAATCTTAAAGGAGTGCAAAACACTGCCCACCTTCAAAACCACTCTCAAAAATCATTTACAGGAGGCTGCAATCCGTAACTGGACCCTCTAAATCAAAAATCCGATTAAAAGACCCGAACTACCCACTGTACATACTTTGTGTTTTGTCCCCCGCCCCCACCGGTGGTGTATGTCCCCACCTGTCCTACCCGCTGTACATACCTTATGTTTTGTTGTATTGTTCTTCCCATGATGGATGTATGTTTATCTTGTAGATAGTAATAGTTATTTGTCTGTATTATCTTGTAGATAGTACTAGTTTTTTTTGTCTGTCTTACATGTAACGATGAATTGAGAATCAAGGACCCCAATTGAAATAAGCCAGTGGCTTTCTTGGGTTTTTATCCTGTTAGTTGACCTTGTATGTAATATGTACTTTCATGTACCTACTTCTGCAAATTCTTCTAATAAAGTTTTCAATCAATCAATCAAAAATGGAATGGGATGAGGAATGGTATCAAACATGTCGTGACGTTAGAATTATAAGGTTCTATCTCCATTTTTGTCAAAATTGAGTTTTCTACATAATCTGATCCATTAGGTGTTTATTAATGCCTGTGTGGTGTTATTTTTAAAATGTTGACATTTTTGAGTTAGTAATTCATAAAATACAAAGGTTCCATCTCACAAAACATAATGGAATGTAAAAACGTTGACGCTCAATATCTCTGAACTACCCTAAACGGAGATAGAACCGTATTATTCTAAACGGAGATAGAACCTTATAATTCTAGACGGAGATAGAACCTTATAATTCTAAACAGAGATAGAACCTCATCATTCTAAACGGAGATAGAACCTTATCATTCTAAACGGAAATAGAACCTTATAATTCTAAGATCACCATGTGGGATTAGGTCTCCTCAAATCACAGTCCTGCAAGGATCCATTCTAGGGCACTTACTTTTCAGTCTGCATATGCTAGCCCTACGCGATGTCATTAGGAGGCACACTATATTAGCTACCATCTCAATGCAGATGACACCCAGCTCTATATTTCTGTGGCACCCGATGACTACAGCTCAGTTGACCACTTGGTAGAATGTATCGCTGAAATACATGTGTGGATGTCATTGAACGTCCTTCAGTTAAACCAGGACAAAACAGACGTGTTGATCATTGGTGAAAAAGTTGAAAGGGGAGAGACTATCTAGGCACTTCAATACAATGACACTGAACACCAAATGCCAAATAAAAAATCTAGGTGTCATGTTTGATTCGGATCTTAATTTTGAGGCAGAATGTGACAAGGACATCCTTTTATCACCTGAGAAACGTTGCTACGGTGAAACCTTTTCTTTCCCAGGCTGACACTGAAGGACTAATGCATGCTTTTATTACCAGCAGGCTGGATGACTGTAACGCTATCCTGTCTGGCCCACCAAAGAAAGCTGTTAGTAAACTTCAAATGATACAAAATGCTGCAGCACGAGTTCCTCACTAAGAGCAGAAGTAGGGCACACATCACACCAATCTTACAATCAACTACACTGGCTAACCTGTCAGTTTTAGAATAGATTTTAAGATTCTTCTATTAGTTGATATATCACTCCATAGTCACACACCTGAATACATACAGACAGGTTTGTAAGATATATGTTACGGTACATGTGGGAATACGGTACATGTGGGAAAACTAGGGTTAGGGTTAGGTGCTAGGGTGCTACGGTTAAGGTTAGGGTTAGGGGTAGGGTTAGGGTTAGGGTTAAGAGTAGGGTTAGGGTTAGACATGCCAGCACGTACCAAGTCGACGTAGCACCTAACCCTAGTTTTCCCACATGTACCGTATTCCCACATGTACCGTAACATATACACCAAGCAGGTCCCTGAGGTCCTCTGGCACTGAATTTTTAACGGTCCCTAGAGCCAGGACCAAGAGACATGGGGAGGAGGCAGCCCCCAGTTTTATGCCCCCAGCCTCTGGAATACCTTGCCAGAAAACCTAAGAATGAAGCTGAAACTGGGGGAACTTCTAAACGAGGTCTTCAGACATACCTATTTAATTGCGCTTTTATCATGTAGCTGTAGTACTTGTTTCATAATTGAATTCTCTTGACCGTAAACTTTTTCCACTGTCTCTCTTAAACTTTTTATTCTATTTTTTCTCATATATCTTTTTTTTTAAATCTCATCTCATATATTATCTGTCTTGCTTTGTTTTTTTTTGTTTTGTGTAAAGCTTTTTGTTTTTATTCTGTAAAGCACTGTGTGCTGCTACCTTTGCAGACACACTGACCAGACTGATTAGAAAGGGACTGTCATGGATATAATTTATTCTTAATAGATTTAGTAGTACTTACAAAGCACAAAGAGCTTAGATCAATATTGTCTCCAAAGAGGCCTTTTATTAAGCCAAGTTACATGAGCGCAGAGAGAAATGAGCAGACCAATAAGCAAGAAGCCCCCAAAGATGGGTGTGATTTATAGACCTGTCCTTGGTCATGAGGTCACTATTCTTGGGAACCAATCATATTATACAAATCTGTAATTACACAAGTCATGGGCCCTCCTGTCCATAGTCAGAATTATTCACTGCGCCACAGATCTTGGCCCATGCCTTACAGGAAGGAAATGGGCCTTCCTTGAGTGCTAGATTCACCAAACTGAATGAATGAATGAATGAATGAATGAATGAATGAATGGTCTTTATTGTCATTGCTATAGTACAGGTACCAAACAACGAAAAAAAAAAAAAAAAAAAAAAACTGTACAAACTGTAGAGAGACTTACATTTCTCAGTATAACATGATATAAAACCACTACACCAGACTGATTAGAACGGGACGATAAGTGCCAAGTTGCTAACTAACGGTGTGTGAAACGTACACCACCATCAGTGGACTTGACTGTTCCAGTTGTGATAGATAGGGCAACAGTGTGCTTAGCCTGCTTGGATGTAGGAACAAGCAACAACTAGAGTAGTAACTTAGTAGCTTTGGATAAAGAGTCTTCTTAATGGCATACAAGGCCTCGGTTATAAGAACATCGAAAGAGATGAAGGGATAAAGAAAGAGAGATAAAGAGTGTGATTTAACCATTAATGGCTGATCTTGGAACCTTTTAAAAGGCTTCCTTTTCTGTTTCATGTCTTGGATGGGGGAATAAGAAACGTTTTTTTCCCCGTCTTGATCCAGCTACCATGGTGTGCCTCACAGACACACATGTGAGTGAGTTAGCCCTTATAGAGGACTTTTAATGCGAAAGAGCAGCTGCGCCCTTCATGCTGAAAGGGGGGCTTTTACTTTGAAAGGGCGGCAGCTGCTTCTGCTGAAAAGAGAGAGTTTTAATGGGCCACCTTGGACAGCCACAAGCCTGCCTCTGTCCACTTGAAAAATGTGCTCATGTGTCACATTTATAATCTCCCTCTCTTTCTCTCTTCCTTCTACCCCCCCCTGCCCCCCCCCTGATGTTCCTCCCCTGTCATCTCTTTCAACCTTTCTCGGCTTCCTTTCCTCTTGTCTCCCTTTCTCACATATCACCTCCTTTATTTCTTGTTTTTCACCAACCTTCACCATGCCATAAACCATTCCCTCTTTCCCTGCTTTCATCCTCTTTCTTTCTCCCACTTACCCTCTCTATCGCTCATCACCCCCCATCACACTTCTCCTTCACTCTCTCTCTCTAAATCCTTACCTTTTACTATCCCCCCCCCTGTCTTTACCTTACCTTACCTCTCTCTCACTATCCAATATCAACCCTTCTTTACCATTTCTAAACCCTCTCCCACCATCTCCACCCCAACCCCCCCCCCCCCCCCCCCCCCCTCCACAGCTGCAGCGATGATCTCGGCCACTCCCCCCTCCTCGCAGGGCTCCTCCCCCCAGAAGGCGTGTCACTCTGAGACGCAAACTGACGTTTTGAAGCCCCTGCTGGGGGCTGCAGCGGGGGCAGCGGCGGGGGCGGGGGTGGGAGCCGCGCTGCGACGGAGGCGCCGGGTGCTCTCCAAGGACGGGCACAGCAACGTGCGCATCGAGCACGTGAGCGGCCTGGGGGCGCTGTACCTGCGCGACATCTGGACGACCTTCCTGGACATGCAGTGGCGATACAAGCTCTTCCTGTTCTCGCTCACCTTCGCGGGGACCTGGTTCCTGTTCGGAGTGCTGTGGTACCTGGTGGCCCTGGTGCACGGAGACCTGCTGGGTGAGAGAGGGGGGGAGAGAGAAGGAGAGAGAGAGAGAGAGAGGGGGGGAGATAGAGAGAGAGAGAGAGGGAGAGAGATAGAGAAAGAGAGAGATAGAGAGACAGAGAGAGAGATAGAGAAAGAGAGAGGGAGAGAGAGAGAGAGAGATAGAGAGACAGAGAGAGAGAGAGAGAGAGGGAGAGAGAGAGAGAGAGAGAGGAAGATGAAGAGAGAGAGAGAGAGTGAGAGAATGACAGAGAAAGAACAAGACGAGATGTCATGATAGACAGAGCAACAAAGAGACGAGCAGTTTCAGTATAATTGAATTACACCTCCCCTCCCTCAACCCCTAACATTAATCCTTTGCCCTCTTGTGCTCTATAGTGCTATATACAGTAGTGCTCTGTGTTCAAAGATTCTGTATTATATCAAATATCTCTCTCACATCCTTCGTGAGCTTAGAATGATAAGGTTCTATCTCCGTTTAGAATGATACGGTTCTATCTCCGTTTAGGGCAGTTCAGAGATATTGGGCGTCAAAGTTTTTACATTCCATTATGTTTTGTGAGATGGAACCTTTGTATTTTATTAATTACTAACTCAAAAATGTCAACATTTAAAAAAATAACACCACACAGGCATTAATGAACACCTAATGGATCAGATTATGTAAAAAAACTCAATTTTGACAAAAATGGAGATAGAACCTTATAATTCTAACGTCACGCCTTGTCTCCTCCCTAGAGTTTGACCCGCCCTCCAACCACACTCCCTGTGTGATGCAGGTCCAGACGCTGACCGGGGCGTTCCTCTTCTCGTTGGAATCCCAGACCACCATTGGCTACGGCTTCCGCTGCATCACGGAGGAGTGTCCCGCCGCCATCATCCTCCTCATCCTCCAGCTCGTCATCACCATGGTGATGGAGATCTTCATCACCGGCACCTTTCTTGCCAAGGTACTGTACCTCGCCGTGGTTTAGTTATTTAGTTAGTTAGTTAGTTAGTTAAATGTTCAGTTATAGTTAGACTAGTCGAAATTTCTCCATTGAATATTTATTTTAGTCTAGGATTGGGCTTAATCTGTGTCCCTTAAATCAACTGTACCATTCACATTTTTACAGCTCATCAGCATGGACAGAATCTACTGCATCCATAAACAATGTTAAACAGTGCCATACTATGGCCACAGGAAACCCTGGACTACAACTATGTAAAAAAACATTTTAAAGGTTATTTTGTTGGAGTGGGGCAATCACACTCGTATTCTTCAGTTTTTATTGGACAGAGACAATAGAGAAAGACAGGAAAGTAAGGAGGAGAGGGTATGTCAGGCGGGCATGGGCCGGGTTTCAAACCCATGCTGACATGTGGGCACGTGTGCACTGTAGACTGTGGTGCGAGACCACTGGACCACCCCAGGCCACAACTACCAACATTCTTATTGAAAACATGCACCGATGACGTATGACACTACAGCTGTCCTATTGGCCACATTCAGCCCTCCCTCTCTCCTCTCTTTCTCTTATCTATCAGGGTTATCATCATTCTCACCCCTCAACTACCTTAACAGTAGTTAAATCTCCCCACCAATCCCTACCTCTCCTGATTTTTTTTTATTTTTTTTTTTACATTTTTGGCATTTAGCAGACGCCTTATTCCAAAGCGACTTACAATCAATACATTTTAATACTAAGCAAGTGAATCATCAGTCCACCAGTCGTAGCAGGAAAAGTAATCCAGCACAGGCCCGGGGCCATTGATAGAAGGAAAAACCTTCCCCTATCACCTTCTTCTAAACTTTTTTTTTTTATTATAATTTTTTATATACACTGGAGAAACCGAGAAACAGGACAAGGGGGGCAATATATGTTTTAGGGACACAGTAGAGGGAATAGCAGGTGTCTTTAGGTTTGTGGGATTGTGGGTTGTTATTGCAGGGTTACGTGTTTAGTGTTTATTTACCTGGGGTTTAATGCCCCCTTGCCCCCTCCCCCCCTGTGTGACCCTCAGGTGGCCCGGCCCAAGAAGAGGGGTGAGACGGTGAAGTTCAGTCAACACGCCGTGGTGTCCAATCACGAGGGGCGACCTTGCCTCATGGTCCGTGTGGCTAACATGCGCAAGAGCCTGCTGCTGGGCTGCCAGGTAAACATCATGGAGAAGTTGTGTGTGTGTGTGTGTGTGTGTGTGTGTGTGTGTGTGTGTGTGTGTGTGTCTGTATGTGTGTAAATTGTAAATGGTAAATGGACTGCACTGATATAGCGCCTTTTTTGCTGCTCCAAAGCTGCTCCAAAGCGCTTTACAACGGCCTCTCATTCACCCATTCCCACACACATTCCCACACCAATGGCGTGTGTGTGTATGTATGCATGTACATATGTGCACAATGGATGACCTTCTCAGCTCCTTCCCTGATGATGGCACTCTGCTCGTACTACTGGGTGACTTCAACTTGCAGTCAGAGAAGCTTCTCTCATCTGGAGTACTTGACCTTCGACCTTACCCTGTCGCCTTCTCCTCCGACTCATAAGGCAAAGCAATCAGCTCGACCTTGTCTTCACCAGATCCTCCCATACTTCCAACCTTACTGTTACCCCTCTTCAAGTTTCTGATCATCACTTTGTATCCTTCTTCCTTCCCCTCAAAACCACCTCTTCCCTGTCAGTCTCTAACCACTTTAGACCCTCTCGTCGCAACCTACGTACCCTGTCCCCCATCACCCTCTCTTCTTCTGTCTTGTCCTCCCTACCCTCTGTTGAATCCTTCTCCCTTCTATCCACTGATGCAGCATCCTCCAACTACGCCTCCTCTGCATCAGCTGCTAAAGCATCCTACTATCAATCCAAAATACATTCTTCTGCCTCTAATCCTAGAAAACTGTTCTCCACTTTCTCCACACTCCTTAACACACCTCCTCCCCTTCCTCCTTCCTCCCTGTCTGCCGATGACTTTGTCACCTACTTAGAAAAAAAGGTTGATGACATCAGCAGCACCTTTTCCGCTCCTACTACCAACGCTGCTAACACCCCTTCCAAACTCTCTGCTCGACACTCGGTCTATGGCTTATCCTCTTTTTCCCTCCTCTCCCCTGATGAGATTCTCACACTGATCACATCCAAGCCCACATGCCCTCTCGATCCCATCCCCTCCCCTCTTCTCCAATCCATTTCCTCCGACATCCTTCCTTACCTTACCACCGTAATCAACTCCTCCCTATCCACAGGATCTGTCCTGGCTGCCTTCAAAATAGCCAGAGTCAAGCCTCTCCTCAAGAAACCTACCCTTGACCCGTCCTCTGTCCACAACTACAGACCGGTATCCCTTTTCTCATTCCCTTCCAAAACCCTTGAACGATCTGCATCTAAACAACTGACTGACTATCTCCGGAAGATGGAACATCTAGACCCCCACCAATCCGGCTTCAAAGCTGGGCACTCCACTGAGACTGCGCTCCTTGCTGTCACGGAGGCCTTCCACTCTGCTCAAGCTTCCTCCCTCTCCTCTGTTCTCATTCTCCTGGACCTGTCTGCTGACTTCGACACAGTCAACCACCAGATCCTTCTCTCCACCCTCTCAGAACTGGGCATCTCTGGCACCACACACTCCTGGTTTGCTTCCTACCTGGCGGGTCGCTCCTACCAGGTGACCTGGAGAGAATCGCTGTCTTCTCCACGAACCCTCACCATTGGGGTATCCCAGGGCTCTGTCCTAGGGCCCCTACTGTTCTCCCTTTATACCAAGTCTCTTGGCTCGGTAATATCCTCACATGGGTTCTCCTACCACAGCTACGCAGATGACACTCAACTCTTCCTGTCCTTCACCCCCTCTGGATGGATATTAGCCCACCATCTCAAGCTCAACCTTAACAAGACTGAGCTACCCTTCATCCCCGGGAAAGCCTGCCCTTTCCAAGACTTCTCCATCACAGTGGAGAACTCTACTGTAACCCGCTCCCTGACAGCCAAGAACCTTGGAGTGATCCTGGACAACTGACTATCCTGTGCGGAGAACATTGCAGCAACGGCTCGCTCCTGCAGATTCTTCCTCTACAACATCAGAAGGATACGACCATTCCTCACCAGAGAAGCAGCGCAACTCTTGACCCAGTCACTGGTCATCTCCCGCCTTGATTACTGCAACGCACTCCTGGCTGGGCTCCCCGGCCGTCTTGTGTTCAACCTCCCCAAATGTTCTCATGTCACCCCTCTCCTTCGCACCCTGCACTGGCTCCCGATAGCAGCTCGCATCAGATTCAAGACCCTGGTGCTTGCCTACCAGGCAGCTAAAGGGACAGCCCCTGCCTACCTGCAGGCAATGGTCACCCCCCAAACTTCAGCCTGTTCACTCCGCTCCTCCACCTCTGCTGGCCGACTGGCCCCACCACCTCTACGCCAATACGGCAGTTGCGCTACCCGATCACGTCTCTTCACTACACTGGCTCTCCGCTGGTGGAATGAGCTTCCCACGTCTGTCAGAACTGCAGAGTCACTACCCATCTTCTGTTGGAGACTGAAGACCTCCATCTCTTCAGGTTACACCTTAACTGCTCCATCTACATCTACTACCCGCCAGCACTGCGTCTCCTGAGACACCCGCTTTTCCCCTTTACTGTGTCCCCTATGACTTCTACTGCCCCCCCTGTACTGTTTCTCTGTTTCTCCAGTGTCTATATATAACAAAAAAACTAAACAAAAAATATTTCCATTTTTTTTTCTTCTATCACGGAGACTGCCAATGGTCCCGGGCTGGAGCTAGATTATTCTTCCTGCTGCAACTGGTGAACTGATGACTCACTTGCGTAGTCAAATGTATTGATTGTAAGTCGCTTTGGAATAAGGCATCTGCTAAATGCCCAAAAATGTAAATGTAAATGTACTGTATGTGTGTGTGTGTGTGTGTGTGTGTTTCTCTCCCACCTCTCGCTCACTTCCTGTCCTGCCCTCTCCTGTTATGTAATGGCTGTCTTGTGTAGTGGCGGACTCAGACTGTTTGAAGGGCAGGGGGGGCAAAAAGAAAAAAGGGCACCTACTGCACAACATGGGACCCCATCGGTGCACATGGTCAAGTTTAGACCATTGGAAGGGCAGCCAATAGGGCACATCCTCTAATTTTGCCACTCAAAAGGGCACTTAAGTGCAACGTTTTTCAACTGTGGGGGGCACATGGTCAAGTTTAGACCATTGGAGGGGCACCAATAGGGCACGTCCTCTCATTTTAGCCACTCAAAAGGGCATTTTTGACACTCAAAAGGGCACTTAAGACAGACGTTTTTTAACCGTGGGGGCACCAGGAGGGGCGGTCGCTCCCCCTGCCCCCCCCCCCCTGAGTCCGCCAGTGGTCTTTACCATGCGTTACCACAAACATCATTTTCTGCATTTATGTATCTCAGGTGTCGGGGAAGTTGCTCCAGACGTCCCTGACTAAAGAGGGAGAGACGGTGCGACTGGACCAGAGGAACGTGCCCTTCCAGGTGGACACGTCCAGCGACAGCCCCTTCCTCATCCTCCCCCTCACCTTCTACCACATCATCGATGACAGCAGCCCCCTCTGTGCTTGGGCTTCCAAAGGTATGAGAGTTAATGTTGTGGTTCGGTTTACTTGTGTGACTTGTGTGATTGTCCTTGTCTTACCTGAGGACTTAGTATGTTTGTGCCATAGGTAGCTATAGTGTAGGCCTACATATGGCTTCAGCCTACCATAATAAACACAGTCAGTGAAGTTGTTGTTAACTTTCATCCCCTTGCTTGACTTGAGCATCAATGGGAGGAGAGGGACTAATGGCTGTGCGTGGGAACTGAAAAAGATCTGTGTTTGGAGAAAGGGAAGGTGGAATTAAAGGTGTTAATTGTGGTAGAGAGAGAGGGCACTTGTGGGGGGTGTACAGTGGAGGTTTGGGCAAGAGTGTGCATGGAGATTGGAGTGTGTGTGTGTGTGTGTGTGTGTGTGTGTATGCGGATGCAGGTGCGGAATGCGTGTGCATGCATGTGTGCGTGTCTACAATGTGTTTGTGTTTATGTTTATGTTTATGTTTGTGTGGGTGTGTGTGTGTGTGTATTTGTCAGGTTTGGTTTTGGGGACTGGGGTTAGGGTTGTCAGAGGGAGAGAGGGGTCTCTGTGAGGAATGTGTGTGTGAGAGAGTGCCAGAGCGTCTCTCATTAGAACACAATGCCGTACAGTTCGGGGTGCTGACACGCAGCCCAGACGGATCCTGTTACAGGAGCTGAGGCCTCTCATCGCTAACGCTAACACTGCTAACGACGGGGGCCATTACTGATGGGGTAGTGATCGCTGCTCTCTCCCGGACCCCTCCTCCTCCTCTCTCCTCCTCCTCTCTCCTCCTCTCCTCTCTCCTCCTCTCTCTCTCCACTTCACTCTACGGCTCTCACTCCTCTCCGCTCTCCTGTCAGTTACTACTGTACCCTACTAACCTCTGGCTGGTGCACAACAGTGATACTGTTTTTATTTTGTTTTGGTATCTGTTTTTCATGACAACTTTCAACACTGCATTTACGTTACATGTCGTGACGTTAGAATTCTAAGGTTCTATCTCATTTTGTTTTGTTTTTTACATAATCTGATCCATTAGGTGTTTATTAATGCCTGTGTGGTGTTATTTTTTTAAATGTTGACATTTTTGAGTTAGTAATTCATAAAATACAAAGGTTCCATCTCACAAAACATAATGGAATGTAAAAACCTTGACGCTCAATATCTCTGAAATGCCCTAAACGGAGATAGAACCGTATCATTCTAAACAGAGATAGAACCTTATCATTCTAAACGGAGATAGAACCTTATCATTCTAAACGGAGATAGAACCTTATCATTCTAAACGGAGATAGAACCTTATCATTCTAAACGGAGATAGAACCTTATCATTCTAAAGGGAGATAGAACCTTATCATTCTAAACGGAGATAGAACCTTCTCATTCTAAACGGAGATAGAACCGTATCATTCTAAACGGAGATAGAACCTTATCATTCTAAATGGAGATAGAACCTTATCATTCTAAACTCACGACCATTTCTCATTCCATTCCACGCATTACAATGAGCCTGTCCACCAATCTCTTAGATGTTCTACCTCGACCAGCCTCCCCCGCTCTACTCCCTCCTAACCCCCTGCTACTATCTACCATCACATCTTCCATGTCGACTACACCCCTACTTTCCCCATTCATTTATGACTGTGCACTTTCTCTCTCTCTCCTTGTAGCATTTTTCATTCTCTCTCCCTCCAACCTATAATCACCCCTCCTGGGCTGTGGTGAGATCATATAGCATTGTGTTACTGTACACCTAAATAGGCCATTCTAATGATGCCAAATCCTTAATAGTGCTCCATTTGGCTTTGGTTGTACCTATGAAATGTGTGTTTTTAGAAGAATAATAGCACAAATCTCCAGTACCATATAAAAGTATCAGAATACTAATAACACATAATGCTTATTCCACTACCACGAATGCTATCTATCTACCAGTCTTTCTTTTAATGTAGTCTCACTACAGAGTAGCTCTCAACATCATGCATTTAGTGCCTATGAATGAATGAATGAATGAATGAATGAATGGGTGATTTCTCTTTTCTTTTTTTTTTTTCATCAAAGAATTTGATCCTAATTCACCGCGTCTAGTTTCTAATACGGCCTCTGCACAGGAGCTCTCATTTCTCTGCCATGTCGTGAGCTTAGAATTATAAGGTTCTATCTCCGTTTAGAATTATAAGGTTCTATCTCCGTTTAGGGTAGTTCAGAGATATTGAGCGTCAATGTTTTTACATTCCATTACGTTCTGTGAGATGGAACCTTTGTATTTTATTAATTACTTACTCAAAAATGTCAACATTTAAAAAAATAACACCACACAGGCATTAATAAACACCTAATGGATCAGATTATGTAAAAAACTCAATTTTGACCAAAAATGGAGATAGAACCTTATAATTCTAACCTCACGATGTACCTCCGTAGATTTGGGGGCACACGGATGGGGGCTTTGGGGATTAGTGGTTACTGTTAGGAGCACCAGCTCTAGCTTACAGGGCACTAATGTGTGCGTCCTCCTGGTACATTGTAGTTGTTTAAGGGGGTGAGGAGGAGAGATGGAAAGAGAGATTGTAAAGACTCTTGTCTATAGGAGCACTGCTCAAACCAGTGGTCTAGAACAACATTAGTCCATCCCTCTAACTGACCAGACTGACTGTCTCCCACATACCAGGCATTGTGTGTCTGACTGTGTGTGTGTGTGTGTGTGTGTGTGTGTGTGCGTGTGTGTCCACGTGTGTGTGATTGCATGTGTGTGTGTGTGTGTGTATCAGTGTGTGATTGCATTTTTGTGTGTGTGTGCTTGCATTTTTGTATGTGTGTGTGTGTGTGTGTGTCTGTTCGTGTGTGTTACGAAACCCTGTGTTTTGGACTCAGTGAGAGCAGGACTGGGTCTGGGTTAGGGTAAGGACTGTTTTGACAGATGACAGAGAACAGCTTTGAGTGTGGGATGTTGACGCAGGTGTGTGCTTGTTTGAGTGTATGTGCCTCGTAGCGTAGCAGTTGTGTATTATAGGTTGTGTGTTGATGAATGGGAATGCGCATGTGTATTGAACTGTAGTACTGTATCACCAACAGTATAATTACAGATATCCGTTTAGGATATGTTCAACTATGAACGATATGTAGTGTGCAGTGCAGTGTGTTTAAATGGTGTGTGTATCTGAAGGAATTGGTGTATTTTGTATGTTTTGCGTCCATGAGTATGGATATATATTTGGCGCAGTCCTTTGTGTTCAGTAAGGAGCTGATGTGACCTCTTCTACTCACACATGAACTTCCCTCGATGGACTCTGTCACTGTTTATATCTGAGTTAGCAGGGTGCGGATGTTTTTAGTTTCCTTCTCTTTCGCTCTGGTTGGTTTTACCTTCAAAAGGCCTGCACTGCAGAATCTATTCCGGTTATTTTATGACCTCATTTCAATAGTGAAGTAGGTCGGTAAGTTGTAATTTGATAAAAAGATTGAAGGTTTGCAATTAAGCAATATCACACGAGAGGGAGTGTGTTATACTGAATATCAGCACGGCTGTGATTCGGTCGTAGGTACAAGGCCGCAGACCTCGAGTGTGATATTGCTTTTATACAACAGTTCTACAGTGCGATTTATTAGTTAACAGTAATAAGCGACAACAGATTATGATTTGTTTGTTTATTTAATCCTAAAAATAATCAAAAAATAGTTCCGCAACTGAACTTCAAATGGACTGTTGCCTAGTAACCTGAACACAAACATGTAGTCTAATTAACGGTCATTTAGTAGAACATCTGTGCGGCGGAGTGATACATATAGTTAAAAGTCCCAGTGCTGTTATACTGTATATCAGCAGTCATGGAATGCCTCTTGTCCAATCAAATGACTTGGTCGGAACTAACTGTTGTATAAATTACGTTGTCTTTCATTGCGTGTGTGTGTCCTATAGGAGGAGGATGGACCGACCCAGAGCTGGCAGACTTTGAGCTGCTGGTGATCCTGAGTGCCACCGTGGAGCCCACCTCTGCCACCTGCCAGGTGCGCACCTCCTACCTGCCTGACGAGATCCTGTGGGGGTACGAGTTCCCCCCCGTCATCTCCCTGTCCCCGTCGGGGAAGTACGTGGCCGACTTCGCCTTCTTTGACAAGGTGGCCAAGACCAAGACCCCGCCTCTCTTTAAAAAGGCCCCTCCTCCAAGCCCGGCCACACACTCCTCCCGTCAACGTGGAAGCGGAGGAGGGGGCGTGGAGGAGGGGGGGGCGGACCCAGAGAAGATGAGGCTGGAGGAGAGCTACAGGGAGGAGAGGGGGAGGGAGAGGGGAAGGGTGAGAGATAGCAGCCCCCTTAATGTCCGTATTAGTAATGTTTAGAGAGAGAGAGAGAGAGAGAGAGAGAGAGAGTGTGAGAGAGAGAGAGAGACAGAGAGAGAGTGACAGAGAGAGAGTGAGAGAGAGAGACACAGAGAGAGAGAGAGAGAAAGTGTGGGAGTGAGAGAGACAGAGAGAGAGAGTGAGAGAGAGACACAGAGAGAGAGAGAGAGAGAGAGAGACATGAGAGAGAGGGAGAGAAAGGGAGAGAGGGAGGGAAAGGGAAAGAGCTCCATGTGTAGGGTGAACATTTTTCAATTGACAATTAAGGATGAAATTATTATGAAATGAGCTGTTTATTGGATGACCTCCACATGAACACACATTTATGTCAAACACACACACACACACACACACTGGTGTTTTGAACCTGATGTGAGCCCCTTACAGAGGATAAGGAACAGGCTTCCCCTTAAAGCGGACACCATACTGTACGTGTACTGTAGCAAGATGGACTATGGCAGCTCTTGTAATCCTCAGATATATCTGTATTTTTACCATGAAAGGACTCTGTGTCACCCAACGGTTGTCTCGGCTGACCTGGACATAATCACAGTCATGGTACTTGGTCCTTTAGAACACGAACACACAAGGGTACTCAGAGGGACCATGGGAGGAAATACTGGAAGCTATTCTTCTGGAAGGATGTTGTTGAAATATATCATATGTATGTATATAAATGTGTTGCTAACGATGAGCGTACTTATTCATTTGAGCATACTGAATATACTGTTTTACTGTATGTTTAGTATTTCTGTTTTTGTTTTGTTTTTTTATTTTTCTTTCCACTGGAATACTGTATTGTATTGAGGATGTATGTTAACATTACTAAAAGCACTTTAACTTGATGGAAAATGGTAGTTTACACAAGGAGAGTAATGGGACTAACTTCACGCGCTGCGACATACCTGTAGCTGCCCTCTGTGTGTGAGTGTGTGTGTGTCTGTGTGTGTATGTATGTGTGCGTGTGTTTGTGTGTGTGTCTGTGTGTGTGTATGTATGTGTGCGTGTGTTTGTGTGTGTGTCTGTGTGTGTGTATGTATGTGTGTGTGTGTTTGTGTGTGTGTCTGTGTGTGTGTGTGTGTCTGTGTGTGTGTCTGTGTGTGTATGTATGTGTGCGTGTGTTTGTGTGTGTGTTCTCCACAACCGGAGAGAGAGAGAGAGAGAACAATAGAGCAAGAGAGAGAGAGAGAGCGACAGAGACATAACCTTATGTTAACCTCTTAGATAGCTGATAGTCCAGAGAGAGAGAGAGTGAAAGAGAGAGAGAGAGAGATGATTAGTTCTGGTCTGTCTGAATGTGCGTCTGCATGTATGTGTGTTTTAACATATGCATGTTCATGTGTATGTACAGTATGTGTATGTGTATTTTTTTTTTTTTAAGTTGTATTCATCCTTAAGACTGCACTTCTGACACCTGATCACCCCTAGAGGCCATTTTGCCATGTGAACATGGGTGTTGTTGATGTGCAGTCAGTGTCATTTATTTTTTACTGTAATTTTCACCAACTCTTCCCTATTCTCATCGTTACTAGTATGAGGATATTGAAGTCTGTCACTATTTTTTTTGCCAGTGAAGAGTTGACTTGTGACTGTTTCTAATGCCTGTCTGAGCTGTATAGGGGAGGGGGGGGGGGACTATGGATCATATCTCTGACTGTTTTTACATACTGTATGTTGGCCAGGTTTCTCTGCTGACACTGGAGGCCCGTAATCCTAACAGCTAATACTATAAAGTGCCTGTTTTTAATAAATGTGCTGATTTAAAATAGCTTTCTATACTGTCTGTTTCTGTCTTCTGTGTCAGGCTGCCACAAACCACACACCAAACATTCACAAGCTTCAGAAAGATGCACTAGAAATATGACAGTGCCTTTTCATGTACACATGCAGTCTTATGGACAATCTAGACAATTTGATGGCAGCTACTAGATTGAAATCAAGTGCAATACTGAAACACAACTGTGAACATTTCAAATCTGCAAACTGCGACACTCTAAATGAATGTGCAATAACACTATGTGCAATATGACAACCCTCGGGGTACATAAGGTTCAGAGATAGGAAATGTTAGAATAGGTATAGCATAGCATAGAGTACGGCACAGTGTTTTATTTGTATAGTATAGTATAGTGGATAGTGTACATAGCCTTTATTTATGTAAACCAGCTCTTTTCCCTTCTCGTTTTTAGTTTTTTTTCCTAGCACCAGGGGAGCCCCCCCTCCCAAATTTCGTTGTTTGGTACCTGTACTATATCAATGACAATAAAGACCATTCATTCATTCATTCGTTCATTCACTACCTTTCAAAATGTGTCTTAAAATGCACATGACTTGTATTCATACAATAGGGGCTGGTTTACCAGGAAAACATTGACTGATTTATAGAATTGTTATGTGATATGTATAGCCAAATCCCAACCAGTGCAGATATTGATTCTAGCTTGAGCATTTACTATTTTGGGATAGGAGAGTCCATATTAGATGGAACGTATGAGTCAATATAAACATGGAAATTGTCACCCTCATTTATTCCACTGAAGTTTAGTAAGGTAGTTTTAGGTAAAAACCCACTCCCCCAACCTAATAACATTCATGTCAACTGTGTAGGTGCCGACCTTTCACCTTTCACCACAATATCAAGTACGGTACATATTTTTCAAAACTTTTCAGATGTGTGACTTCAGAGCTGAATCGACCTAAAGGTGATGATTATCACAGGTTATCTCTGTGGCTAGGCTAGGAGGAAGACATCAGTGACTGTGTCTCTGTGGTGAGGCCTTTCCTGGTGCTTAGTAACACATGCTTCTTTGATATGCTCTGCAGCCTTCAGAGCGAAGTTCAGTACTTTACACAGTGACGTATTCAAATGTGGAAATGTTTCTATAAGCAAATGGGTATTTCACATTCTCCAGGTGCAAGTTCCTCTTCTCGAGATAAATGGACTGCACTTATATAGCGCCTTATTCCAAAGCGCTTTACAATGGCCTCTCATTCACCCATTCATACACACATTCACACACCAATGGCAGCAAGCTACCATGCAAGACGCCTGCCCGCTCATTGGGAGCAATTTGGGGTTCAGTGTGTTGCCCAAGGACACTTCGACATGTGACCCGCCGGGGCTCGAACCGCCGTCCCCACACATTCTAATATAGACGTTTCTGAAACTACGTACCTCTAAAAGGGGAGGATGGAGCTTGTACAGACAGCTTGTGCACCCACAACTTCCTGTAGGGCCTTCCTGTGGAACACCCCCACAACGTGTGAACAAGTTTTTAGCACACTGACAGAAACGAAAACAGACTACCGGTACTTAATCTGTCATTAAAGATGAATATGTTGTCTGTTCTACTCATCTTTTGGCTTGGTACCAATCCAGGTAATACATTGTTTATTTGTTATATGTTGCATGTTGTTCTACTTGGAGGTTTTAGAATGTATTACTTTATTGATATGGGGCTGCTTAGAAGTAGTGTATCCTTTTTATGTCTTTATTATTAATTAAGTAGGCTGCAGTTTACATACTGTAGCATTAGTATACAGTAGATGTTGTTGTGTTCAAATGCATTATCAAAACACTTTTCTAGAAAGTAAATAAATTGTAAGCTTGCAAATGGGGTCCAGGGAAAACTGTTGCGCCTTGCTGTGTCCTTTTTCTTCCAGTGATTGGTAGCAGGTGCGGTAGTTTAGCAGGTAGAAGGTGCGGTAGTTTCGAAAAATAGCGAGACAGTGAGAGTAGAGAAACTCGCACTCTAACAGTGCAAGGTGCGGGACAAACGTTTCGGTCATACGACCATCATCAGTCGTATGCTCATAAATGGTAAATGGACTAACTTATATAGCGCCTTATTCCAAAGCGCTTTACAATGGCCTCTCATTCATCCATTCACACACACATTCACACACCAATGGCAGCAAGCTACCATGCAAGGTGCCGACTCGCTCAATGGGAGCAATTTGGGGTTCAGTGTCTTGCCCAAGGACACCTCGACATGGTCGTGGTCAGCTGGGGTTCGAACCGCCGATGTGCCGACCTTGAGATCATTAGACGCCGGTTCTACCTCCTGATAATAATATTTGGGAATCATACTTATGGTTTGATGAGAAACCAACTTGGAAAATATTTTTGGGTAAAGTACTGGAACATTTGAGTCAATTACCACCTGTATTTACATTTACATTTGAATCACTTATTCAGAGCAACTTACAATAAGCACATTCGTCTAAAGTAAGTGAATGAACTATACACATAACATTTACTTATTCTTTTTTGTATGTAAAAGTTCCGAACAGGTGCCGAACAGAAATGGTCAAAGTGCATCTGTGACATAAAATAACTATGTATAATATAACACATACAGTACACCAAGTTATTACTGAATGATTCTAAGTTGCATAAGACTGATGTCTCTACTGAGTCCCTAAAAACTTCTATTGCCCCCCTTGTACTGTTTCTCCAGTAAAAAAATAAATAAAAAAAGGTGATAGGAGAAGGTTTTTCCTTCTATCAATGGCCCCGGGCCTGTGCTGGATTACTCTTCCTGCTACGACTGATGGATTGATGCCTAGTATTCAAATGTATTGATTGTAAGTCGCTTTGGAATAAGGCGTCTGCTAAATGCCAAAAATTAAAAATTATGTGAACCTGTTCCCCACTGTGTAGGAGTGGTGGCAGAACCCTCTCCTGTGGTCCAGTTCGGCCTGAAGGGAGCCTCCATCTGTCTGAATGTTACAGACCCTCCTGGGATACTCACTGGAGTTAAATGGAGTGTCAATGGAGTGTCAATAATAGTGGTTAATAATAAAGTCTCTCCCAGTTACAGAGAGAAGGTAGATTATATCCCTGCAGATCACTCTCTGTGCATTAAGAATCTGGTAGACTCAGACAGCGGGATTTACACTGTAAGGGCAGACAAAGAAATTTGGACAGAGTCAACTACTTCATACAGACTAACAGTACAGGGTGAGTTTTGCACTTTTTATTTGATCAGTTCTGATCAAATCTGACTAGCACGTTTCTGCTATGTCCAAAAAAGAAACGATTGGCCAGTCATGCATGTACAATAACATCTCTTTTAAAACTCCATTGGTTCCTATAATAGATGCTCTTCCCAGACCCGTCATGAAGACATCACTGCTGCGTCACTCTAACTCAAGTGTGGGACTCACTTGTGTCGTCACAGTGAACTGTTCAGTCCAAGACGGCTGGACGCTCTCCTCCTGTGTCGGGGGGGGTCAGTGTACACTGATGGAGCAGTCACTGTCACTCAATGTGATCGACCTCACCATCTCCAATGACGCTGGAGCCATCCGATGTACAGGCAGCAATCATGTCAGCACAGCGACCTCTCTACCCTCTGAGGATAACTGTAAGTCGGCTACATCATAGCAACATGCTAGCAATTTACTACTGTATACACCTTGATAAAAATCAAAAGAAATAAAAAGAAATAAAAAATCAAAAGGGTTCGGGCCCGGGTAAGGGCTCGGGCCGGGCCTAAATGCTACGGGCTTGGGCTGGGCTCAGGCCGAGATTTCAGGCCCGCGCAGACCTCTACCTCCAATACTCCCCTGTACACTAGATAATTTTTAATGGGGAAGGTGTTTTTGTTCCTGTCTCTGTGTGCAGACTCTCTTATCTGTGACTCCTCAGGTGTTGCTGGTGAAAAGGACAGCGAAGCCGCAGCCAAAACATCAATGGGCGTCATCCTGGTTGCTCTTGGGTGTGTCGGTGTTGTGCTGTTCTTACTTGTCGTTTGTGTCATCGTAATATGTCACAAGAAACGACAAATCTATGCAGTGGATGATCCACCACAGGTACGATATACATTCCGCATTATTCCCTCAGCTCTGAACATGCAGAACATACAGTAATTAACAGATTGGTTGTTCAAATGTTGTTGGTGCAATGTTCTCATTCAAGCTCCACACACTCTATGCAGGCTGAAACTGTTTACAGTGATCTGCAGCAACCAGGAGCAGCAGCAGCAACACCGAACCACAGCATGGGCACAGGAAACCCATCTTCACCGGAAGATTCTGTCTACAGCACTGTGAACCGACCCCTACCAACAGCAGCAGCAGCAGCAACAGCAGCAGCAGACAGAGTGAGCGGTTTACCAGAGAAGAGGGCAGCTCCACACTGCCCCCCACAGGTCGACACTGTCTCCCACACTGTACAGTTACCACTGCATCACCACCCAGAGGAAAATGTCGACAATTCACCAGAGGAGGAGACGGCGGAAGCGCAGTCACAGTCACAGTCACCGCCGCCTCAGATAGATACGGTCTACAGCACTTTGCAGAAACCAGCAGTAGCTGAGCACCACCACCCTGTGGACAAAGACATGAACATTTCACCAGAGGAGAGAAGGGAAGCACAGTGCACTGCGGCTGAGGCTGTGGGTTGATCCACTGTGATGTGTAGGTAGTACCAGAAGAAGCAGCAGCAGCAGCAGCAGATATTTTTGATATTTTATTAAGGATCCCCATTAGCTAGTGCCGTAGCAACTAGCTAGTCTTCCTGGGGTCCACACATAAAACACATAAGTAACAATCATCAACAACAATCAGTCTGTACTACAAAAATTATACATAATTCAGCATTGTGCAATGAATATAACTACCAAACTAAGTGATAGATGAAAAAGAAAATACACAAGTGTAAGGTATAAAAAGAACCGACATAACAGGGCCAACAAAAACATGATCAAAACGAAATACATAAATATACAAATACATCTAACCTCCTTTTAGAAAATAAGATTTAAGTTTGGTTTTAAAACACAATTTACTGTGGGTGGTGCGCAGGTTCCTAGGCAGGTTGTTCCAGAAAGCTATTGACCTATAAATAAATGACCGTTTTAATGCATTTGTTCTAGGCCGAGGAAGTACCAGCTGACCATTTCTGGCACCTCTTGTGTTGTGGTCCTGTATACTTTTTCTGTGGACTAGCTGTTTACACAAAAAAGATGGATTTTTACTCAACTCAACAGTCTTCAACAGCACGAGTGAGTTCAAAGATAGCCTGTTCTCCACTGTAAGCCAGGAGAGATCAACATGCATGCTGTTCACATTAGTTCGGACTGAGCAACCCAGAACCAACCGCGCCGCCCTATTCTGGGCCACCTGGAGCCTCCTAATCTCACCTCTGGCAGCCGAAGACCAGACTGGAGAGCAATAATCAAGATGACACAATACTCAACTCTGCACAATCTGACGTAAAAGAGGACGATCTACAAGGGATGCACATTTCCTGGAAATGCCGATAGCTCTACCCATCTTTGACACAGTGTTATTGATGTGCTTCTTCCAAGCTAGAGAACCATCTAGCGTCACCCCCAGGAGCTTAGCACTATCCGCTTGTTCAACGGTTGAGTTACATAAACCCAAGATGAGCTTTGGGTTGCAAGCCAGCCTGAGCCTTGACCCAAACACCATGCTTTTTGTCTTAGAGATATTTAGGACAAGTCTGTTCGATACTATCCAGTCATTTACTATGTTAAGTTCACTACTCAGGACCTAATTTAGCTGCTTGCATGACTGTGCAGCATAATGTAAGGTGGAATCGTCTGCGTATTGAACCAATTTGGCCTGCTGAGTGGCCCATGGCAGGTCATTGGTGAAGACAGAGTAGAGCAGAGGCCCCAGGGAACTTCCCTGTGGAACCCCACACTCCAGACTCCTGCTCTTGGACAGACTGCCATTCCAATACACCTGCTGTGACCTGGAGGACAGATAGCTCCGCATCCACATCAGAGCCAGAGGGTTGAAACCATAACCATAAGTTTCTCAAGCAGAAGAGAATGGTCTAACACATCGAATGCAGCACTGAAGTCCAAAAATACAGCTCCAACCAACATGGTGTTATCAATGGCTCCGAGCCAGGCATCCGTCATCTGTATCAGAGCAGTGGATGTAGAATAGCCATCTCTATATGCATGTTGTGACTCAGTTGCCAGTCCGTTGACCTGAAAATAATCCTTAATCTGCACAAAAACACACCTCTCCATGATTTTGCATAATACAGGCAAGATGCTTATAGGTCTGGAGTTTCCTTCATTGAAGACTGATTTGGTATCTTTTGGTATGCAATGGTGAGTGTCATAACTGTCCCCGGTAATAAACCTTAGAGCTGAGTGATAAACTGAGTCCAATTGTTTCAATGTAGATGAAGCTGCATGCCTATAGATAACATCACCGTAATCTAATACGGACAGGAATACCGCCTCGACAACTCTCTTCCTACAAAGCAAGGTAGCTTTGCCGATTACGGTAGACCGATTACGGTAAAGAAAGCCCACCTTTTGCCGAAGTTTGGACAACATGAATTTCGTTTTCTTCGAGTTGAGGACTAGCTTATGCCTCGAGAGGGCGTCTTGCAGTGAGTTAAAGGCTAGCTGCAAGTTGATAGTAGCAGCATGTGGGGAATCTGCTGTACTATAAAGAATGGTATCATCGGCATATAAATAAACGTGGCAACCGGTTAGCGAAGATACCAGTTCATTAATATAGATGGTAAAAAGTACAGGGCCCAGCACCGAACCTTGAGGGACACCCTTTGTAACCGTTATGAAATCTGAATTGCCACGTGAAGATTTTATACACTGACGCCTGAGGGAAAGGTAGTCATGGAACCACGCACAAGCTCCTAAATCCAATCCAATATCGGATAGCTGTTCTAAAAGCAAGTGGTGATCGACCGTGTCAAATGCCTTCGAGAGGTCGACAAAGAGGGCCACGCAGTGTTTCCTCTTATCCATGGCCGAGACTATGTCGTTAGTTACAAGTGTGATAGCAGAGATGGTACTATGGATAGGTCTGAAACCGGATTGATGGGGACTAAGAATTGAGTGGCTTGATAGAAAGCGTTTCAATTGAGAATTGACCAAGGTCTCAAGTACTTTAGACAGGCATGGGAGAGTGGAGATCGGTCGATAGTTATCCGGATCAGCCCTATCACCCCCTTTGTGTGAAAGAATGACTCGCGCAGACTTCCAGACCAACGGAAATACACCAGAGGAAATGGAAAGTTTTTGAAAAATTAGTAGTTTATCCTCACCAGAGGATGATTTGGGGTCAATAGTTTCTAAAAAACCTTGAGGACCTCCGCGGAAGTGAATGGTTGAAAGGTGAAAAGGGGGACACGGTCCACAAGGGCAGTATCATCAGAAACCACCATAGAGGGGTGTCCAGGGTACAACCTATCAAATAGGTGACCAGCTTCAGAGAAGTGTTTATTAAAAGCAAGGCGAATGTCGCTAGGATCAGAGATCACAGTCATTTACATTAATACTAAGGGGCAGAGCACTGGAAGGACGATTTTTAGTCAAATTAATTGCATTCCAGAATTTGGCAGGGTTAGAGTATGAGGTGGTTATCAGATTCAGGAAATATTCGGATTTAGCCTTCCTTACAGCTGAAGTGCACTTGTTTCTGAGCTGCCTGAAGTACAGCCAGTGTTGGGGGACACCAGTACGTCTGGCACGGGACCAGGCACTATTTCTGTTATTAAAGAGGGTAGATAGCTCATGAGTAAACCAAGGCACTACTCTATTTTTTATCCTAGTGGTTTTAAAAGGGGCGTGCCTATCCACAACGCAATTAAATGTACATATAAAGGATTCGAGAGCGTCCTCAATGACATCGAAAGAGCCCACGCAACCCTAGTCGCAGCCATCCAGCTCCCTCAGGAACAACTCTGCATCAAAGCGTTTGAAGTTCCTCTTGGTTATCACCTGAGATGTAGTCTTCTTTAACCTCACATCTCTCACACAGGCAACAGGACAATGATCACTGACTCCCAGGTCAAAGACACCACTAGTATATTTGCTGGCCTTATTTGTTAAAATTAAGTCTAATAATGTAGATTTCGAGTCATCGTTGAGGTTTGGTCTAGTTGGTTCTAAAATCAATTGTGAAAGGTTTATGCTGCAAGCAAGATCTTTAAGCTGTGAGCTGTCTTGTGTTTAAATAGAGCTGTCTTGTGTTTAAATAGATCATAACACAATCTTAGTAAATATCTAAGGTCTGAATTCTTAATTGTTTTGCTAAATAGTTTTTTTTTGTGTGGGACAGCAGATTCAGTAGAATGGCCCATATATAACAAAAGCTTTAAGATAATGATATTAAATAACAAAGTACAATGCTGAAAAGGTTTCAGGAAGACAAGTTGATTCCCGACAATAATCTTTAAAGCTGACATTACCGAGAAATTGACTGTTTCACACTTCATAAAACAACAACGTTACCGTAATGTAATAGCTCTCTATCCCACCCTGCAAACTCGCTCTCAGGTCACCGTCTGATAAAACTTGGCATTGGGTTAGGGGGTGGATTGAGTTCTCACTGTCTTACGTGGGCGGGCAGGTGTAACAGACAGGCACGTATATCAGTGTTAGGTCCAGGAATCTTGCCCATGCTCATCCAGCGCTGGCTAGTGGGATCATAGCGATGCACCAGCCTGGACTCACTGTAGGCCTCCTGGCAGTATCCACCCAGCACATAGAGCTTATCCTCCAGGACCACAGAGGCTGCGCCAACGTGGGGGATGGAGAGGGACGTGAGGGCACTCCAGGAGTCAGCCACAGGGTCGTAGACCTCACAAGCTAGTTGGTTTGTGTAGAACTTGCGCAGGTTGCACATTCCTCCAACCACACAGAGATGGCCGCCCAGATTTTCCATGCAGTGCTGGGCCCTGTCCTGGTTCATGTCAGACAGGTAGGTGGTTCCTCTCTCGGGGTGGTACAGGAACATGGACACCAGACACTGGTACTCACAGTTAAACCCCCCTGAGATGAAGATCTCCCCGTCCCACACTGTAGCAGCGTGGCCACTCAATGCCTGGTCCAGAGGATGGGCGAAGCTGAAAAAAGAGAGTAATAAGCTGATGGTAGAAAGAGACATTCATGAACTGAGAAACCCTTCTCTTGATGTTTAGTTTTCAGCTTTTTAATAATAGCGAAAATGCTTTTTTATTTCAAACAAAAAACAGCACTTTTCATCATGTCAAACAGCACTTAATTTATTGATTGAGAACGAACTTGTGTTACACGTTTCATTTAATTAATTCCATCTCTCAGCTCTGTTATTCTCTTCTATCTTACCTCCAGGAGTCTGAGTCAGGGTCATAGACCTCCACACTGTCTAGGTTGATGTTGATGACTTTGTCTCCTCCGATTGCGTAGAGGCGATCTCTCCGCACTACCACCGTTAAGTTACTTCTGTTCTCCTGCATGTCAGCCAGCCTCTGCCAGCTGTCCTGCATGGGGTCATATCTAATTGTATGTTTAGTGTGTGTGTGTGTGTGTGTGTGTGTGTGTGTGTGTGTGTGGTGGGGGGAGAGGTGGTGGGTGTGGGGGTTGACACACAGAAAGAGAGAGACAGAGAGAGAGAAAGAGAATGAGGAAAAAAGAGAGAAAAAATAGTTCAGTTTCAGTTCAGTTCAATAAAAAACATTTATTTATTTATATTTATTTGTGACTGGTCTTTCGCTTCCTTCACCTGTAGGCAGATTTCATTGTGTCAGTATTGGCGTAGAAGTCACATCCTCCGACCATATACAGCCTCCCCTCAATCACCCCCACGCCGTGCCTAAACCTTGGTTTCTCCGGCATCTCTCCCAGCATCCTCCACTCCATCTGCTTCAGCAGCCCTGTGCTACTGCGCAGAGCGTTAGCAAACCACAGCTGCCTGCTGGGAAGACGGTAGCCCTCGTCAGGGTTGAGCTGGTCCCCCCCAACCAGAACCAGGGCATCTTTGGGGAATCTGATCCGGCACTGGTCCTGGGTCTCAGGCAGACTGAAGCCAAACTCTCTCAGGGCAGATCCATACAGGTCCAATTCCATGTCTCCTCCGCTGCACTCCATGCGTAGGTTAATGGCCCGGACCTCCCTAAACTCTCTGAAGGTCATGAGTGGGAAACGGACCCCCTTCATCAGCTCCCCTGCCTGGCTAAGCCTCTGCTCTGGGGCAGCCTCCACCCAGTCAACCACAGCTCGGAACACAGCCAACTCGGAGGGAGCACAGAGGGCGTCACAACGGAGGATATCGAGCAGTTTCTCTGCTGGTATATCCTTGAACTTAGCGGTGGCTGCCACCTCTTGGAAGTGCCTCAAGACAAAGTCGTCGGCCGACTCGAGGAGCTCCGCCAACCCGTAAGCCTCGGCGAAAGACGCCACATCCAGGCAGGATTCGGCATCCATTTCCTGTTGCAGGACGTTGAGGCAGAGCGAGAGGGCGGGCTGGAACTGGAGCTGGAGGGCGGTGCAGGTGATCTCAAAGACACACCCCCAGCTGAGGTGGAGGGCCCCACTGTAGGAGCATCCAATCAGAGCCTCCAGCTCAGAGGCAGCCAGGAAGGGGAGGGCCACACAGGGCTGCTGGGATTCCCTCATCCCGCTGGTGAACATGCCCCGGAAGTAGTCACTGCTGGCAGCCAGGACAACTCTGTGGACTTGGAAAGAGAAAGCAGGATCTTTTAGAATATGTGACAGCAGCTGGTGAAAGCGAGAACAACTCGGCAACCAATCATGTTCAGACTTTTATTTAGAAAAAATTAAATAAATGTAAACGTTGTTTAGTCTACCCACCATGGAATGATGTCCCATCAGCCTCCAGCTCCACATCACAGCCCACTCTCTCTGTCCACAGCTGTCTGATAGCCTGAAGGCTGACCTTCATCTGTTCCGCAACAGAGATCTTCCTCTCTTTCTTTCCCCCTCCTCCATTCTTCATTCTCTCCTCCTCCTCACTGCAGAGATCCAGAACTCTGGCGACCCCTAGTGCGTGAGCTGCAGCCTGTATCTGGGCCAGTGTGTCTCTGCTCAGAGCTCCTATGGCCCCAGTATATGCAAACTCCAGCACCCCTGTCAGACCCACACACCCCACCTCAGGACCCAGGCCAATGGACATCTGTCTCTGGGAGGTTGTGCTATCACTTTCGCTCTCTCCACCCCTCTCCTGCAGTTTGTGGTGGATAAGGGAGCTAACAGCAGCCAGGACAGGGGAGTGTGCGTTGATGCTCGGCCCATTTTCAGTGGTCAAAATCAGGTCAGTGAGGAGAGAGCAGTCCCTGAGCTCCACCAGGGCCTGGAACACCTCTCTAGGATAGGTGTCTCTGTTGTATGTAAGGATCTTCTCTTCCTTAACTAAACCTTCACCCATCTCGGCATCCTCCTCTTCCGTCTGGCTTATCGCGCTGTAATTCCTCCTCGTTACCTTTGCTCCCTCTTTCTCCTCGTCCTCTCTCACTCCCATTCTCCTGTTGTTGTAGGCCATGATCCATTTTAAGTTCCTGTCGTCTTCCTCTATCCTCTCCCCTCCCTCTTTGATCATTATTCTCCTCCTCTCTTTGTCTCTCCTCCATCGTTCCTCACATTCCATGGGCACACATCGCGGAGTCATCTCCATGGCTGTTCAGACCTCAAACACTTCTTTATGCCTCTCTAGTGTGTGTGTCTGTCTGTCTATCACACTCTATTTACCATTGGTCTGAAAGCATAATACAGAGTAACAACCCACAGTTTCTGTCTTTCTAGGTTTGTCCAGTTCTTACTCAACAACAACAACAACTCAATTCAGAGCTCTCTCTCTCTCTCTCTCTCTCTCTCTCTCTCTCTCTCTCTCTCTCTCTCTCTCCTTTATAGGCAGGCTTCAAACATAAACAAGCTGCTATTCATAGCTACTAGGTCAGGAGGATTCAGTTGCAATACACTCTGGGTCCTCCTGCATATCACTGCATATAATAGACCAGAGAGGAAATCATTATACATTTAGTGGGTCACAAAAAAGACAAGATAACATAAGATAATTTGAAAAGACTGAACAGTTGGTCGATAACAATGCAAAAAAATGTTTGTTCAGGTGACAAGGTAAGTTAGGCTCCATTAATACAATACTGAATTACTCTTTGGTTTATTAATAATTTCTGTTAGTAATTACACTCTCTCCTAATCAGTGAGTTGCATGTGAGAAGTGATTGCCTTACCTAATAAAACACTGTAGATGACGGTATATGTTACTGCTCTACTTCCTCAATAACCTTGTCTGTACGTGGAATCATAAAATATGTTTTTTCTTGTTTAAATGCCTTACACAGCCAACATATACTGCAATGGGTCAAATAACATTTTGGATGCATTTATATTTTCGCAAGCGCCAGGCCAACTGTGGCATTTAAAGCCTCCACACTAGAGCATGGAAAAAACACCTTGAAGTACAGATCATTTTGACATGTATGCCCTGACATGTTGCGCTGTCAGGGCATAAGTTAGTTGGAAATCTGGCAGCACTGGCCAGTGCTGTGAAAATTCAGTTAAATTTCACGAGTTGAAATCAAAGACCTAAGACCTTTTCTATGTACACAAAAGGCCTATTTCTCACAATTTGTTTAACTCTGTGTTAGTGAGCACTTCTCCTTTGCCGAGATAATCCATCCACCTGACAGGTGTGGCATATCCAGATGCTGATTAGACAGCATGATTATTGCACAGGTGTGCCTTAGGCTGGTCACAATAAGGCCACCCTCCCTCAAAACTTGCGACATGTGGCATTGTGCTGTGAGATAAAACTGCACATTTTAGAGTGGCCTTTTATTGTGACTAGCCTACGGCATTATTATTGTATAATGTGTTTTTCATTAACTTTGTAATCTACTGTGTGTTATTATTTTAGCTTTATAAACTACAGTTCATCAAGCAATTCAGAGGTCAAATAACAAATAACATGTCATGTGAATTAAATAAATTCATTATTATTATTGTTATGACTGGACTTTTTAAATAGGCACTACATTTGAGAAACACTGCTTTGTCTGTCTGTTTTTATTGTATGTATTAATGTATGTGACCTATGTGTGTTTTAAATGTGGAAATGTATTCTTGAGCTGCACTTTATGGAGCCTGTCGAAGGAGTATTTCTGTCACTACTGTATGTGACAGACAATAAAGCTATCTTGAATCTTGAATCTTTATCAATTCACACATGAACTTGAATGACGTGGGCAACAGAAGTATGCAGTAGTTCTTTCTACTTTATTGAAAGAACACTTTCACAGAACCACCACTTCTCTGGACAATAATCTGCTCATGTCATTACAGCAAGGAATATGACTTATTGTATATTATGTAAAGTATTATCAAATAAATGATGATTAATCATACTTAATTTATCCTAATCTTACCCATATTTGAACAAACAAGAAACCAACACACAGGCATAATGTACGTTTAAGGCAATTAAGTAAACAATATCAACTCTCCGCAGAGTAGCCAAAGCAATCAAGGTTATTATATCCTCATACATATGAACATAATTATCATTATATCGGCTAATATTAAAAGATCAGGGCATAAGTTAGTTGGAAATGTGGCAGCACTGGCCAGTGCTGTGAAAATGCAGTTTGAAGTTACAAACAACTCCTGAAATGGACTTGCATAGTGTCTGACATTAACTGTGATTCTGCATGCACACACAATTCGAAGAGGCAGCTACCAGAGACAGAAAGGCAAAAATCTGTGAGTCCACTTCGCAAGAACATCCCTGACAGTAACAAGATGTTTGTATTGAAACCGAGTGTCGGGTAGGAACCTCCATTTCATAAAGTGCTTTATACAACAGTTAGTTCCGACCAAGTAATTTGATTGGACAAGAGGCATTCCATGAGTGCCGATATACAGTATAACAGCACTGGGACTTTTAACTATATGTATCACTCCGCCACACAGGTGTTCTATTAAATGACTATTAATTAGACTACATTAACGGTCGTTATCTATCAGATTATCCATCAGTGTGTTGGTTTCAAACAAAGATGGATATATTTCCAAATATAACATTTGTACAGAAACTGTCCGATGCGGGACTCGAGGCGAGGGAGATCATGGCAGTGAGCGGGCATAGGTGAGATTACGATCTGAATTGTGATTTATAATGAATGAGTGAACATAACAATCTAAACAAAACGTATGTGTTTTGCAGGTCTGAAAGCTCGCAAAAAAGTTACTTGAGACCATCCACAGAGAACAGGAAACGATGGAGCATCTGATCTGATCGCATTCACACATACCACCAAAGCGACTGTCAACCGAGTCATATTTCACTGGTTGCACAATGGAAACGTACAGATTAAATGTACACAATACAAAGTAGCTAGCCTGCGGATGTTTGTGTTAAGGTTACTAGGCAACAGTCCAGTTGAAGTTCAGTTGCGGAACTATTTTTTGTTGGCGGAACCAAAATAAATGATTAAATAAACAAACAAATTATAATCTGTTGTCTGTTGTCCCATTTATTGTTGTTACCTAATAAATGGCGCTGTAGAACTGTTGTATAAAAGCAATATCACACTCGAGGTCGTGCTGTTATACTGAATATCAGCACGGCTGTGATTCGGTCGTAGGTACGAGGCCGCAGGCCTTGATATTCAATTATGGGCCCATCCGGCTTAAGAGGGGGAGGTTTAAAGTCTCTTCAGGAAAGGATTAAAAAAATCATTACATGACGTACCGTATAAATGGCACTATTCAACTGATAATTTTGGTTAGTGGAACTACTAAATCATAGTCAATGGATAACTGTTCTGTGTAGGGTAAGAAATAGGATTTTCTCTTACAGTATTTCTATCATTTAAAATGTCTGTGTTGAAATAGGATTTTCATTTGGCTTTTGCCACTGGTTTGGGGGTGCAGCTCAACACATATATTCTGATAATCATTGTGTCAGTTAGCAATACAGTTAACCAAGGATTGTGACAATAATCCCAATGATAAATATTTGTATGTAGACTGTTCACTTGAGTGAAATAATTGAAGATGTCCCATTATTAGCTGAAGGTGATGAGGTACTCTGGGTAGGCCTGGTCGTCGTGGAAGACGACAAACATACTGGGCGTCTGTTGGTTGTCCACCAGGCTGTCATAGCAGTCGGTGCTATCATTAGAGGATCGAGGGGGGGGGAACCTCATGGTGGGATTACCCAGGGTGTAGCGCCCCACCAAAACACGAGCCACGTAGATGCGCTGGTGCCCTGAACTGTCAGGAGGAGAATACCTGTGATTGGCTGAATAGCTGGCCTTCACTGCGAAATACACGCCTACTCCATATGCTGCCGCTGTAAAGAGAGGAAAAAAGAGTGTGTGAGAGAGAGAGAGAGAGAGAGAGTGACCTCTAGAGGGAATGATCTATAATTAGAATTGATTGTGATAAATCAAGCCTTACTATGAGAATAGGACCTGTTGAAGCCATTGTTTTCGATGGGGTTACAGTTGGTCACTGCGGTCCCGTGGTAGAGGTTCTTCTCTCCCACCTCTCCTGGTCCGTTCTTGGTCAGCATGCGCCGCTCCAACACTGCGTACGCCTGCCACAGGTATATGTTCTGCAGGCGTTCAATCTGATAAAGAGACAATGGGTAAATGACACTAAACAATTAAACAATAGTCATCAGCTTGACCTCCTGTATATACTAGTATCCAGAGACAAAATGAGGTGTTCAATTTACTAAGCATTTGTACATTATGCGAATGTGAATGACAATAATGTCTGTTGTCTGTTGTATGCAGGGGAGGATGGTGGAGGTAGAAATCGGAGGACAGGCTTTCTGCCTCCACCAGCCTCCCCTGGTTGTAATACGTCTTGGATGTCTGTTTTGTACTTTGCGGATGGTGAATTGTCCTGTGGTGCTCTGGAATCCCTGTGCCACTGTCTGGTACTCTTGTGAGCCAGCTGCCAGCTGCACTTTCTTCAGTGTTTCCCCTGGGGCCATAGGATCCCAGTAGGATGGCAGCTCTGAAACCAAGACAAGGAAACCTCATGACGTTAGAATTATAAGGTTCTATCTCCATTTTGGTCAAAATTGAGTTTTTTACATAATCTGATCCATTAGGTGTTTATTAATGCCTGTGTGGTGTTATTTTTTTAAATGTTGACATTTTTGAGTTAGTAATTAATAAAATACAAAGGTTCCATCTCACAGAACATAGTGGAATGTAAAAACTGACGCTCAATATCTCTGAACTACCCTAAACGGAGATAGACCCTTATAAATCTTTTTATTTATTTATTATTTTTTCTGATTTTATCCCTTTTTCACCCAATTTGGTATCCAATTGCACCCAACCTAGCATCCAATTATCCCCTGCCTATTGCGTAGGATCCGCCGCACGGCAGCCCCAGAGGAGATCGCCAGGCAGACTAGCTGCCCCTTGGGAGCGGCCGCTCAATATGCCGCTCCCTGTGAGCCCCGGCCATATCCGGGTCTGGCGAGACCGGGATTCGATCCCGGCCAGAACCTTATAATTCTAAGCTCACGATACTTGCAGAGTTACTGTACAGTAGGTTCATGAACAGAACTAAAATGTTATGTTTTGAACTGTGGGTACTGTAGAGAGAAATTATGTTCTGACGATTGAAGATACTGTAAAAAAGAGATCATTATATTTTATCAGATTAAATCTCCAACGTAAAAAGTGGGTTACTTCAAGACAAAACAAATCTATAAAAAATATAATTAATGCTGCTAAAGGTATCTTATCCTGTGAAATAGTACATACTTGCACCACCCTCCTCTCTCTTGACCCTGTAGGTGCGTCCCGTCGCGTAGTCTGTTGCCGTGTTGTTCCTGAGGTTCACCGTAAACCTGTTCCCATCCGGGCCCTCCACATCTGCTGACACATCTCCCCTCAGATGAGCCTGCTCGAGGAGATAGTTGGCATGGAGCCCCATCTCCCCCCAGTCGCCACTGTGGCCCTGCATGGACCACTGGACGCTGACCGCCAACAAAGCCTCGTCCCCCTCCCGGAGGTCCCTGCGGAGGGCGCCACTGATCGCTCTGTCTAGAACCTCACGAACACTCAGCACGTCCTCCTTCAGACCTTTCAGCACGTAGAACTCCTCCTCGCCCGGTCCGACTCCGCCGCTGGCCGCTCCTGCCCCCTGAGCCCCCCGAGCTCTCCCAGGCTCCAGGCTCACTCCCAGGGTTCTGGCTTTCTCCTGGACAGCGTTCAGCTCCGTCACCCCCAGCATCCACAGATCCTTAGCTTCTACTTTTCTCTCTGTCAGCTGGTTCTGCAGGATGGACTGCAGCTCTCGCTTGGCCCCACTCACAGCACCTGTCCCGAGCCCCACGACACAGAGCACCGCTGGGGGCGGCCTCACAGGGGTGACTGTGCAGCCGGGTGGGGCTGTAGGGGGGAGGCGGGACCCAGGGGAGTGGGGGGAGGTGTTGGAACCCTTTTCTAGGGTTCTTCTCTTCTTGAGCACCTGTAGGGCTCTCTCTGATGAAAGGAAAGGAAGAGAGGATGAGAGAGGAGGGAGTAGGGAACAGCAAGGCAAAACATCTATATCTTTTTAATAAGCCATACCTCTCAACCATAACCATAACCACAACCATACCTGTCAGTGTGAGAGTTGGGGCTATTGTTCCTAATCGACTCTCAAGCTCTGACCTGCAAACAGCGACAAACAATTATTCACAAATGAACTACTTTGCTGTCAAACACCAAAATACCATGACTGAAACTGGTTAAAAAACAAGCACATTTTGTAAACAAATTTACAAAGTAAAGCGCAAAATCCAAGGCCCCCCCCTGTTAGAGAGGATACATTAAGCACTGACCTAAATATATGGAAGATGGGTTTCTGTAGGATGACGATGCGGATGAGACAGAGGACATTTGGAATAAGATCCCTCACAGCAGATGCCATGCCATCCAACATCGCCTTAGAGGCAGAACCAGAGTCCATACCACCTGCACCTAGAGAGCAACAATATAGGAACAATATTTTACAGCCATTTTTATCTATCCAGTATTACGTATCCAATCACCAGTGTGACAATTTATTTCTGGTTAGTTACACAGATATCGACGTGTGTCTAAATTGTGTATACTATAATATCTTCATCTCATCTTCTAATACTGCGCACTAACAAATTAAAAAGAGTCATATGGCAATAGAAATGTGCAATAACTCTATTCTAAGTGCCTATTTATACATTTATATATTTTTACAGTATTATTATAGTATTATAACGCCACTGACCTCATGTCTGTTATAGTTGTTTTTATTTTCTTAAGATTGTTGTCTTTATTTGCACTTGACACCACGGACCTCATTGTCTCTTAGCTTGTTTTATAGCATTTTCGCTTTTTAATTTGTCTAGTGTGTCATATTTGTGATATGTTATGTTATATGTGTATATGTTTGTGAATATGTGAATATGTTTTCTGTTTTTGCACCTTCAGAAGAACCACTACAATTTCATTGTATAGGCAACTGTACAAGGACAATAAAGTCTATTCTATTCTATTCTATAGGAATGGGGGAAGGATTTCACCAGTGCACATAATGGAGGACATATATACACACCAGTGTTTATTGCAGGGAAGGCTGCTGAGCGGTAGCCCTTGGTCTCACACTGTTTCAGGATCTTCCCACAGACCTTGCTGATCCTCTGTGGGTCGCATTTGAAGGCGGCATGGATGATTTCCTTGCAGCCCAGGGCGCCAGGCCCTGTGGTGAGCATCAGGTCTGGTCCCACTGAAGAGACAGGTGGAGAGGAAGAGGATATACTGTAAATAGGGAAAAGACGTGCTCAACGATATATAATCAAACTTTGTTTGAAGGTGTCAGTGGTGTTAGAAGGTGAAGGTGACAGTGAATGTCTTGTACTATGTACCACATCAATGGATTGGTCAACCTGTACCTTAATGTCAAAGATGTGTGTGACTATGAAAGTTGAGAACATTCGTTATGTGTTATTATATGTTGACATGAGTGTGCTCTCCAGTCATCCCTATCCCAGTGTGAGTGGGGCATAATTGGTTGATTGACACCAGCTGTGTGACATGAATGATTGAGCCAGCTGATCCTATATATGTGACCATTCCCACAATAAACGTTGCTTCCTTGATAACATGAACCCTGTCTGACAGCGTATGTGTTACGCTTGCCTGGCTCAGGACAAGGTGACAAAAAGGGAGACGACACATGGAGAACAATAATAGGAGATTTATTAAAGAATAATATGTTAAATGGAAATAATGATAAAGTAAATAGTAACAACAAACAAAAAGGCTGCTGGTCGACAAGGAAGAGACCGAGTCCATCAATTTGACCCTCTCTTAAAGTTCCTGGGACAATCAGGATGATCACCCCCACCTGTGCCCATCTGGAACCAAAAGAGAAGGTCAACAGGTGTATGGCGCCCACTGGTGGTACCAGTGTGGATCGTCACATCCCCCCCCTTAAAACAGAGGCCTACTAAAAAGGTCTCTGTAAATTTGTTTCCCAGATTACAAATAATACAAATAATAACAATAGTTTATGGCAAAGAAAACGGTGATCTCTGCCACACAGCCTAATCGTCAAATCCCAACCTCCCCTACAACCTACCCACCCTCCAGCAATTCCTGGTACCGGGAAAAGCTCTATTTAAGGAGGGAGGAGCAAGAGAAAGAGAGATTAAAGACAAGACACTCAGACCGGCAGCATGGATTCACCCAGACCCTCCGGAGCACGTGACAACGCATCGGCGATAACATTATCCACGCCTCGTATGTGCCTAATAGTGATGTTATATGGCTGTAGAAACAACGTCCACCTCATAAGGCGCTGGCTCGGACTCTGCAAAGAATGCAAAAAGGTCAGGGGGTTATGATCTGAATAAACGACCACTGGATGGGACCCCCCTCCCACATAAACATCAAAATGCTGCAGAGCCCAAACCAGTGCCAATGCCTCTTTCTCTATCGTAGAATAATTCAGTTGGTGCGAATTAAACTTTCTAGAAAAGAAACTGACCGGTCGATCTACCCCCTGATCGTCAGTCTGCAAAAGAACCCCTCCAGCCCCAACATGACTAGCATCCACTTGCAACTGGAACGGGTGATCCAAACGAGGTGCTGCCAGGACAGGAGCCGTACTTAACAGCATTTTTACCTGTTCAAAAGCCTTCTGGCAACCTGGAGACCATTCAAACTTGGCCTTCAACCTTAATAAGTTCGTCAAAGGGACGACCACAGTTGAGAAATTTAAACAGAAGTTGCGGTAATAACCCACCATCCCTAAAAAACGTCTAAGCTCCGTCTTCGAGGTGGGGGGTGGAAACTGATCAATAGCACGGACCTTAGCCCTCACTGGCCGGACCTGCCCTTGCCCCACTACCTTACCCAAATATGTGACAGTAGCTCTTGCAAACTCACATTTTGCCAAGTTGATAGTAAGGTTAGCAGCCCTGAGTCGTACAAACAGTGAGTGGATACGTTCTATATGTTGCTCCCACGTGTTGCTATACACCACAACGTCATCAAGGTAAACCGCACAGCCATCCAGCCCTGCAACCACCTGATTCATCAGGCGTTGAAAAGTCGCCGGCGCATTACGGAGACCAAAACTCATGACGTTGTACGAATACAACCCAGACGGTGTAATGAAGGCAGATATTTCTCGGGCGCGAGGGGTCAGTGGGACCTGCCAATACCCCTTAAGCAAATCAAATTTGCTAACGAATTTGGCAGACCCCACCTCATCCACACAGTCCTCCATCCTGGGCAAAGGAAATGAGTCAGGTTTAGTCACATTATTAACCTTTCGGTAGTCTGTACAGAACCTATCTGTCGTGTCTGGCTTTCCTACCAACAAACACGGTGATGCCCAACTGGAGTTTGAAGGAACAGCCAGCCCGTTATTTATTAAATACTGAACCTCAGTATCCATGCGGCGGCGTTTCTCCAGAGGGACTCGATAGAACCGTTGACGAATCGGCTTCGCCTCTCCAACGTCTATGTCGTGCTGCACTAAGTGGGTACAAGAAGGGGTATCTGAAAACAATGAGGGAAAAGCAACAAGCAACCCCTCTAACTCTCTACTGTTTTCCTCAGTCAAATGACCAAACAGAACTGATAATTCAGCCAACGTCTCAGAATTTTTGAGCCGAGGACGCAAAACACCATCTCCAGGCCCACTCACATCCTCCTCCCACCCTGCTGCCACCACAGGAGTGGATGGAGATGGAGACACCCCATTCACTGTGGACAACACAACCGGCTTCACCTCCAAGACCGCATCTTCTCCGGCCCTAGGTGAACGAGAATAATAACATTTTAATACATTTATGTGACAAAGTTGTGTAGACTTTCTACGGTTAGGAGTATCGATCAAATAATTCTGTTCGGACACCTGTCTTACAACAGAGTAGGGACCCGTAAATTTCGCCTGGAATGGTGAACCAGGTATAGGCAATAACGCCAACACTTGGTCTCCAGGACAGAACACTCGTGGTTCAGTACGGCGATCAAACAGTCTTTTCATTTTACTTTGTGCCACAGTCAAATACTCACTCGCCATTTTTCCCGCCAGATGTAACCTCAGGTGAAAACCATGCACATAATCTATCAGGTTGGTAGGTGGATCAGCGGTCTTAAGACCATCTTGTAGCACTGCCAGCGGGCCCCTCACCTTGTGCCCAAACACCAAATCACTTGGACTAAACCCTGTACTCTCCTGCACCACCTCCCGTGCTGCCAACATGAGCCAAGGCAGTCCCTCCTCCCAATCCCTCTTAAGCTCCATGCAATAAGAGCGCAACAATGACTTCAGTGTTTGATGAAACCTCTCTAGGGCCCCCTGACTCTGAGCATGATACGCGCTGGCGGTGTTGTGCTTAACGCGTAAGTGACGCAAAACTTCAGCAAACATTTTCGATGTAAAGTTTGTCCCTTGGTCACTCTGTATGACCCGAGGAATACCGAAAATGGATATGAACTGAGTCAGTGCCTTTACTATTGATCTTGTCGTAATCGTACGAAGAGGGTACGCAGACGGATAGCGAGTGGTTTGACACATTACCGTTAATAGATAAATACACCCAGACTTAGAAGGAGGAAGTGGTCCAACACAATCGATGATGAGGTGCTCAAATGGTTCACTCACAGCTGGAATAGGATAAAGAGGCACAGGTTTAATAGTCTGATTAGGTTTTCCCATCAGTTGACAGGTATGACAGGTCTTAATAAACTTAGAAACATCCCTCTTCAACCGAGGCCAAAAGAAATACCGTAGTACTCTATCACAAGTCTTCTTAACCCCCATATGCCCAGCCACGTCATCATGTGCTGTCTCCAACACCACATTCCTAAACTTAGTAGGTACCACAACTTGAAAAACTGGGTCACTCACAGAACAATCATTATGAGGAAGCCATTTACGAACCAACACATCCTCCAAGAGAAAATAACCACTTGCAGAGCTCTCCAGCTCATCCTTAGGCTGAATCCCACTGAGCAGCAGCTTCAGCTCAGGATCCTCCTGTTGGGCTAAAATCAACTCACTCCGAGACAAAGACGGCGGCAGATCTGGTAACTGAAAAACAGAATTGTCAGGAGTGAACTTATCAGACTCTTTACCATCATCAATTTTAGGGTCCATGCAACTCATAGCACGAGTCATGGCGCAGGCAGTAAAAACCTCAGGAAACTCCTTCACACTAAGGTCGGGTCCTGTTGGTCGTGTAAACCCAGAACTAACTACCAGAGGTGGAGGCACATCACTCCACACTCTTCCTCCAGCCAGGTTATTTCCCAAGATGACGGCCACACCCACCACAGGCAGAGAGGGTCGAACACCAATAGTTACTACCCCCTGGACCAGATCAGAGTAAAGCTCAATTTCATGCAAGGGGACAGACAAAGTCTGCATCCCCATCCCTCTAATCAAAACGCTGGTCCCCACACTTGACTCCTGAGAGAATGTTAAAACCGATTCCAATATAAAAGATTCTGAAGCCCCCGTATCACGAAGTATCTGGACAGGCACTTTCTGTGGGCTACCCACCAGAGAAACGAAACCTGTAGTAATAAACGGACCAAAATCAGGATCCTCCTCGCTAATCTGTATGGAGGCAGAGCCCTGTAGTGCCCCCGCCAACTCAGTAGCCGCAGGTGGGCTGGATACTGAGGATGCCATCACCCCTGGTTTAAAGGGAGACCCCTCGGCAACCCCAGACACTCTTCCTCCTACTCCACCAGCATGCGCTGCAAGAACCGACGGTCTAACAGAGCCCCCCTTCCCACTGTAGTTTTTTTTTCCTTTTAGGACAGGACACTCCTGTTTCCAGTGACCCTTCCCAAGGCAATAATTGCATGTCGAGTTAGGATCTACTCTACTCTGACCGCCATGCTCCGACCTTGAAAAAGGGACAGAATAGCCAGGACCTCCGTTTGGGAATTTAGCACGATTTACCAATAGGTTAGTCACGGTCGGATTTTGTCTACGGCTCCCCTCGCTACGAAAATGATGTTCACCAAACTGACTCTTATTAGTCAGTACAAATTCATCTGCCAACACCGCGGCTTGATCTGCTGTTTTCACCTTGTGTTCATTTACATAAGTGGCAATGCGATCAGGGACAATTGTTTTAAACTGTTCCAAAATAATCAAATTTGACAGATCCTCCAGAGTATTCACCTCTACCGCCACGCACCAACGATTGAAATGGCTGGTTAGTTCTCTTACAACCTCAACATGAGTTTGTTTGTCATGTTTCTTCCATTTTCTAAACCGCTGTCTGTAAGCTTCAGGAACAAGTTCATAAGCCCTAAGGATAGCGGCCTTAACTGTATCATAATCTTTCCTCTCTCTACCATTAAGAGCAATATAAGCTTCCTGAGCTCGGCCAATAAGCACACTCTGTAGTAATGCGGTGCGGTCTGAAGTAGACCAGTCCCTATCGTCGGCAACACTCTCAAACAGTGAAAAGAATACATCAGGATCTTTTTCATTAAACTTTGGCAACAGTCTAACCATGACAGACATATTATCCCTCTTAGAATTACTCGAATCGCCACCTCCACCGTCAGATAACTTTCCCTCAGTAATCAACCTAAGGCGCTCCCGTTCATGAGCCAATTTATCCAACTCCAATTCCCTGTCCCTCGCACGCTCTTGTGCCTGAAACTCACGCTCTCGCGTCTGCTCTCGCGTCTGAAATTCACGCTCTTGCATCTGAAATTCACGCTCTCGCGTCTGTGATTCCATCTGTAATGCTAACAATTCCTTCTGTTGATCAAATGTTAACTCAGTGGACCCAGATGCAACCCCAACGGATATTTTAGGGACAGACAATTTACCCTTTAGTATGCCCCTATTAATTAACGTAGTCTGTAAAGCCTCCACTACGTCCTGTTTCTTTGCTCGGCCTTTCACCACCTCAAGCTTAACCTCATAATGTTCCACAACCTTCCACAGTTGTTCCTTCGTTAACTGTAACAATCCATCGACCGACGGAGCTGCCACAAACTCCTCAAAAACATCCATAACTCAATATAATCAAATAACCAATATTAACCAACCCTAACAAACGGGAATCTCCCCTCCTATTACAAACTCCTCCTATAAACTACTCCCATATCAGCCATAATCTTCAGCCCATTTAAAGCGAGTAACTGTGCACACATACAAAACAGAAAAGTAACTAACATACTTCGTAAGAGCTGCCCCGCATCTAACTCAGTAATGACTGACTAACCACTCAGCTAGTCTTCAGTGCGTTCACATGCAACTCTTCCACCAAGCAAATGCCTGGTGGCGCCCCCGCGTTCAACACACCAAAAATAACAAACGAAAACAATAAACAAGCGTTAAGCGCTTCTACTCCTAGCACGGGGGTTCACGTATAGCTCTGATGGTATCTAAACCACCCGCCCTACCTATCCTTCTCTGCTTTGCATAGAACACAGCACTCACCAAACTCCAGCCGAAGATCACAGCCAATACCAAGAGTTACGTCCTTGTCAGCACAGTCGGACGGCCAGCTCCCCCTCGTCACCAGCACCCAAACCAACGTACCAAATATACTAAACAATACATTACATCCAATCCAACCAAAACCCAATAACTATAAACAATAACCATGCGGGTCTCCCAATATAGAGTTGGACAAATCCAACAATCCAATCCCGAATATCAACTATGAAAAGGGAGAGAATATTGCTCTCACCAAATTCACTCCCGGACGAGCACCCAATTTGTTACGCTTGCCTGGCTCAGGACAAGGTGACAAAAAGGGAGACGACACATGGAGAACAATAATAGGAGATTTATTAAAGAATAATATGTTAAATGGAAATAATGATAAAGTAAATAGTAACAACAAACAAAAAGGCTGCTGGTCGACAAGGAAGAGACCGAGTCCATCAATTTGACCCTCTCTTAAAGTTCCTGGGACAATCAGGATGATCACCCCCACCTGTGCCCATCTGGAACCAAAAGAGAAGGTCAACAGGTGTATGGCGCCCACTGGTGGTACCAGTGTGGATCGTCACAGTATGATTCCTCCGTTCAGTGTGTAGTCCGATCGTTATGGTCTTAGCCAATACGCAATAACCAACGTTTAACAGGTTATGGGCCCAGAGAGCTACCATGGCGAGACAATCGGAAAGAAGTTCGCGTTGGTCTCGACTAGCGTTTGACGGAGATGAGGAAAGCTCAGGAGTTTTGAGGACACGGAGAAAAATGCGCATAACGGCGTCGGAGGACAATGTTATGCGAGCCCAAGCCCTGTCTGACCGGGGTGCCCAGAACGCCCAAAGCGCACGTAGCCAGAGCGCACAGCGAACAGACATTGTGTGCTACAAATGTGGCCAAAAGGGACATATCAAAAGGACCTGTCGACGCAAGGTGTGGTGTAACCACTGTAGGAGATCCACACATCAAGGAGCCGCCTGCAAAAGGAGACCGGACCAGGACGACGCGCGAGGGGTGTCCGAGCAAGACAAGCCAGGACGCAGTGTTACGAGGGGCCTGATGGTGGACACCGGTGCGACTGCGCATATTATCACCGACCTGGCCAGGTTCAAGGTGTTCGATGACGGTTTCCAGGCCGAGACGCACTGCGTGGAGCTGGCGGACGGCACGAGGAGCAAAGGGGTCGCAGAGCGCAGAGGAGATGCGGAGGTGTGCTTGATGGACAGCCGAGGGAGGCGACTGACTACAACGCTGCGAGGGGCGCTGTACATCCCCTCATTCCCCCAGGACATCTTCTCTGTAAAAGCAGCCACAGACACTGGGGCAACTGTGATCTTCAGAACAGGAGAAGACATCCTACAGCACAGAGACGGTACTGCATTTCACATCCATGAGCATAATAGACTATATTATTTGCCCACAGTGGATGACCAATGTGATCAAAGTAAGAGCTGTTTTGATCTAAAGACATGGCATGAAATTCTAGGACATTGTAATTTTGAGGATGTTCTGAAACTCCAGAATGTTGTTGATGGTATGTCAATTAAGGGAAAAATTGATAAGTCTAACCTGAACTGTGAAGTGTGCACTCGGGGAAAGTTTGTACAGAGCTTCAACAGGAAGCCTGATAGAAGGGCCAAAAATGCTCTAGAGTTGGTGCACACAGACCTAGCGGGTCCAATTGACCCAGTGTCCATAGATGGACATAGATTTGCACTTTCGTTCACAGATGACTATACTAGTACTGTGTTTTTCTACTTTCTTAAGCACAAGAGTGATACTGTACAGGCGACAGAGCAGTTCATAGCTGACACCGCCCCGTATGGTAGGATCAGACGTATCAGGTCAGATAATGGTACTGAATTCACAGGGAAAGAGTACCAAGGGCTACTGAGAAGAAATGGTATCAGACATGAGACATCATCTCCATATTCGCCACATCAGAATGGCACTGCAGAACGCCAGTTTAGGACTCTCTTTGACATGGCTCGATGCATGTTATTAGAGAGCAAGCTACCCAAGGTGTTATGGCCTTATGCAGTACAGACTGCATCTGTAGTGAGAAATAGGTGTTTTAACAATCGCACAAAACAGACACCTTACATGATGCTGACAGGGAGACGTCCCAATATGTCTAGGATGCAGAAGTTTGGAACGGTGTGTTATGCCTACAAACAGGATAAGAAAAAGCTAGACCCAAGGAGTGAGAAGGGCTTCTTTGTAGGGCATGACAAGAAAAGCCCAGCTTACCTGGTTTTCTATCCTGACAGTGGAAAGGTGAGGAAGCACAGACTGGTCAGATTTATGCCAAAGACGATGGGTGAGCAGCAGACACAGACTGAGATATCAATAGATGATGAGGACTGTGATGTGCCACAAAGGGCCAGCACGACTAAGCAAAGGGACGCGAGTCCAAAGACAGCTGAAGAGCATATTCCTGTGACCAGGCCCGAACAGGTGCAGACTAGGGAGAAACAGGAGTCTCCACGCTATCCTCCCAGGGAGAGGAAGAGACCTGATTATTTTGGGGACCGTGTCTATGAAGTAGGAAGTCAGGACCAGGCACAGGTAAACATTGATTACTGCTACAAAATGTTGTGTAACGTACCTTTGACCTACAGTGATGCAGTGAAGTCACCCAAGTCTAGAGAATGGGTCAGTGCTATGGACGACGAAATGCAATCATTGAGAGAGAATGGTACGTTTACTTTGACTAACTTACCCCAGGGCAAAGTTGCAGTGGGGGGTAGATGGGTGTATACAATCAAGAAAAATGCAGATGGTTCAGAAAAATACAAAGCACGCTATGTTGCAAAAGGCTACAGTCAGAGAAGGGGTGTTGACTATGAAGAGACCTTTTCTCCCACAGCCGATTTAACCAGTGTTCGAGTGTTGATGCAAAAAGCAGCACAGGAGAATTTGATTTTACATCAAATGGATGTCAAAACTGCCTATCTTCATGCACCGATAGATTGTGAGATATACATGGAACAGCCAGAGGGTTATGAGCAGACATCTGGCACAGAGACAGTGGTGTGTAAACTAGAGAAGTCACTGTATGGTCTAAAACAGTCTGGCCGAAATTGGAACCATTTATTACACGACTATCTAATGGTGAATGAGTTTGTGCAAAACCCTGCAGATCATTGTGTATATACTAAAGAAACGGAACATGAGAAAGTGATCATGATTATATGGGTCGATGATTTGGTTATTGCTGCCAGTAACGAGAATGCACTGAATGTTGTAAAAGAGATGCTCTCAAAGAAATTTCAGATGAAAGATATGGGCAAATTGACACATTTCCTGGGAATCGATTTTGAACAGTGTGATGGATGTGTAACAATGTCACAAAAGCAGTGTGTAAAGAACATGCTAGAGAGGTTTGACATGCAGAACTGTAAACCCAGATCGACGCCTTGTGAGCAGACACTCAATTACACTGAAGGAGCAGGATTAATGAGTGATGTCACTCGGTACAGAGAGGTCGTCGGTAGCCTCATCTACCTGACTATGTGTACTAGGCCAGATCTTTGTTTCATAGTGAGTAAACTGTCCCAGTATTTTACCAAACCAACCGAGGAGCATTGGGCCACTGCCAAACATGTATTGAGGTTCTTAAAGGGCACCAGTGATAAAATGTTGTGTTACAAAAGGTGTAACTCTGATTTGAGATTACAGGCTTTCAGTGATGCTGACTGGGCAGCAGATGTCACAGACCGTCGTAGCACAACAGGTTACTGTGTTAGTCTACATGAGAATGGTCCATTGGTCCCATGGAAGACCAAAAAGCAACCAACGGTGGCGTTGTCCACATGTGAGGCGGAGTACATGGCATTAGCTGCAACCACCCAAGAGTGTTTACACCTGACTCAACTGTTGACACATATGGATGCATGCAAGTATGCACCACCCATTGTCCATGAGGACAATCAGGGAACGATTGCATTAGCTAAGAACCCAGTCCGCAGACAAAGATGCAAACACATAGATATAAAGTACCATTTCATCAGGTCTACAGTACAGAATGGACAGATCTGTTTGCAATATTGTCCCACAGATCAAATGGTGGCTGATGTGTTTACCAAACCAGTAACTAAGGACAAATTGGTTAGGTTCACAAAGGTTATGTTTGGGAGAGAAACCACATCAGTGTGAGTAAGGACCAAGCGGTCAATTTTTGTTTTGGTTTTCTTGCTTTATTTTTTCAAAGTGTTATAAGAGAATACCAGTGAAAAACTGAAGACTGTTTGTAAATGATGATGATGATGTATATTCTTGTTTCACAGGAGAGGAACAATATCAGTGCCAGCTTTTGTTTGTTTGATTGATGGAATGACAGCCCCAAAGAGTGTTATGGAAATTGTAGGCTACTGATTGTTATTGATTTGTTTATTTTTCTCTCCATCTTGGTCAGGTGAGAGCAAGTGGGGGTGTTGACATGAGTGTGCTCTCCAGTCATCCCTATCCCAGTGTGAGTGGGGCATAATTGGTTGATTGACACCAGCTGTGTGACATGAATGATTGAGCCAGCTGATCCTATATATGTGACCATTCCCACAATAAACGTTGCTTCCTTGATAACATGAACCCTGTCTGACAGCGTATGATTCCTCCGTTCAGTGTGTAGTCCGATCGTTATGGTCTTAGCCAATACGCAATAACCAACGTTTAACATTATAACACCCATTGATAAGATAACACATTACCTTGTGCTAAAGCCGCCTGCACATTGGGCCCGGCAGCAGTCAGAATGGCTTTAGAGACACCTGCAGCAGAGAGAAGAAGGAGTTAAGAGGGCAGAGAGTAGACAGTGAGTTGATGGGTTGACGGGTGATCATTGTCAAAGCCTACCTGAGGGGTCGGCAGAGAACGTCGTGGTGTTCACGATGATGTCAGTGGTTTCACTGATGATGTCACCAAACACCAGCTGCAGCTTGACTCCGCCCAACATAGCTGTGACCTCATCCTGAGAGGAGGAGACATAGCGATAGAAGGAAGCTGGAGAGGGGATAAAAAAGGGGAGACCATGGGGTTTAGAGCCTTCAGCCACTCCGCCCCTCGCCTCTGGAACTCCCTCCCCCCCGACATCAGGAACATTGATTCAATCTCCTCATTCAAAACCCACCTCAAAACTCACCTGTTTACGCAGGCGTATCCCTGTTGATTTACTGTTCCTGTGCTGCTCTGCTGCTAGCTATGTTTATACTGTATATTTCTATGTATTTTGTATTTTGAATTTTGTAACAGTTTTTACATTTGTTGTACGGCGACCTTGAGTGCCATGAAAGGCGCCTTATAAAATAAAAATGGAGATTAGATGCATGAAAAAGGATCTCTTAACTCACCTTGCATTGGGTGAGCGTCATTTGTGAACCCCTTGAGATGCAAAGCACGCTGGGATGCCTGGAAAGCCTGTACATTAGAAGAACGAAAAAAAAGGAAATACACAAAAGGGAGTCAACATTACGTCAACATTAGTTTTTTACATAATCTGATCCATTAGGTGTTTATTAATGCCTGTGTGGTGTTATTTTTAAAATGTTGACATTTTTTAGTTAGTAACTCATAAAATACAAAGGTTCCATCTCACAAAACATAATGGAATGTAAAAACTTTGACGCTCAATATCTCTGAACTGCCCTAAACGGAGATAGAACCTTATCATTCTAAACGGAGATAGAACCTTATCATTCTACACGGAGATAGAACCTTATCATTCTAAGCTCACGATTATGCATAGAAATGGCAGTGATGTCAATATAAAAAGGAGGTTTAAGTGAACAGTTCCATGCACCCTTTATGATGAGGCTTCTTTTCTCACCTTGGTAGACTGTCTGTCACTGGGATGGATGACGACACGGACGAGGAAGGGGGTTCTGCCGGCTCGGTTCTGCTCGTGTGTGCGAATCTCCTCCAACATAACCTGCGCGGCCACGTCGTGAGGAAAACCCAGAACAACGCCGGTTCCGAGCACAGGAAAGGCGACTGAACCAAAGCCCCGGTTCTCACAAGAGTCCAGGACCCTCCTCACACCCTGCCTCAGAGCCTAGGAGGGAGTTAGGTATCAACTGGTAAATGGTAAATGGACTGCACTTATATAGCGCCTTCATCCAAAGCGCTTTACAAAGGCCTCTCATTCACCCATTCACACACCAATGGCGGCCAAGCTACCATGCAAGGCGCCGGCCCGCTCACTGGGAGCAATTTGGGGTTCAGTGTCTTGCCCAAGAACACTTCGACATGTGGCCAGCCGGGGCTCGAACCGCCGATCTGCCAACCTTGCGATCATTAGACGGTGGCTCTACCTCCTGAGCCACAGCCGCCCCCCCCACTGTCAGCTCAGGTTGAAAGGTCAAAGATGAAAGCCCGAAAACCACTGAGGTGAGCCGGCAGGCCCCCCTCCACCAGGCTCCTCCAACTTACGACGGAGCCAACCTGTCTGCCGTCCTACCTACCCCCGGCCTACGACGAGCCAGAGCCCTCACTCGGAGTGTATAGTCCCGACCGGGAGACCTTAAAGGACTGACTGGGCCTAAGTTGGACTCAAACCTTCATTAAGAACGCCCAGAGAGCAGTGAAACTTACCAGATGCACCAAGAGGGTGAGAGCCAGTCTCTCCGGCAGTGCAATTCTCTGGCCAAGAGTACTTATGTGTTTTGTCTTCCGCCAGTCCAATCAAGGGCATAGCCCGACGAGACCCGAGGAGAGATCCCGACAGCCAATGAGGGGAGCCGGCAGGCCCCTCCAACCTATGACAGAGCCCCCTCCCACCCCCCAACCCCCCACCCTGCACGCTGCCCCAGCACTGGAGCCTCTAGTGGAGCCATAACGCCCCCTGGACACTTTAGGCGCCAGACGGCCATTTGAATTAACTTTATCCCCTGTACCAATTATTCTTTATTAAATACGCCGGTGAGGCTGAACTGCTCCCTGTTGCCGGTGTCTGTTCCTACCTTGCTTGTTATACCCGGGTCCTAAGTAGTGGTTACTACAGAATCCATTTCATTGCAGTATTTTGGGCTTGACTAGCGAGTTTGTGTTGTTGTGATTCTCAACAACATTGAAACGTACCGGTAGTTCCGTGGTTTTAAAAGAAAAGTCTGAACATTTTGATTGGTTGTCGGTGGTTCATGCCGACCAAAAGACTAGAACGTGTCACATGGCATGTTCGCAAAAAACATCATAAACACACACAGGCAGGCAGCCTTTTCACCTGTACTGCTGGTCCCTGGGGGTTATTGTCCCAGCGAGCGCAGTGGAGGAAGAACACACGGCCACTGCTCAGCCCAGACAGACCCTCCACCAGGACCTTGTCACCAGGCTTGGTCAGTCCTCCAGACTCCCTGGCGAACATGGCCTTCAGCCCCGGACCTGCTGCATCTGATATGACGTTGCCTACACGTGAGGAGAGAGGATCATGGCCAAGCATGGGAGAGACCAGGGCATCCACCTGCAGAGAGCAGGGGGAAGGGAGAGAGAAAGACAGAGAGAGGGGGGAGAGTGAGAGTGAGAGTGAGAGAGAAGATAAGATATAATAAAGTTTAAAGAATAAAATAGTTGACAGTGGATGCATATAGAAAATAAAGAGAAAACTGCATCAGTGGTGTGGTTAAACTGTTTAGAAAGTCAGCTCTCAAAAGCAAGAAAACAGGGGAAATAATATTATCTGCCAACAGGAACATTTCACTTACCAAGTTGTTCTTAAAACAAGTAAAAAGTTATCTTTAAATGAATGAAGTAAGACAAAAAAACAATCACATATTGTTTTGATCAAAGATATTTCATCTGACTTCTGAGATTTACTTTTTGCAGTGAACATAATCACACAGAAACATTGACACTTCTATGACTTGTGACGTTAGAATGATAAGGTTCTATCTCCATTTTTGTAAAAATTTAGTTTTTTACATAATCTGATCCATTAGGTGTTTATTAATGCCTGTGTGGTGTTATTTTTAAAATGTTGACATTTTTGAGTTAGTAATTAATAAAATACAAAGGTTCCATCTCACAAAACATAATGGAATGTAAAAACGTTATCTCTGAACTGCCCTAAACGGAGATAGAACCTTCTCATTCTAAACTCACGGACTGTGTCTATACAGTATGTTTCTCACCTGCTGTCTCTCTATGCTTCCCTGGACGATCTCCACCTGTACACAGACGACCTCTGGAGCCACTGCCCCCCTGGCTGAGGAAACGGCGGTGGCGTCTCTCTGGAGGGCATCGCCACCAGCAGTCGTATCGGACGCCCCCTCCCGCCCAGAGGCCTCCCTCCTCCCCTCGAGAAGCCTGTCACAAGCCTCCTGCATGGCCCTCACTGCTTCTCCGTTGACATCTATCAGAGTGACTTTATTCAGACTGCGACGCAGATGCACCCTTCCGAAGTCCCTCACTGCAGACACCACGGCCTCGGCGCATACCTGGAGAGGAACGCCAAAGATCCCTGAGCTGATGCAGGGCATGGCGAGGGTTTGGAGCTGTAAGGTCTCGGCCAGATCGAGGGCCGCCTTCGCCGTGGTCTGGAGAAGAGCCATTTCCTTCCCGCCGACACTGCCCCCTACAGGCCCTACCGCATGGAAGAGCATCTTACACGGCAGGTTCCCTCCGACGGTCTCTACCACGCTACCTGTGGCCACTTTACCTATTTGCTTTACCAGAGTCCTGCAGGCCTGTTGCACCTCTGGCCCCGCCGCCCGGCTCAGCGCGGCAGCCACGCCCCCTGCGTGATCCAGATCCTCGTTGGCCGCGTTCACTAGCACGTCGGCGCGCTCCTTGGTGATGTCGCCCTGACACACCTGGACTTGTAGCCCACTCTGGAGACGATAGCTGGCAGCTGTGACTGTCACTTGCCGTTGCCGAGGTCGGGCGCGTGGCGCCGTGTCAACCTGGTCCTGAAGCTGTATCAGGCAGTGTTGAGAACAGCCGACGACCTTAAAGTGGTCCCTCCCCTGGCCCTGGAAGTAGCGTAGCGCCCCAGGCTGGTCAATGGTGACCGTATCCCGGACCAGGGAGGCCAAAGCTGGAACGAGTATGTTCTTGACCTGGGTCACCTGGTGGGAGGGGCCACTGAGCACCACGGAGGGGTGAGTGGACGAGACTACAGGGCACAGGGTCACCCCTGAGTGGTCCACGCCGATCCTCTCCAGCAGCTCTGGCACCGAATCTACTATCTCTGGGTACGGGAGACGGACTGTCTCCTCCACACTAGACTGGTCTATCAGAAACTCTCCTATCTCCTCCTTCAGCTCCTCGATCTGCCTCTTGTGGCCCAGCAGCTGCACCCTGCAACCGGGGCTGAACCTGACCGTCACCCTGCGGCTCCCCTGGTTCATCTCTGATGACTTCATCTCCAGCTTGTCCCTCAGCTCAGACGGAAGGCCGGCACAGTTAGGCACGTCAATCGTCTCCTCCCCGAACTCCCTCAATAGAGCATTCTCAGCCTCCACTAGCTGACCAGAGGACAGGGTAAACAGACGGAGCTCTGTGTGCCCAAGATCCACCTCAACCTGGGCCCCCAGCCCCAGCAGGGTCCTCAGTGCCCCGGGGTCACCATACACATCCCTGAGGAAGGCCAGGAGGTGGGGGGACACCCCAGGAACGACCCTCTCTTGCACCAGAGAGGCCTTCTTAGCGACCCACTCTCTGGCCGTCCGGATCTCCCCTGCGGAACCTTCCAGAACCAGCTGATCCAGGCCTTTACGGGTCACTCTCACCCCCGGGACGAGCCCACCCAGACCCCTCTCTAGCTCCGTGCCGAAAAGGCACAGCTTGGCTTCGCCTAGGCGACAGGTGGTATTGACCTGCTCCTGTATGACCCCTGACCCCTCCTGTCCTTTAACCGGCGAGAAAACCTCCAGTTCTCTCAACCTGGCCTGTACCTCGGCCCTCTCCCCTACCACCACAGCAAATCCCTGTCCCGCCTCGCTGTACACTCTCACGTCCCCCCCTGTGGCCATGCTAGGGCTCTGGAGGAGACCCTGGAGCTTGCGTGGGTCCACCTCGTAGTGGTAATGGTACCGCTCCTGGAGAAGCCCAAACAGTGTCTCCACCTGTGTCTTCCATTGCCCGGCCCCATCCCCATCCCCATCCCCATCCACAGCCCCGTCTGGTACAGCTTGACCTGGGCCTCTCACCACCACCCTCCCATCCTCTGGGCGGAGCTGAAGGGAACATCCCAGGAAGGAGAGCTCTTCCTCTAGGTCACGCCCAGCTCTAGGACTCTCCTTCAGATAGCGTTGGAGATAGGAGTCCACCTGCAGTATACACTCTTGACCACCAGAGGGAGATGTTGCTGCAGGAAGGGAGTGATGATGACTCTAGATTTGGAGACAAGGAGTATGTAATGTGCAGGGTATGTAATGTGCAGTGACTCTCTGATTACAACGTGATATTGCTGAATGTCTCTTTTTATTTAGGCCTACAAGGAGTTTATGGATTTAGAACTGTGAGAGTCTCTAGTGTGAGACGTTTGGTCTACTCTCTAATACTACCATTTAGTATTTGACCTGTTCTTGTTTTGTCTTTTGGTGCTGCACTCAGCTTTCAATTGCCAAAAGCCAAAACAGCAACTGTTTTCACTCACAGATGGCACTGGTAAGTTTAAGTGCACGCAGCATTACATGAAGATAAATACTAAAGCACATTAAACTGTAGGCCTATAGATCCCCCAGGAGTTGAACAACCCTGGTCTTGCCTCACCATTGGACTGGTGATGGGTGAGGTGGTGGACGTGGGTGAGGGCTCCAGGCCCCCTCGTAGAGTGAGTGTGAGAGGCCCACCCGGCATGTCCAGCACATGTTCAGGTTTCTGAAGTACCCTCTCCTGGACTGAGAGGGACATGAGGAATGAGGAGTTGTTATAATCTAGTATTGTATTATATGATATATTGTGACGTTAGAATTATAAGGTTCTATCTCCATTTTTGTCAAAATAGAGTTTTTTACATAATCTGATCCATTAGGTGTTTATTAATGCCTGTGTGGTGTTATTTTTTAAATGTTAAATTATGTTTAAAAACATTGATTGATTGATTGAAAACATTATTAGAAGATTTGCAGAAGTAGGTACATGAAAGTACATATTACATACAAGGTCAACTAACAGGATAAAAACCCAAGAAAGCCACTGGCTTATTTCAATTGGGGTCCTTGATTCTCAATTCATCGTTACATGTAAGACAGACAAAAAAAACTAGTACTATCTACAAGATAATACAGACAAATAACTATTACTATCTACAAGATAAACATACATCCATCATGGGAAGAACAATACAACAAAACATAAGGTATGTACAGCGGGTAGGACAGGTGGGGACATACACCACAGGTGGGGGCGGGGGACAAAACACAAAGTATGTACAGTGGGTAGTTCGGGTCTTTTAATCTGATTTTTGATTTAGAGGGTCCAGTTACGGATTGCAGCCTCCTGTAAATGTTTTTTGAGAGTGGTTTTGAAGGTGGGCAGTGTTTTGCACTCCTTTAAGATTATAGGAAGGGCGTTCCACATTTTTACTGCATAGTTTGCAAACGAGTTTATCCCCTTGTTTGTGGTGCAACATAATGGAATGTAAAAACGTTGACGCTCAATATCTCTGAACTACCCTAAACGGAGATAGAACCATATAATTCTAAGCTCACGATGTCGATATGTATTGTCATGTATGTCAATGTAGCCTACTGTTTCACACAACCCTTGAATTCCCCATACGGCAAAACTGAATATGAAGGAAAAAAAAAATGAAAATAATGAAAAGTCAGCTTTCTTAGCCTAAGAATGAATCATATTTAACATGATGATATAAAAACTAGGAGCATGTTCCTTACCTGTTCGCTCAATAAATGCGATCTTGAATATATTGTCATGAACTTTCTCTACCGGTCTGCAATATCCGCCACCTGATTTACGGCGAACCTGAAAATACCTTGTTACCTTCTCCTTCTGCTCAGAGTCCAGATTGTCAACCTCGAAGTAAACCGGGTATCTATACTTTTCCATATTGTATTTTTCTTTTCTACTGAAAGAGATCAAAATGTTCTTCTTTTTATTTGATTGGCAGATCAAACTGTAACCGCAGCATTAAGCTTTGACGTCCAGGCGCTCGCAAACACCAGCAGAGACACACGTGCGCATGCGCATAAACCACTCTCTGATCATAATATGACATAATATGAATGAATGAATGAATGGTCTTTATTGTCATTAATACAGTACAGGTACCATACAACGACATTTAGGAGGGGGGGGGGGCTCCCCTGGTGCTAGGAAAAAAATACTAAAAACAAGAAGGGAAAAAGAGCTGGTTTACATAAATAAAGGCTATGTACACTATCCACTATACAATACTACTATACAAATAAAACACTGTGCTGTACTCTATGCTATGCTATAAATATCCTAACATTTCCTCTCTCTGAACCTTCTATACACGAGGGTTGTCATATTGCACATAGTATTATTGCACATTCATTTAAAGTGTCGCAGTTTGCAGGTTTGAAATGTTCACAGTTGTATTTCAATATTGCACTTGATTACAATCTAGTAGCTGCCATCAAATTGTCTAGATTGTCCAGAGCCTAGAACCTGATATTATGATCATAATTTTATCACATGTCAGACTCTGTGAGGGACAGTTTCTTATTACCTGCAATTGCCTGTTTTGAGAGATGAGGGGACGAGACCAGAGGTAAGGGAGGAATGAATGATGTCGGTAGTTAAAGGGGAGAGGGAAGGTAGACATGCTTTAACTAGGGGGGCAGGAAGGAAGGAAGGGGGTCAAGCTGGCAGGTGGATGATTTGGATTTAGAATGTAATGTCTTCAATTTATCTCACTTAACTAAGCTACTACGCAATGTGTAAGCCTACATTATAGGCATATTAATTACCACGTACTGTTTAAGATGTATAATGTTGGCATGAAATTGTGGATTTATGTGAATAAAAGAAAGCATTTGTCAAGGTTTTCTGTGTGTGAATAGATATGTATTGATTGATTGTTGGTCATTATTCATAAATGAATAACTGTATACGTTGCATAGCTGCAACGTTTGCAGGAAAAGTGCTAGACAAATAAAGGTTATTACCGTATTGTTATTATTATTTAAAATAAAAAATAAAAAAGTTTGAAAGTAATTGTCCCGCCTTTTTGACTCCAAACACACGCTGATTGGCTGAATCGCGTCCAGGACGTCTCGAGCACTCGGCGACATCCTGACGTGAGTTTGACGTCTGTCTTCTGCTCAACGTAAGTTTCTGCTCAAATTAGACAACTGTTGTCTTTTAAAGTAAGTATTATATAGAGTTAATATATATAACAGATCACATAAGAGTTAACCTAACTGTGGTAAGTAGATAGCTGTTCACGAGGTTCATCCAGAGATAGTTTTAGTCAGAAAGCCAGGTCGTGTCGCGTATTCCCGCCGGAGCACCGGAGATGACGCTAGCTACCTAGCTAGCTAGTTGTGTTATAATGACGAGTTATTAACAGTTATAATAAGCTACTGTAGTTAACAAGGTAACCACATAACCCTAGCATCTGCCTAGCTAGTTATGTTATAACTGTTATAAGGCTAGTGTACGTAATCACATAACCAGCCGTGTCTGTCTGTGTCTGTGTGTCACTCGTTGCTACTGTAAATGAGGGCAACCTCAGTAACTTACGAGTTTAAATAAAGGTTTGAATGAAAAAACAGTTTTAACCTACTGTAGTTTAACAAGGTAATCACGTGACTAGTAGTATAAACCATGTCGATAAGCAGGTCAATCAGATATTGCTAAGCTAACCACATGAACCGTTCGCTTTGTGAGTCGACTGTGTGGACAATGCGTTGATAATGACGTTTATTTTACTATCTTTGAACTACTGTATTCCACATCGTGAGCTTAGAATGCTATAAGGTTCTACCTCCGTTTACATGCCTGTAGCCGGTAGTAGCTACCTAGCTAATACCTAAACGTCCACATGAACGTGAATGTTTAACACACCGCTGAAAACTATTCCTCCGGTCATTCCCGTCGGTAGTTAGGGAGTAAAGGCAGTGATGGACGGGGACAGCGGTGATGAGATGACGGAGAGATGCTCGACCAACGACGCGCTGCTGGACCTGATGGACAAGACCGGCTACGACATGGTCCAGGAGAACGGACAGAGGAAGTTCGGTGGACCTCCTCCAGGTGTGTGTGTGTGTGTGTGTGTGTGTGTGTGTGTGTGTGTGTGTGTGTGTGTGTGTGTGTGTGCGTGTGTGTGTGTGCGTGTGCGAGAGGAGAGTGTGTGTGTGTGTCTGTGTGTGTGTGTGTGTGTGTGTGTGTGTGTGTGTGTCTGTCTGTGTCTGTGTGTGTGTGTGCGAGAGGAGAGTGTGTGTGTGTGTGTGTGTGTGTGTGTGAGAGAGTGAGAGTGAGAGTGAGTGAATGAATGAATGAATGAATGAATGAATGGTCTTTATTGTCATTGATATAGTACAGGTACCAAACAACGAAATTTGGGAGGGGGGGGGCTCCCCTGGTGCTAGGAAAAAAAAAAAAAAGAAGGGAAAAGAGCTGGTTTACATAAATAAAGGCTATGTACACTATCCACTATACTATACTATACAAATAAAACACTGTGCTGTTCTCTATGCTATGCTATACCTATTCTAACATTTCCTATTCTCTGAACCTTATGTACCCTAGGATTGTCATATTGCACATAGTGTTATTGCACATTCATTTAGAGTGAGAGTGTGTGTGTGCGTGCGCATGCTTGTTGTGTTGGGTGTGTTTCAAATCCTTCACATACAGTGTTTATCAGTCTTCCCATTATAGCTGAATAAGAACATCTAATCAAATGTGTTATAACAGTGTTATTACTATGTGAAATTCACCTAGGCCGACACACACTTCTGTAACATGATGTCTTTTCTTGTCTCACTCTCTTTCTCTTCCACCCACCTGTTTCTCCCTTCTCCCCCTTCCCCCTTTTTATTTACTCTGCTTCCTCTCCCCTCCTCCCCTCCTCTGTCTCACCCTCACACCCTCATCTCATTCTCTCTTTCTCTCATCCTCTCTCTCACACTTCCTCCTTTCTCTGTCATTCTCTCTCCTCCCTCCTCTCTTTCACCCTCACACCCTAATCTCATTCTCTCCCTCTTTCATCTTTCCTCCCTCCCCCTCCCCCCTGTCGCCCTCATCCCCCCTTCTCTCTCTCTCTCTCCTCCCTGCTCTCTCACACTCCCCCCTTCATCCCTTGTCATTCTCTCTCCTCTCCTCTCCTCCCCCCTCCCCTCTCCTTCCCCCTCCTCTCTCCTCCCCCCTCCTCCCTCCCCCATCCTCTCTCCTCCCTCCTCCTCCCTGCCCCCCCCACCTCCCCAGGTTGGGAGGGCCCCCCTCCTCCACGGGGGTGTGAGGTGTTTGTGGGTAAGATCCCCAGGGACATGTTTGAGGATGAGCTGGTGCCAGTGTTTGCGAGATTCGGACGGATCTACGAGCTCAGACTGATGATGGAGTTCAGCGGAGAGAACAGGGGCTACGCCTTCGTCATGTACACCACCAGGTACACACACACACACACACACACACACACACAGTTAAGACTGATGGTGGAGTTCAGAGGAGAGAACAGGGGCTACGCCTTCATCATGTACACCACCAGGTGCACACACACACACACACACACACACACACACACACACACACACACAGTTAAGACTGATGGTGGAGTTCAGAGGAGAGAACAGGGGCTACGCCTTCATCATGTACACCACCAGGTGCACACACACACACACACACACACACACACACACACACACACACACAGTTAAGACTGATGGTGGAGTTCAGAGGAGAGAACAGGGGCTACGCCTTCATCATGTACACCACCAGGTGCACACACACACACACACACACACACACACATTCACACACAACGTTGTCGTCCTCCCCACCCCAGAGAGGCAGCCCAGAGAGCCATCCACCTGCTGGACAGCCATCAGATTAGACCAGGGAAGTTCATCGGCGTGTGTGTGAGTCAGGACAACTGCAGGCTCTTCATCGGCTCCATCCCCAAAGAGAAGAGGAAGGAGGACATACTGGAGGAGATGAAGAAGGTACAAACACACACACACACACACACACACACACACACACACACACACACACACACACACTCTGAATGAATAAATATCAAACATGTTCTAGGTCATTATAGGCCAATGAGCACTCTCAGATAGTGTTTCACCTGAGGGGTATTCCATCAATGTCGCTAGATTTTTGGATTTTATTATTTACATTTATTACTAAAATAAGCTCAGAATTTCCTTCAGTGATGTTGATGGAATACCCCCCTGGTGCGACCACCTGGTACTACGTCACATGGTCACAATCTGCAGCCCTGGTGCAGGATGGGTTCATTCTGTAGTCCAGTTCCATCTAGTACAGAGCCTCTCCACCCAGTCTTCCTGCTGCACCCCATTCTAGTCTGAATCAGACACCTTTAGGTTGATGTCAGTGACGGTGTGTGTGCGTGTGTGTGTGTGTGTCGGCGTGTGTGTGTGTGTGTGTGTGTGTGTGTGTGTGTATGTGCGTGCGTGTGTGTGTGTGTGTGTGCGTGTGTGTGTGTGCGTGTGTGTGTGTGTGTGTGTTCTCTCCAGGTAACAGATGGGGTAGTAGATGTGATCGTGTGCCCCAACGCTTCAGACAAGTCTATGAACCGCGGCTTCGCCTTCGTAGAGTACAACTCCCACAAGGCAGCCGCCATGGCCCGGAGGAAACTCATACACGGTACACTCACACACACACACACACACACACACACACACACACACACACACACACACACACACACACATACATACACACACACACACACACACACACAAATACACTCATTCACTCACACTCACACACACACACACACACACACACACACACACACACACACACACACACACACACACACACACACACACCTCTGTCAGTGACACCTGAGCAGATAGCAACACTTCCTCAGTTCTCCTTTAGGGGGTACTACAGCTACACATATGAAGCATCACTGTGGCAAGATGCCTGTAATACTGTCCTCCCTAAAACCTTTATGTGTGTATGCCTGTGTGTGTGTGTGTGTGTCTGTCCGTCCGTCTGTGTCTGTCTGTCTGTTTGTCTGTGTTTGTGTGTATTTATCTGTGTGTGTGTGTGTGCATGCGTGCATGCGTGCCTGTGTGTCCATCCCTGTGTCCATCCCTGTGCGTGTGTGCGTATTTCCCTGTGTGTGTGCGTGTGTGCGCGCGAGTGTGTCTGTATTTTCCTGTGTGTATTTCCCTGTGTGTGTGTGTGTTTCCCTGTGTGTGTATTTCCCTTTGTGTGGTTTCCCTGTGCGTATTTCCCTGTGTTCATGTGTGTGTTTCCCTGTGTTCATGTGTGTGTGTTCATGTGTGTGTTTCCCTGTGTTCATGTGTGTGTTTCCCTGTGTTCATGTGTGTGTGTTCATGTGTGTGTTTCCCTGTGTTCATGTGTGTGTGTTCATGTGTGTGTTTCCCTGTGTTCATGTGTTCATGTGTTCATGTGTGTGTTTCCCTGTGTGTGTCCCCCCACCCTCCAGGCACCTTCCAGCTGTGGGGCCACACCATCCAGGTGGACTGGGCGGAGCCGGAGAAGGACGTGCGCGTGCGCGTCCTCTACGTCCGCAACCTGATGGTGGCCACGTCGGAGGACGCCCTGCGCCTGGAGTTCTCCCGCTTCAAGCCGGGCGCCGTGGAGCGCGTCAAGAAGCTGACGGACTACGCCTTCGTCCACTACCACAGCCGCGAGGACGCCCTGGCCGCGCTGCACCACATGAACGGGGCGCTCATCGACGGAGCCGTGGTGGAGGTCACCCTGGCCAAGCCCGTCAAGGCCAAGCCCGTCTGCAGAGATGGCGCCGGTGGCACCCGGCGCTTCGGTAACCGCGGCTACATGGGGGTCGCAAGGGGTGGAGGAGTCGGAGGAGGAGTCGTGGGGCCGTACGGCGATGTGGGGAACGGAGTAGGAGGAGTACGAGGAGGAGGAGGACGAGGAGTGGGCTTCCTCTATCGAGAGGATGGAGGGATGGGAGGAGGAGGAGGAGGAGGAGGGGGGATGGAGGGGGGGACCCCACTTCGGCCTTTCAGCATGCCTCACCGCCAGGGCAGTCCTTTCATCGGAGGAGGAGGAGGAAGAGAGGGAGGAGGAGGGGTGGACCTGGAGAGATGTGTGTATCCCATCTTCCCCGGGGCCAGCCTGACTCCCACCAGCCTCCACTCTCTGAAGCCAGGCCAGTTCTGCTCTGCCGTCTCCCTGCTGGACTTCTGCTGCCACAAGAACAGCTGGGATCTGCCTGAGTACCACCTCTACTCCACCCCCGGGCGGGACGGCGAGCTGCTGCTCATATACAAGGTCTGTCTGGCTGGCTGGCTGCCTCTCTGGCTGGCTGTCTCTCTGTCTGTCTGGCTGGCTGGCTCTCTGTCTGTCTGGCTGGCTGGCTCTCTGTCTGTCTGTCTGGCTGGCTGGCTGGCTGGCTCTCTGTCTGTCTGTCTGTCTGGCTGGCTGGCTGGCTCTCTGTCTGTCTGTCTGGCTGTCTGGCTGGCTGGCTGGCTGGCTCTCTGTCTGTCTGTCTGGCTGGCTGGCTCTCTGTCTGTCTGGCTGGCTGGCTCTCTGTCTGTCAGGCTGGCTGGCTGGCTCTCTGTCTGTCTGTCTGGCTGGCTGGCTCTCTGGCTGGCTGGCTGAATGTGTGTCTGTGTCTGTCTGTCTGTCTGTCTTTGTGTCTGTCTGTCTGTCTTTCTGTCTCTGTTTGTCTCTGTCTCTGTGTCTGTCAGGCATGATAATCGCTCACCTTTCGGCGAAATTCGCCGTTTTGAATCCAAAATAGGTGACCTACCTGAATCGTGTAGATCCGATGAGAATATATTTGGAGGGGGGGGGCGGGGGGGGTTGCTGTGGAGCGGAGTGATGTCATTCAACTTGTGTTTACAGTTGGGCTACTAGGCTACTTGTTTTTAGCCTAGCCTAGCCATTGAAGGCTACATTTCGTTGTTTGGTACCTGTACTGTAGCAATGACAAATAAAGTCCATTCCATTCCATTGCTAGTGTAGGAATAGCCATAAGCGATGGGATCTAACGCTGGCGGGCAGTGATCCTCAGGTTTTGATGTGAGTTAACACATTTCATTGGTCCCTGTTTTCCAAGAGTCTGAGGTTGAGATTTACTTGGGTGTGTTTGAGGCATTGCCGCTGGGCAAAAGATGTGTGGGCCATACTTTTGCAGAGTTAACTGACTGGTAAAGGAAACCTGGTCTCCTCTCCCTATGGAAGACAGCCTCGACACTTGCAAGTGTGGCAGAACCTGCAGCTAAAAAACGAGGCTGCTGCTCTAATTGACACGGTGGCTAAAGATGCCTATTAGTACAGTAGAGAACAAACGAACAAATCCTTCATACATTTTTTGTGTACCGGTATTTGGCCGTTTTTATTTCGGGTAGGCTATTAACTAGACTATTGGTAAACATTGTAATTGGACTGAACAGCTATACATGCGTGCGCCGCTCTAATGCGTGCGCAGGGTTTTAGTAATAATAATAATAATAACTTTTATTTGTATAGCAATTTTCCTGCAAACGTTGCAGCTCAAAATGATTTAATCATTATATAATCATAATTTAATGATTTAGTCATTTAAAAGCAATATTTAAAAGATGGGTTTTTAGTCTTGACTTGAAGATATTTGCTGAGGTTGGCATCCCTAATGTACACTGGCAGTGCATTCCACAATCTGGGTGCATAAAATGAGAATGCAGCCTCACCAAATCTCTTCTTTTGTACATGTGGTACACAGAGAAAGCCACCGTCAGAAGACCTGAGAGCTCTATTGGGCTGATATGCTAGCAGAAGGTCTTTCAGATATTCTGGTGCTGTGCCAGTGAGAGCTTTATAAACATAGATATAGCGGCATGCCTTTTTCTGTTGTGCATTATTGTTATGTTAGCCTAATTTAATTATTCAGGAGACATTCATGACAGTCTGTCTGTCTGTCTGTCTGTCTCTATGTCTGTCTGTCTCTGTCTGTCTCTGTGTCTGTCTTTGTCTGTCTGTCTGTGTCTATCTGTGTCTATCTGTCTCTGTCTGTCTCTGTCTATGTCTGTGTCTGTCTCTGTCTATGTCTGTCTCTGTCTGTGTCTGTCTGTCTGTCTGTCTGACTCTGTGTCTCTGAGAGAGATGGTCACCGTGTGTTGATGCCTGTGTTGTCCACTAGGTGGTGATCTCTCCAACGAGGAGCATCTTCATGCCTGACAAGGTGTGCAGCGTCCAGGACGATGCCAAGGAGCTGGCCGCTCAGAACGCCTTCCGGAACCTGGGTACACACACACACGTACACACACACACACACACACACACACACACACACACACACACACACTAGGAATGTACCCGAATACAAATAAGTTATTCAGGAAAGCACATATAATGCGATGGAAACACATACAGATTCTACCCGAAGTTGCTTGTTATTATTCTGAAAAAAGCCATTGACATGTCTGTTCGTCAGCCATTATTTTTCTTCAAATCCATTCATATCATTGTGAATGGTCACAAGATAAAAATGCCCATTCTGTTTGCAACATAGGACTTTGATTCCACTAACTAGTCGTTTCATTTACTACACATTTTGGAAAAGTGATCACTATTCAGTAGCCGTCCCCACCAAGTCAGCGCTGCCTCGATGCGAAACTCTCGCATTGGAAGTAGTAATTCACATTTCCCTTGCGAACTGCAGTAATGTTAACACTTCAAGAAACGCGAATGCAGCATCATTGGAATTTAAGATGATTCCCTTCAACTGAAGGATATTTTTCTATATATCTTTAATGTAAATCATTTCTATTTCCAATGCAAAACAGAATCTTTCAGTTTCCCCAAAAAAAAAAATCAGTTTCTGGTTGTTCAACGTCCCCCAGTTAAAGGGGTGGTGGTGGGATTCAAAGCTTAGTTTAGTTAAAAAATATAAAAAGAGAGAGCGATAAAACATACAGTATGATGATGTGGTGATGATGTTAATTATAAACCAATATGAATTGAACCAATATTGATTGAAGGCACAAACATTGCATTGCCAATGAATATTAGATTAGAAGCTACAACATTTGCCTGATTGAATCTGACTTCCGGTATAAACCACGCCCACTTCTGGTCTTCTATCCGAATACAGATACAGATACAGATAACTTTGTAGGTTGAACAGATACAGATACAGATAATGTTGTAGGTTGAACAGATACGGATACAGATAATGATGTCTCTGTACACCACTAACACACGCACACACACACACACACACACACACACACACACACACACACACACACACACACAACATGAACAACAGCGGCAGGGTTGCCAGATGGGATTGACAATTTACAGCCTAACTAGTCCGCTAAACCCAATGGCCCATTCGGCGGTAACCCGCCCCATCTGGCAACCCTGTCTCTCAACGGCGCGAGTAGTTTATCTCTCTCTCTCTCTTTATCTTCTCTCTCTCTCTCTCCGTTCCAGATGATTCCTTCCTGAACGAGGGGTCTCCTGGGAGCTTGTCTCCCCCTCCGACCAGCACCGGCCCTCTAGCGTACGAGCCTTCTAGCTTTCGAGCCTACACCTACCCCGCCTACCCTCTCTCCCCCCTCTCCCCCCCTCTCCCCCTGACCGCACAGACACCCCAGAGGCTCTTCATCCCCAGCCAGTCAGGGTTCTTCTGACCCCGCACCACAGGTACACACACACACACACACACACACACACACACACACACACACACACACACAAGCAGGGTTCTACCCAGGATGTTTGAACAGCGTGGCGCTCGATTGCATCATCAAAACCAGACTCTCGTTTATTCATGTCAACATGTGCAAAAAATACCAGCTAAAACTCTGCCTTCACTGAGGAACATCACAACGCTTTAGCTTTTGTTTTTAACAACAATGTTGTGACTAAATATATAGTTTAATAAAGACAGTTACTCTGTCATTACTAAATATGTAGTTTAATGAAGACAGTTACTCTGTCATTACTAAATATGTAGTTTAATAAAGATAGTTACTCTATCATTACTAAATATGTAGTTAAACTTCAAAACTATTACCTGGGCACTTCCATTACACTACGCAAAGCAAGACACCGGCGCACTCATACACTCACACACTGCTTGTTTATTGCAGAGGAACAGGGTGACTGACATTTTGACCTGCGTCTTCCTCAGAGTCAACAACAGAGGAAAGGGGGGGGGTATATCCTCCACCCACATAATTGGATAATTGTCAGCCATTTTCAAAGATAGAAATAATTATGTATGTATATGAATAAATAATGGGACTCATCACAATTATCTCAAACAGCAGTCTTAAATTATGTAGGTCTATAGCAACAACAATATATTAATATTTACAAATATTGACATGTTCTGGATATTTATTCTCACAGTACAGTACAGAGTAGACTAGGGATCATTATAGGAAACAGGAGAGGCTTGGTTGGTCATTTACTCCACCAGAAGCAGCTTGCAGCTGAGTGTATATCCAAAAGGCTTCCCTGCGTTGTAGTTAATGATCATGTCGCCTCCCCTTGGGGATGGCTTAACCTGTTCTATGCCTATAAATTCGAGGGAGGAGACCGAGCCGTGGTTTGCTTCAGCGTAGTGACGTGCCATAGCATAATCCAGATTTTTATTGCGTATGGCGTTTTCGTCCTCTCCAATTCTCACTTTGAGTGCTCGCTTGGTCTGACCCACGTAGACTCGATCACAAGGGCACTTCAGCATGTAAATGACATGGGTGGAATTGATCAACCTTTCTTCCCAATGACCCATGAAGAGGTTAGTATAGTTAGGTGCAAACCCTGCGCCCATGACAGCGCTCTGTGATTGGATGTAGTAAGAACCTGCATATTGGAAGAAGTTCATTTTGAGGGCCATCTCTTTTAGAGAGAGTAGACATTCATTAGGTGGAAGAATACCTTCTTGAGAAGCGCCCTGAAGGTTTTCTTCCACCTAATGCATTTCTACTCACTCTAACCAATATGCAGGTTCTTACTACATCCAACCACAAGGCTCTGCCATGGCCATGCCATATCTCTGTTCTGTTATTGACTCTGAGGAAGACGCAAGTCAAAACCTTTTTTTGTTAGTCACCCTTTTCTTCTGCAATAAACAGCAGATTGTATGAGTGCTCCGGTGTCTCGCTTTGGGTAGTCTAATGGAAGTGCCCAGGTAATAGTTTTGCTGTTATATTTGCTGTTATGTCCTCTGCTGAGCACCAAACCCCCTTGGATCTTAAACATGGCTGAAGCTTGTTAGACTTTACGTTTGGAACTTTGATAACGTAGTTTAACTTGTGTTGACATAGTGGTGCCGCCATGTTCACAGTGTGGCACAGTGCTACTTTTCCAATTTCTGGGGAGAACACTGCACTCGCTCACTCACACAAACACACACACACACACACACACACACACACACACACACATACACACATACACACACACACATACACACACACACACATACACACATACACACACACATACACACACACACACACACACACACACACACACATACACACACAGAGGAGAATAGTACTTGAACACTGTTAACACTAGTCAGCCTTTTCTTGATCTTCAGCTTGACTTCTTAGAAGTTAAGATAAAAAAAAATCAGATTAGACACACACACACACACACACACACAAGATCAGATGGGTTTTATTCACCCAGACAGAGTTCCTCTGATTGGTCCCACTAGAGCAACCTCAGCACCAGGACTTAATACAAGAACATGATACTTCATGCTGAGCTTCAGTTCTTTAAACACACACTCACACACACACACACACACACACACACACACACACACACACACACACACACACACACATATTCAGCTTAATAAGACAGATGGTTATTCATGCCCAGTGGGGAGTAGGGCTGCTGATCTCACACTCTTCCACATTGTTGGAAAAGAAGAAAATCTGAAGTATGGAATATTCCAGATCCTCTGATAGGGCTTACACACCGGCAGTTCCGAACGCCAGTTCGCGTTCGCATGCCGAAACCTCCGAACGTTGGGCTGTCTGGCGAACGATACACTGGTATGAACGGGTATGAACGCGGGCTCGTTCGCCAGACAGCGCCAACGTTCGGAGGTTTCGGCACGCGAACGCGAACCGGCGTTCGGAACTGCCGGTGTGAAAGAGGCCTCACAGAGCTGAGGAAAGGCATTTGATGAACATGAATATTTCACTGTGAACTTATTGATAGCACTGTTTAATTATTGATAACACTATTAACTTGTTCATAACACTATTGATAACACTAAACTTATTGATAACACTGTGAACGTTTTGATAACACTACATTTATTGATTGCGCTGAACGTGTTGATAACACTACACATTTATTGATAACACTATTAACTCGTTCATAATACTGTGAAAGCATTAATAATTGATCGTACCCTCAGATTCAGTCTGGCCTGTCCCATCACCACCGTCTGAGAGAGAAGAGGAGGAGAAGGGAAGTAGGGAGGGGCGGAAGAAAAGAAGAGAGATACCGCCTTCAGTTTTTTGTACCTTTGTACAATGTTCCTGTTAGTTGATTTAATTTAGACAATGTTCCTGTTAGTTGATTACCTCCCACGCTGACACCTGTCTCCAGTTGTATTTACATCTGCAGTTTGTCATTTATGAACTGTCATAGTGTGTACCTGTACTGCAGCTGTATGAACTGAACACTGTTGTAACTGTTATAACACTTGTTATTTGTTGTTTTGGAGCCTCCTCCACCTCTGTTTCTACTGTGTTAAAACAAGGGGAGGCTGAAAAATTAAATTATTATATAATTAACTCATAAACTCATTTGAGCAGAAGTGATGCTTTGAGAATAACAACATCCCCCTCCCCATTTTCATTCTTTTTCCTGGAATTATAACCCGGTTGTTGGAACACTACCCACATAGGGATCAGTGGAAAACCTTGTCTGTTCCATTTGGAGCTGCCTATTGAGTGGTTTGGAGTGTGGCAAGCACGTTCCAGGTCTCCACCCCCTCTCTAATGCATTTCTGCCTCCAATTTCCCCAGGCTTTCTAAACAAGGTGAGGAGAACTGTCGTGATAGTAAAAGGACGTCCAATAGAACACAACCACCATAAAGACCGTATCTGCACTATTTGCACCATGCTGATCTCTGTACATAATGTTTACACAGTTCTAATTTATATGAATTAAAACATTTAATCACAGTGAGCCCGTCCTCCAATTTCTACCTCCGCCAGCCTCCCCTGATTAAGATTGACTGTGGATGGTTCACTGGGAACATTTTTTAACTGTTGCTGAGATGATGTACTTAACAAAAAAGTGTGAAATAACTCTAAATATGTCATATTTTAGATTCCTCAAAGTAGCCACCCTTTGCTTTGTTGTTGTTAATAAAATATATAATATTTAATATAATGTGTGTTAATAATAATATGTTATTATATATATATATAATATTATTATAATATATTTTATTAACAACAAACAATATATATTTTATTAACAACAACAAAGCAAAGGGTGGCTACTTTGAGGAATCTAAAATATAAGACATATTTAGAGTTATTTCACACTTTTTTGTTAAGTACATCATTCCACATGTGTTCATTCATAGTTTTGATGCCTTCAGTGAGAATCTACAATGTAAATAGTCATGAAAATAAAGGAAACACATTGAATGAGAAGGTGTGTCCAAACTTTTGGCCTGTACTGTAAGTAAAATGTTCATTTTTAATACTTTGTCGAGAATCCTTTGCAGGCAATGACTGCCTGAAGTCTGGAACACATGGACATCACCAAATGCTGGGTTTCCTCCTTTGTGATGCTTTGTCTGGCCTTTACTGCAGCAGTCTTCAGTTGTTGTTTGTTCGTGGGTCTTTCTGCCTTTAGTTTTGTCTTCAGCAAGTGAAATGCATGCTTGATTGGGTTGAGATCAGGTGATTGACTCTGGCCATTGCAGAATATTCCACTTCTTTGCCTTGAAAAAGTCCTGGGTTGCTTACACACTATATTTTGGGTCATTGTCCATCTGTATTGTGAAGCACCATCCAATCAACTTTGATGAATTTGTCTGAATCTGAGCAGACAGAATATCCCTAAACACTTCAGAATTCATCTGTCTGCTTCTGTCTTCACATCATCAATAAACACTAGTGACCCAGTGCCATTGGAAGCCATGCATGTCCATGTCATCACACTGCCTCCACGTTTTTTCACAGATGATGTGGTATGCGTCGGATCATGAGCCGTTCCAAGACATACTTTTTTCTTCCCATCATTCTGGTACAGGTTGATCTTAGTTCCATCGGTCCAAAGAATGCTGTTCCAGAACAGGGCTGGCTTTTTTAGATGTTTTTTGTCAAAGTCTAATCTGGCCTTTCTATTCTTGAGGCTTATGAATGGCTTGCACCTTGTGGTGAACCCTCTGTATTTGCTTGTGTGAAGTCTTTCTTTTATGGTACACATGGATAATGATATGCCTACCTCCTGGAGACTGTTCTTCACTTGGCTGGATGTTTTGATGGGGTTTTTCTTTACCATGTAAAGGATCCTGTGATCATCCACCACTCTTGTCTTCCATGGACGTCCAGACCTTTTTGCGGTGCCGAGCTCACCAGTGCATTCTTTTTTTCTCAGAATGTACCAAACAGTTAATTTGGCCACTATTAATGTTCCCACTATCTCTCTGATGGATTTTTTTTGTTTTTACAGCCTAAGGATGGCCTGTTTCACTTGCATTGAGAGCTCTGTTGACTGCATGTTGTGCGTATACAGCAACAGCCTCCAAATGCAAATGCCACACTTGGAATCAACTCAGACCTTTTACCTGCTTAATTGATAAAGAAATAATGAAGGAATAAATAGCCCACACTGGCCCATGAAACAGCTTTTGAGTCAATTGTCTAATTACTTTTGGTTATTATATATAAAAGAGCTATAATTCATAAACCCTTCCTTCAATTTGGATGTGAATACCCTTAACCTAAAGCTGAGAGTCTGCACTTTAAGCCCAGTCAATTCTGTTGGAAATCTCATATAAGATATGTTAGATCCAAAGTATCAAGGAGTATTGCAGTATTGTGCAGGGCAAAACATATTCTGGAACAGAGGATGTTGTATACTCTATATTGTTGTCTTGTCTTACCCTATTTGAGTTACCGTGTGGAGATATGGGGAAATGAATATTTTATTTTATTTTATTTATTTAACCTTTATTTAACCAGATAGCTCAGTTGAGAACCAATTCTCATTTGCAACGACGATCTGGCCAATTGGCAGAACAGAGGCAAGTCAGTACACAGAACACAACACAGTACGATACAAAACACGATATACAATATAAAACATGAGTGCAATACACAAGTATCAAAAATATCTATACATTACAGCAGGGGGAAGTTATCTTAAAAGCAAGTGCAGTGATCCGAGACAACATCTAAAAGTGAGTGTTTAAAAGTGGGTAATGCTATAAAAGTGGTGAGTTTTAGTGACAACTGCAACGCATTCCAGTCAGTGGGGGCAGCAAACTGAAAAGAATGACGGCCAAAGGAGGTGCGGACTTTGGGGGGGACCAGAGTGATATATTTGTTGGAGCGGAGATTGCGTGTGCTGGATGAGACCAGAGGCGGATTTAGGATTGTAGGAGATCCGGGGCTTAGCCCAGAGGGAGAATGTAATGTGCGCGCAGAGCGCGCCGGAAAAATGTCCTTTTTTTTGCCGAAAACTCCATGTTTACTAGCTGTAACATTAACGTTACATCATTCTTTTTCACTTGTTACTCAGTCAACCAGAGTGCAGATATCAAAGACTATCAGCCTGTTATTCACTTTATTTGTACAAGTATTATCCTTTGTTTGATTTCTTACCATGTACCGTAACAGTACCTTGCTATGTTTCATTTTCATTATAACATAACGTTATGTTATGATAGCCAGCTAGCATTAGCAAACCGGAAAAGTAGTGTCAGTGAGTCAGTCACCTTTCTAATAAGATTCACAAACCTGAAACATCATCTATGTCATCACTGCTGGTGATGTCATTGTTGTCAGCTGCTGAAACTGCTGCTGCAACAGTTCTTGGCGCTTGTTTTGTTGAAAACAACTTTGGGATATCCATGATCTCCATCCTTACAATTTTGCATGTCAGGCACTGATTGAGATCACTTCTTCTTCAGAGCAGGTCAGGCTACGCAGTACGCAGGCTAATGTCGCGCAGTCTCTGTTGGACTCCGGTACTGCACGTTTCTCACGAGAGTTTTTTTTATATATTTTTTAAAGTAAAACATTCGGGGCTTTTCAGAAAACATCCGGGGCTTGAGCCCAAGTAGCCACCCCCTAGCGCCGCCCCTGGATGAGACGTTCAGCAGTAAGCAGAGGTAGGGGGGGGGGATTTGCCGATGATGGATTTATAGATGAACTGATACCAGTGGGTCAGTCGCCTGGTGTGGAGTGATGGCCAGTTGACTTGGGAGTACAGGTCGCAGTGATGTGTATTGGAAGGGGCACCGGTGACAAAGCGGATGGCAGTGTGATGGATGACGTCCAGTTTATTGAGAAGGTTTTTGGGGGCAATCCTGTCAATGATATCTCCATAGTCCAGAATTGGCAGGATGGTCATTTTTACCAGAGTGTGTTTTGCAGAGTGGGTGAAGGAGGCTTTGTTGCGGTACAGGAAACCAATTATTGGTTATATAAAAGCACTTTAAACCCCTTGATTACACTACAGAAAAAAGCTATGAGGATTGTACATAAGGTCGGATATCGTGATCACACTAATAACTTGTTCCTAATGCCAAATGCCTTAAAGCTCATGGACTTATTCAAATTTAAATTGGCACAGTTAATGTATAAAGCAAAGACTCAAGAACTCCCACGTAACATTAACAAATGATTTATAGAGAGGGATAAGGGGAGAGGTCATTTGAGAGGTAGAGATGGGTCCAGATGGGTCCCAACAGCCTTATTATGGTTCAGATGGACCTCAGGTCTTCCTCCTCCTGATGGAAAGACTTCTGCTCTTTATTTTCAACTGAAGAACTACAAATCCCTGATGACAGGGAGATGACGTATCACTGCTCTGGTGAATCACCCCTATTTCATTAATTTTCTCTATATAACGACGTCGATCATTGATCGGCAACGACACTATATAATAGTTTGCCTAACTGGCCATCGGATTTGGGCTCCTAATATCTAAAAAGCAATACTGTTTTCTTATTGTATCGGATTAAAGTAGCGAAGACCAGAAATTCCCATTGACCGCCAGTCAAACTTCTCCGCTTCTTTCACCCAAAAAGGGGCGTGGACTATCTGATGACAGGTAGATGACGCGCACTTGCTCTGATGAATAGGGGCAACACCTTGCAGCAGGGCAGGCTGGCTGTTGGCTGTTTGTGCTCAACAATACTTTCAGTTTCGGTTTGAACCTTTCCACAGCCCGCCTGTCTATAGACGCTCGTCAAACCTGAGAAGTCTCTAAAAGCCTCTCTCGTCGTGGTGAGTCAAATATATAGGAGTCACACAAGTCCAAATAGAATAATGATACAATACATAATATGTCAAACAACACAACAGCCAGCCTGTATATGTGGGGGTGTCTGTATGTCGGAATAGGAAACGCGGCCGGAGACTTACATGATTTAGTTGTATTATTTATTTCAGCGTTAACAGGTTTGAATGGATCTTCAGTGCGAAGGCACAGTAGTGTGTGTGTGTGTGTGTGTGTGTGTGTGTGTGTGTGTGTGTGTGTGTGTGTGTGTGTGTGTGTGTGTGTGTGTGTGTGTGTGTGTACCGGAGAGTGTTTTCCTCCAGATATAGCACATTATTACATTATTGATGGTTCAACGACGTTAAGGTTTACTTCTCAAATCTACTTACTTGCCCCATCTACATTTTTAATTTCCCTGCCTAACGTTGCCGGATGTGCGGCCATAGCTAGATTTCTTTCACAACATACTTCTAACTTAATCTATTGCCTGTTGGTTGTGTGTAAAACACTACAGAACACGTGTTTCTTAAAAAAAGAAAAAAAAGAAAAGTGTTCATTCACTATATTACATCAATCATTATATTTAATTGTAGATGAGAATTGGTTCCTATTTGTAGCATGGACGGGTAAAAGCAATATGGCAGAAATAGCCGTGTCTAAATGTAAGGGGTATCCTATGGTTGCCTAGTGGTGATGTTAGGATTGACTGTGTATAGCCATGTCTAAATGTAGTGTGTGTGTGTGTGTGTGTGTGTGTGTGTGTGTGTGTGTGTGTGTGACTGTGTGTGTGTGTGTGTGTGTGTGTGTGTGTGTGTGTGTAGAACCGTCATGGCAGGCAGAAGAACAGTGCTCATGACGGAGCCGGTGTGTCTGATCGAGAACGATGAAGACGGGAGGCTGCGCGTGGTCCCGAGCTCTCAGGAAATCCTGGACCAGATCGACCAGCATGTGGTGGTGGTGTCTGTGGTTGGGCTGTACCGCACCGGCAAGTCCTACCTCATGAACAAGCTGTCTGGGGGGAGGACTAAAGGTGGGTGAATCCTGAGGTTTAATAGCCTCTATGTCACGGACCAACATCCAAACAATAGCCACTTCATTCATAGCCAAACCACTCCATGGTTGTGATTCATTCATGACGATAACACAACAAACTAGATAAGAAATGTGAAGCCAGTGAAGAACTAGACAAACCTTCGTCTATGTTGTCATCTGATGCCTCCTTAGCAAATAGAACACTGTGCAAAACGTTTCAGTTTCAGTTTTCGTTTCTGACCACTGCTATTCAGCCATGAATATGACCCGGGACACAGACAGTCTTCAAATGCTCTGACCACGTTTGTACTTTCTCTTATTACAAAACACATATAGGGACAACTGATGTCCCCCCCGGACTACTCTAACTCAGGCACACATGTGTGGAGGCTGGTGGAGGTAGAAATCAGAGGACGGGCTCCTTGTCTGACGTTCTGCTTTCTCCTTCAGTCTCTCAGCTCCTCTTCTCTCAGCTCCTCTTCTCTCAGCCTCAATTCTCAGACAAACATTTAGTTTGAACTGTTTGAAATGATTGACAAAGTCCAACAGATGATTCTCTTTTGAAAATAAAGAGCAGAAGTCTTTCCATCAGGAGGAGGAAGACCTGAGGTCCATCTGAACCATAATAAGGCTGTTGGGACCCATCTGGACCGTATCTCAGCTCTCAGCGTGTTAGAGACAGAGCTCCCTGTGCTGTTTATGCTCCATGGTTTACACTGTCTATCATAGGATGCAGCTGCATCCTGGTGTCAACATCTCCCATTCAGCCAACTCTGTACAGAGTCTCTGTATGAACATTGGAGGAATGGTTTGTTTCCTCTTCTTTCATCCTCCAGGGTTTGCCCTGGGATCCACCATCCAGTCCAAGACTAAGGGCATCTGGATGTGGTGTGTGCCTCACCCCTGTAATCCTGACGTCACTCTGGTGCTGCTGGACACAGAGGGGCTGGGGGACGTGGAGAAGGTGTGTCAGTGTGTCAGTGTGTGAATGTGTCAGTGTGTCAGTGTGTCAGTGTGTCAGTGTGTGAATGTGTCAGTGTGTCAGTGTGTGAGTGTGTCAGTGTGTGAGTGTGTCAGTGTCTGTGTGAGTGTGTGGGTGTGTGTATAATAATAATAATAATTCATTGTATTTATTTAGCGTATTTATTTAGCGTATTTATTTAGCGCTTTTCCGGGGCTCAAAGACGCTGACAATATGGGAAAAACAGAAAACACAGAAACAACAAGCAACAGATAACATGAGCACGTAGAACACAGAGTTAACGAGCAGGCACAGGGAACAGTTAACACAGCAATGTCCAGGAGGGAAGGGGGGTGGCAGGGTTAGAGGAGATGGTTAGGGGTCATCCATTGATAAAATGCAGTCGTTACCTAGCTGTTGTCATCATAGACGGCGTCCCCAGAAGCCACTGGAACGATGGTATCAACCAGCACTTGGGTAGTTTTGATTTAACATGGCAGTCAGAACTAACAACCAGAGAACGCCTTAAATTGCACGGTAGTGAATGTAGCGTCACGTTTTGTTGAAAGATGTATGGTTTGTGAATTAATCTTTGAATAAATCTTGCTTTTTTTTAATGCGGGCGATCTGTTCTGTATAAAATCAATAATACACTCAAGTCACATGATTTAAACTGTCACAACACACAGCCTCTCGTGTGTTTCTGCTTAAGTAAACAGACTAAGACCTCCGTGTGTTGTCAGGGTGACGAGAGCAACGACAACTGGATCTTCGCCCTGGCGGTTCTGCTGAGCAGCACGTTGGTGTACAACAGCATGGGCACCATCGATAACCACGCTCTGGAGAGACTCTCGTATCCTTCTACAGTGTGTGTGTGTGTGTGGGGGGGGGAGAGGGGAGACGGAAGAGATAGGAGGGGCGGAACAGTATGGGCATTATATATAACCATGCCCTGTAATTATGTAATTTGATTGGAGGAAAGGCAAGTCTGCTGTTGGTTAATTTCCCCCTTAACACCGCCCCCTACAGCTATGTGACAGAACTGACAGAGCACATCAAGGTGAAGTCACACCAGACAGACATGGACGACTCAAAATACAAGACTTTCTTTCCCTCCTTCGTGTGGGCAGTCAGAGATTTCAACCTGTTACTGGAGATTGACGGGCAACCAATCACCTCTGACCAGTACCTGGAGAACGCCCTGCAACTGAAATCTGGTGAGAGGAACACCAACGGATAAATGGGGGTTGGGGCTAGCGGGTAAGGGGGCTAGGCGGTAAGGGGTTGGGGCTAGGGGGTAAGAGGTTGGGGCTAGGGGCTAGGAGGTTGGGGCTAGGAGGTTGGGGCTAGGAGGTTGGGGATAGGGGGTAAGAGGTTGGGGCTAGGAGGTAAGAGGTTGGGGCTAGGAGTTTGGGGCTAGGGGGTAAGAGGTTGGGGCTAGGGGCTAGGAGGTTGGGGCTAGGGGTGCTGGGTTCTGGTGCGGGTCATCAACGGGGGTAAGAGGGTGGGGCTAGGCGGTAAGAGGGTGGGGCTAGGGGGTAAGAGGTTGGGGCTAGGAGGTTGGGGCTAGGAGGTTGGGGCTAGGGGGTAAGAGGTTGGGGCTAGGAGGTAAGAGGTTGGGGCTAGGGGCTAGGAGTTTGGGGCTAGGGGGTAAGAGGTTGGGGCTAGGAGGTTGGGGCTAGGGGTGCTGGGTTCTGGTGCGGATCATCAACCGTGTGTGCTTTTTTCCAAGGTCACAGTAGGAAAATCCAGGACTACAACCTTCCACGTTCATGCCTGAGGAACTACTTCACTTCTCGGTCCTGCTTTGTGTTTGAGCGGCCAGCCAATTCAAGGATGATGAGGCATTTGCAAGATCTGACTGATGCAGACCTGAATCCCTGCTTCGTTCAGCAGACTAGACGCTTCTGTGAGCACATCTTCACCAAGGCCGAGACCAAGGCCCTGATGGGGGGCGTGCGAGTCACAGGCAGACGTGAGTAGTAGAACACTGATATATCAGACATGAGTAGTAGAACACTGATAGATCAGACATGAGTAGTAGAACACTGATAGATCAGACATGAGTAGTAGAACACTGATATATCAGACATGAGTATTATAACACTGATATATCAGACATGAGTATTAGAACATTGATATATCAGACATGAGTAGTAGAACACTGATATATCAGACATGAGTAGTAGAACACTGATATCAGCTCCTCAGGACAGTCTTCTGGGTCTGATCTTTACTAGTGAAACAACTTCTTCATCTCCTTTATTTCTCTCTCTCTCTCCTCTTCTGTATACTGTTATGATGAGAATCTCTCTTTTGCCCTCCCTCCATCTCTCCCACCACCACTCTCTCTCCCCCCTCTCCCACCCACCCTCTCTCTACATCTCCCCCTTCCATCCCTCTCCCCCCTCCCTCCCTCCCTTTCTCGGTCCTGCAGTGCTGGGGAACCTGGCAGAGACGTACGTGGCAGCGATCCGCAGCGGACAGATCCCCTGTCTGGAAAACGCTGTGGTGGCTCTGTCCCGCATTGAGAACTCTGCTGCTGTGGAGCGTGCCAGGGTCCACTACGAGAAGAAGATGGCAGAGTTTGTGGCCTACCCCACTGACACCCAGGAAGAGCTGTCTGAGATCCATGGCTCAGTGGAGAAAGAGGCTCTGGCTGTGTTCATGCAGAGTGCCTTCAAGGACGATGATCAGGAGTACCACGCCAGGCTTACGGTTAGTATTCGGAGGTACCGTTTTGGCGCTTTTCCACTACAGGGCCGCCTGGGCTGGCCCTGTTCTTTAGCCTTTCTCCACTGCCAACCGTACCCGTACCATTTTTAGTTCCTGTTCGGGATGGGTAGCGAAAGTTGGGGAAAGGTAATTTTTTGCCAGGCTGCGTGTGACGTGTGACGCTGCACACCGTTGATTGGTCAATGGAAATCGTCATCCCATGTTCATAGATTTCTTTGCTAACCGCCATTTTTAAATACCACAACTGATTTCACTCTCGGAAAATGTCACTTACTGTTTCTGTAATAACTTATTAATAAAGATTAGAAAAATTATGATAACCATCGTATTATCTTAGTTTAATGTCATTTCAATGCATCATCGAACTTTTATTTACAACAAGCATAACCAAAAAATCGCTATTATGGCGATGCCCTGTGCCTATGCTGTTCCTCAGTCCAGCGCGCTTCATCATCCCCCTTCTAAAACTGCCATCTCCCCTTTCCATCCCTTATGTCATTTTATCAATGAACATTGTATTACTGTTATTTCAACTTTCACACATAGTTCCCTGTAACTTCAATGGAATCCCAAGCTGTGCCGTCCAGCCATTTTCGCCGTTCAATCATGAGTCAAATGCCGGTAGATTTGCGTCTTGCTCCCTTTAACACATGTCGGCGTTTTCCTGGTTGCGAGATCTAAACTACTAGAACTGAAAGCGGCAGGTAACAGGCACGTAACATCCATATGCTGTATATATAAATAAATATATTTGACTAGACACCGGAGCACTCGTATCTATAACAAACGCGGAGATTGTATGAGCCCCGCGTCAGTCAGCCTTTCCGTAGAAATACATCGCTCCGTTATATATCTAACGTTACATGTTTTAAGGCTGATCTGTGCATGATAGTGCTGCATTATGTTGATCTATTTATATCTATCTATTCTTGCCAATTCCTTATTACCAGTGGAAAGGGGGAAGGCTAAAACACTTTGAATGGAATAGATAGGACTTTCCGTTCAATGGAGGAAGCATGATACTCGCGAGTTCATCTCGCTTTTCCCCCCGTTCAACCAATCTAAGCAATCTAATCAGAGCAGTTGTTATTGATGGATGTGCCGTTTTTGATGGAGAGCAGTGAGCGGATGACTGGATGTGAGCATGTATTTGACTAATGCCGATAGATTCGCGTCTTGCTCCGAAACCGGAGCTGTCGGCGCCGACAGGATTTTACAGAGTTCCTTCAAACTATCGTAATTCATGAACTATATGCCCAATCTAAAAAATTCAAACAGTTTCTGAAAGCAGAGAAGTTGCACTTTTTGAACAGTTGAACTTTTTTAGGCTTATTACGGTAGTTCACCAAAAAAAGCACAATGCTCAACGTGTCAGGAGAAATAAAAATAGAATCGGGGCTTTAACACATTTCCCTGGTTGCGAGATCTAAACTAGTCTACTAGAACTGAAAGCGGCAAGTAACAGGCACTTAACGTTACATGTTGTAATGCTGATCTGTGCACGATAGTGCTGCATTTTGACATAATTCTGAGCTGTATAGCGGGGGGAATCTTATGACACGTAACTCCTCCTACAGTCCCGGGTCGTTCCTGTATAGTGGAGAACGATTCCTATATGGAACTTTTCAAAAGCGTGCCGAGGCGAGCCGTGCCGAGCCGTGCCGAGCCGAACCGGTCTGGTCAATGGAAAAGCGCCAATTTGTCACCTGGCCCTGTCTCAAATCAACCCCTTACCCCTACAGTGAGATGTGTAAGCCATATCAAATTCCCATGCGTTGTCTGTAGCTACGTAAACAGACCAGAAACCCAGAGTGTACACAGCTAGTGCACTTAATCAGCCATGAAGGGTCATTTGTGAGTAAAAAAACATGTTATATCTTTGCACTCAATCAAATTTCAGGACCCTTCTTTCATGACTTTTCCTATATATGTGGTGTTCTACCACCCAGTATCCTTACATTTTCAAAATCACATCAGGATAAGCTAGTATGAAGTTATTTTGCAGTTTTTCTGTGTAGGAAGCAGGCTCATTTACAAGCGGCCAACTAGTGGTGATTTACATTCTAAAGAGGCGGCTCTTTTAGTAGGTAAAAAGGCACGGCTGTTCTAGTGCTACTCTATAGGTCTTGCTATCTACATGAGGTTAGGGTTACTGGTTACCTTCTTAACATGGTGCAGATCAGAGTAGAGGACGAGAGGAGACTGAGGAAAGAAGAGTTGTCTTACCTCTTGTTTTTAACCCTCGCTCTACGGCGCTTCTTTAGACACTGCTCCTGGAGGAATACAAGAAGATCCGTGAGAAGAACTACCAGGAGTCCCAGAAGGTGTGTGAGGACAAGATCAGACGCATCTTTGCCGACCTGGAGGAACAACTGAGATCCGGCTCTTACATGACCCCTGGTGGATACCGCGAGTACTGCAGGGACCTGACGACGATGACCAGTGAATACAGATCTGAGGGAGGCATGGGGGTCAAGGTGCTGTATGATCAATCAATCAATCAATCAATCAATAAAAAAACATTGAATACACAAATGCAATAAAATGTGCTTTACAGGAAAAATGCACACAAATAGAGGGTGATATAAAAACACATGATTAAAACAATGTAACATAATATACATTATACTGTATATACAAGTATTACAGCAATAGAAGGGAGTGGATGGTGTTTCACTTGTTTCAATGAGGTATATAATATTGTACAGATGAATGAATGCAATTGTGAGCTCAATGCAGTTATAATCTGTATATTGAAACAGTGAAGCTAGGTCGTTCCAGGTTCAAGCTTAGTAAATAAGGTGTGTGTGTGTGTGTGCGCGTGTGTGTGTGTGTGTGTGTGTGTGTGTGTGTGTTACAGGCTGAGGAGGTACTGAAGGTGTATCTGCAGGGGAAGGCCAGTATTGGACAGGCCATACTGGCAGCAGATGAATCCCTCACTGAAGCTGAGCGGCGGGCTGAAGGTACAGACAGATAGAACCAGTGGGGTATTGAACCCAGGTGTCCCAGAACCCAAACATATACCATCAGACCAAGAGGACAGTCTCACGGTCTGACGGCGACATTTTGAGTTGACAAAGGCTACCATCCCTGCATCCATCCCTCTGTTGCAATGAATGTGCAATAACACTATGTGCAATATGACAACCCTCGGGTACATAAGGTTCAGAGATAGGAAATGTTAGAATAGGTATAGCATAGCATAGAGTACAGCACAGTGTTTTATTTGTATAGTATAGTATAGTGGATAGTGTACATAGCCTTTATTTATGTAAACCAGCTCTTTTCCCTTCTTGTTTTTAGTTTTTTTTTTCCTAGCACCAGGGGAGCCCCCCCCTCCCAAATGTCGTTGTTTGGTACCTGTACTATATTAATGACAATAAAGACCATTCATTCATTCATTGCTTGTCTGGGAAGCTAAGCAGGCATAACTTGGTCAATGTCAAACCTTGGATGGGGGGGGGACCAAAATAGGCTGCTGGAAGTGGTGTTGGAGGACCAGTAGGTGGCGCTCTTTCTTCTGGTCTAAGAGACCTCAATGCCCCAGGGCAGCGAATGGGGCTCTGCCTAGCAGAGGAATGCCATCCTTTGGAGATGTTAAACCGAGTTCCTAACTCTAATTGTTAAAGACCCCATGGCACTTACCCTAAGAGTAGGTGTGTTAATGCTGTCGTCCTGACTAACCTCCCAATCCGGCCCTCATAATACTATGGCCACCTCATCATCAACCCCGGCTTTCAATTAGCTAATTTCTCCTTACCCCTGTAACTCTTCCCCAGGTTGTTGCTGCAAGAGAAAACATGTTCTCAATCAACTGCTAAAAGATTGACTAATTTTTAAATCTCTCTGTCTGCAGAGGAGAAGGCCAGACGCGTGGTGGCTGAGAGTGAGGTCCGTGCTCTGGAGGAGAAGGTCTCGGCCCTGCAGAGACTGTTGGTTGACCAGCAAAAGAAAAATGAGGAGAACATAAACCAACTGAGAGAGAAGACGGAGAAAGACTTCAGAAACGCCATGGCAGAACGCGATAGAGTGCTTCAGGCCAAACTCCAGGTAGGAACCAAAAGAAGGGAGATTTAGATTAAACTTTATTGTCATTGAGTACAAGTACTTAGAAATGTAGTTTGGTGTCTAATGGTTAGATGATGTAGCCACATGCGGCTCTTTGCCTTCTAATGGCATTCTACTCCGGTTACAAATATGAAGTCCTAACAGAGTAGCACACTCCTAGTTTAACATACCATGTCATTACCAATATATTATTATTTTTGTAATATGAAATGATACCAATAAAGATTAATATGTGTTGTGTTCTGTAGGCCCTGAATGTGTTCTTCAAAGGGTCCAGCTTCATCCCACAGGCTGACAAGAAACTGACTGAATATGAGAAGAAGATACAGGGTAAGCTATTTCCCTTTCATTCATATGATCATATCAAATGATATAATTGCTCCAGATTTGTGTACAGTATTCATAGCTTTCAGTCACGTGGTTTCTTCCCTAGCAACCACCAAACTGACGGGCAAAAAGTATCATAGCAACATCGCTCAACATGGCTGCCTACTATTTAGACCACCTCACTCATGAAGAACTATCAAGATACACAACGGTGATAGGAGTGGAGGATTGACACCATTCAAATAGTGTTGGATTCCCTGTCTTCTACTCTATCCGGACACGTTGGAATTATTTTCCTAACCCCCGGAGAATCAAAGTTATTGACCTGCAAAGGGTGCCTCCTTGACCGGCTTTTCCCGTGAATAACACCGGTTATGGAGGTGGTACAAACATAAGACTATTATTGCTAAATTCACCATCAGTATACGGTCATTTTGAGCCCTTAACCACCGCGCTGACACCCCGAGAAGATATACTTTTAATATGAAACTCGATCAACCGGGCGTTCACCGGCTGCTGGACGAAACTCCCAACTCCCGCTGTCAGCGAGGCGAGAGAATATTTCTACACGGGAATTCGCTCCTTGCTGTGTCCACGGTGATAGGAGTGGAGGATCGACTCCATTCAAATAGTGTTGGATTCCACGTCTTCTACTCTATCCGGACACGTTGGAATTATTTTCCTAACCCCCGGAGAATCAAAGTTATTGACCTGCAAAGGGTGCCTCCTTGACCGGCTTTTCCCGTGAATAACACCGGTTATGGAGGTGGTACAAACATAAGACTATTATTGCTAAATTCACCACCAGTATACGGTAATTTTGAGTACTTAACCACCGCGCTGACACCCCGAGAAGATATACTTTTAATATGAAACTCGATCAACCGGGCGTTCACCGGCTGCTGGACGAAACTCCCAACTCCCGCTGTCAGCGAGGCGAGGGAATATTTATATCCGGGAATTCGCTCCTTGCTGTGTCCACGGTGATAGGAGTGGAGGATCGACTCCATTCAAATAGTGTTGGATTCCCTGTCTTCTACTCTATCCGGACACGTTGGAATTATTTTCCTAACCCACGGGAAATCAAAGTTATTAACCCGCAAAAAGTGGGTTTTGCCCGTGGGTTTTGCCCGCAAAAAGTGCCTTTTGCCCGTCAGGTGGGCGTTTCCACTATGCTGTGACGTCACATGAAAGCTATGAATAGATACTTGACAGACCGGGTTCTAACCCGGCGTTTTGTGTGTTGCGAGACTGTTTTACCCCACTGAACTAAAACCCATGCATTAACTACTTTAACAAGTCTAACTTCTCCTTGGACCACCCATGTTACGTAAATATCCAAACCGAGAATGGAAAAATAGATTATTGAGACTATGGTTAGGCTGTTTCATTCCAATAATAATAATAATAATAATTTATTCAATTTATATAGCGCTTTTCCGAGGCTCAAAGACGCTGACAATATAGGATACACATGGGGAAACACAAAAACAACAAGTAACAACAACAAGTAACATGGAACACAGAGTCAGCGAACGGGGAGGGGTGGTGTAGAGTCCGGTGTTGATGTTGCTGGGAGCCTCGATGGATGTAGCGGCGGCAGCGGAGAATGCCTGCCTTGGTGGCGGCGGTGGCAGCAGCAGCAGTGAGGCGATGGTTGTGGTTCAGTGCGTGTAGGTCAGTGGCAGCATAGGTGAGACGAGAGAAGGGCAGGGGGAGGTGGGGGGCAGGTGAGATGGCCGGGAGTCCAGGGCAAAACGACAGGCAGTGGACCAGAGCGACAGCGCGGTGCCGCCGTTGCCGTTGTCATCAGTATTGCCAGCCTGGGACCGAACCCGCGCGGCTTCCAAGGTTTTAAGCCCAGAGAAACTCTGTCAGATCACAAATGTTGTGATTCTCTCCCTTTGGGATCAACCAGAGGGGATGAAGCGAGAGGCCGTGCTGGAACAGGAGAAGAAGGCGTTGGAGGAGAAGAAGGCGGAGATGGAGCGCACCATGGAGGAAGACCGCCGGAGTCAGGAAGAGAGGATGAGGCAGATGGAGGAAAAGATGAAGGCGGTGTTTGACCAGGAGCAGAGGGTAAGCAATGGACTGTTAACACACCTCACACCACAGGATAATCTTGGAGGATACTCTTTAGAGCCATCCGATAATCGGGCGTTTTCTGTCTTTGGTCGGAAGGGGGACAATCGGCCCAAAATCGGCCAGATTATCTTTATGTGTGTACCCGGCTTTAATGTCCATCCTCTTACCCTTATTAATTAATTAATTGAGCTGTCTGTCAACATTTGTGACAGGTGTGTGATGTGCCTGCTGCCATGGTTGTATCCTACTTGATGGACCATGTAGGAAATAACGGTGGCTCAAGGCCACACTAGTGGTGGTGGTGTTCCCATGTGGGATTTGAACTCATGACCTTCTGACCACCAGGCCACCACCACCACTACCACTTCTGATGCCAGATCGGGACCATCGGTGGCATTCTTTGCAAAGCTCAGTTACCATGTTTCAATAAGTTTGAGCATTGTATAGCAGATCACTACGTAGGCTATCTGACAAACCTTGAACTTTTTTTGGTTTCTCTCTGCATTCCAGACCACAACTATTGTGACACCTGAAACTTCCACTGAATGCGCTGACTTTGGCCAATACAGGTGACCATTTATTGCTGATAACAATTGTTAGTTTGACAGTTCTTTCACCTTATTGTTACCATTGTAAATGTGATTGTCGTCCTGTGGCCCCCAGGCTCCAGTGCTCCCATGCAGGTCTGTTCCAGTGCAGTTTGACAGGTCTGGTGTTTCTGATGGAGGGGGAGGGGGAGGTGCTCTACAGCACAGTCCAATGGGATGAGGGTCTCCTGCACTCCACAGGCCGGTCTCCGGCAGGACCCCTGTTCAGCATCGACTGCCCTCAGGGGCGTGTCCGTCAGCTACACCTCCCACACTGTGAGGTTCTCTCTGGTAAGTTACACGTCACTCATAGGGCTTTCACACCACCAAGGAACCGTTACGGTTCACATTCTCGAACGTAGTCTGGAACCGGCCGGCGCATTCAGACCGATTGGTTCGGAGCCTGAAAAGTTGGTTCTCAGCGGGAACCAAAAACTAGAAACGTGACGTTGTCAGTGGGTGTGTCATATTCTAGGCTGTGAAGACTAGCAAGAAGGAAGGTGACAAAATGTAATGTAATCTAAATCTAATCATTAGTGATTTCAAAAAATATCAAACGTTTCTACTCCAGTAACGGAGCAGCTGGTTAGTAAGAGAATGTGTTTCGAAAGTGTTTGTTTTTTTTCCATTGAAAATAGTGCTTATTTCAGATACTGTAGTGGAAGATATTATCCTGATTTCCAGTGAAGTGTCTTGTTGTGACATTTTTGTTTATCCCGCCCCTACGTCACCCAGCGTTGATGACGCTGATGGTCCTGGTTACACTGGCATGAACGCAGGCTGGTTCGCCAGACAGCACCGAGGTTCAGAGGTTCCGGAATGGGAACGGGAATGGTTCCTTGGCGGTGTGAAAGCCCTATCAGTCACAACTGACATCAGCATGATCATGCCATTTCCTTCCTATAAGAGTTTTTAATATTCTGGGAAATTGTTCATTTTGATAAGAATACCACAGATGAGATGGACAGAGAGACAACACAGAGTGTGCGAGTGATATCTTGGTGTTTTGCAGGAGACGGTCCTGGGTCCCTGTCTGTGGCCCATGTTACTGGTGACAGTATGGAGGTTGTGCAACCGCTGAGGGTGACTGACACACACGTTGTGGTAAACATCACAGACCTCTCCTTTTGGGGCATTTTAAGATGGTTCACACCCGGCTGCTTCAACATCAGGGGGCAGGTGCTGCCGTTTCTCGAATCGCGGGGCCGCTGGTCTGTTCTGAACCTGGTTATACAGCCGTCCAACGTGCCACTCAATGAGGTACAGTCTAAATCACGTGAAAGGCACGTGTGCTCAGGCACAGAGATGATTCTGTTAGCGATGTCATTTGCTGCTGTAGATAACCGGCTCTTATTCTGTCGTAGGTGAAGAAGCAAAACACAGATATGACTTACATACACGTCTGTCCTGACTGCACTCTGGCCCAGGGGGGAACGTACAGTCTCCACTGCAATTTGAAGGAGAAGCCAACGATACAGCCTAAGGTAGACTGTCTGATGTCACATACTGATGATGATGTCACATACTGATGATGGTAGCATTGTTAAACAACTCCATTGTTGTTGTTATGGATCGGACTCTTGTCTGTTCCTATGTCACACGCTTCTGTCTGTTCCTATGTCACATACTTGATCTCTGACACCACTGGGATCATTTTGACAGATGTGGGTTGTTGCGTTGGGTTTGAATGATGTGTCTTACTATAGAGATTGTTGAGGCGGAGGCGAATCATCTTGTGAAGGTTTGGCTAAATGAGAGGTAGTTATCAATAAAACATCATAATAGGCTGCAAATAGGTGCAGACCACCTTTTAATTAGGGATCTTCCGATATTGATATCGGATATCGCTGCGATATTGGTCCTGAATGCTGGTCGCAGATTGCACCAGAAAAAAAAAAGGCAGCGATCTGTGGCTCGCGATCTGGCGTGTCACTCACGTGATGACAACAGTAGTAATAAGTGGTCACATGCACAAGAGTTGGCTAGTAGCTACCTGTGTGTAATGAGTCTGACAATGTCATGATGCCAGCTGCTGTAATCATAAACCATTTGCTTAAGTAATTTATAATATCTACACCTATGACCTGCCCAACACACTCGCGGAAGTACGCCTACGCAGACGACCTCGCAGTGGTGTACTCTGCTGGAAATTGGCAGTCTGTGGAGGGGATTCTGAGCCAGGACATGCAGACACTAGTGGCATACTTCCGGAAATGGAGATTGAAGCTTAGCGAGGCAAAGACGGTGTCGGCTGCCTTCCACCTTAACAACAGGGAGGCTAAACGTGAGCTTAGAGTACACCTAGATGGAACTTCACTGGAAGCCAGTGTAGGTGAATGAGGGTGGGGGTGATGTGCTGCCAGGGCTTGGTGTGGGTGAGAACCCTGGCAGCTGAGTTCTGCACATTCCGGAGCCTGTCCAGGGCTTTGCTGGGAACCCCCGAAACAGGACTCCATTGCAGTAGTCCAGGCGGGAGGTGACGAAGGCGTGGACGAGGGTTACGCCACAGAGTCAGAGAGGGATGATCGGAGTCTGGCGATGTTTTTGAGGTGGAAGAAGGCAGATTTTGTGACAGATTTGATGTGTGACTGGAAGGAGAGGGTGGAGGCAAGGATGACGCCCAGGTTGCGAACTTGCGATGGAGCAGCCGTCAACCTCAAGGATGAAGTCACCAATCTTCCAGAGCAGCGCCTTGGGTGCCACAGCCATGAGCTCTGTGTTCTTACCTTTGAGTTTGAGATGGTTTAATGTCATCAGGTCATCAGGTTTTTATTTCGTGCAGGCCGTTGACAAGGGACTGAGGGGGGAGTGGAGAGGACGGAGTAGAGCTGAGATAGATTTGGGTATCATCAGCGTAGCAGTGGAAGTTGAGGCTGTGATGACGGAGGATCGGGCCGAGAGGAAGCATGTAGATGGTGAAGAGGAGGGGTCCGAGCACAGAGCCTTGAGGCATGCCTTGATTGACTGGGGCTGCCTGGGGGGGAAATTGAACCGTCGATGATGACAAACTGTTCCCTGTTTGAGAGGTAAGATTCAGCTGTCTTCTCTCCCTTTGTGTTTCAGCACGGGAAGGTGTACTGGGACTACGGGCCAAACTACCACCCCACCTTCCAGGTGTTCCTGCAAGCGGACACAGAGCGTGTGGAGCTGAGGCTTTTGGAGGGAGAGGTTGATGGGGACCAGGTGTGGGTGGGGTTCATCCCCCTAGTACCAGGTAAACCCTCACAGTCAGCCAACACAACTCTACTGTACACACGTTGCCCTCCATAAGTATTGGAAAGAGGAAGCATGCCTATTAATTATGATATTTCAGCCTCATAACGGCATCTTTGACTTTAATGATGTCTCTTTGGTCCTCATGTTGACTGACACCAATGGCAAAATGCAAAACCTAGAATCAATACTAGATATTGACAGCTTTCTTATGCCTGCACAAATTATGTGACAGAACACACCTGACTAACCAGGAACATCTGTCAAGCCAATTTTCCAATACTGTTGGTCCCCTGAAATAGGAGGATAATGTATAACAAGGGTTGTAATTTCTAAATGGTGAAACCAAACCAAATAAAACATTGCATTGAAGTGACAATCTCTACTTTAACCCCATTGTAATTGTTTGATTTCAAATCCAAACTGCTTGAGTATAGAGCTAAGAGTTGACAAAATGCCTCCTCTTTCCAATACTTATGGAGGGCACTGTAAGCTAAACATTCTCTCTTGGTGTCCCCTGACTCCCAGGTGCTGTGTTGGAGGCTGGTGCGGAGGGTGGTGCGGAGGGCGGGCCTCTGGCTGAGAGGCCGAGTGGTTCCGCTGAGGAGCAACTCCGCTCTGTCCGGACAGAGATTGTGAACCGAGTGTCAGGACCGGTTCTGGAAAGTCTACTGGATACACTTCAGCACCGGAGAGTTCTTAATGACCTTGAAGTCGGGTCGGTGAAGGTGAAGCCAGTCAACGCAGAGAAGGCTCGTGCCATCATTGACATGGTTCTGAGGAAAGGACCTAAAGCATGTTCCATAATGAAAACCTGTCTCATTGAACTGGACACCCACTTATGTAGAACACTTTTACTCCACTAACACAGAGTTGGTCCTTGTTGTGTCCTTGTTGTGTTTCCCTCCCTTCTGTTCTCCTCTCTCACCGTTGGGGAAACTGACATCATGGATTAAACCTGAGGTTACAAGTAGGGATGCACCATATGCATTTTTTCCTACCGATAACCGATGTTTACCCGCTTCTCGTGGCCGATAATCAAGGCTTTGCCCACATTCGCCTCAAGCGTAACAGGGCTGTCGAGATGCCGGTTGACAAAGAATGTTGTCTCTTAAGGGCTCTGCACACAGCGTGCGATTTCTGTTGCGCGTCAACATTCCATTTTGAAGTTTGAATGGAAGTCTATGAGAACATCGCATTTCAACACACACGGCCCCGATTTTAATCGCACGGCGAAAATTCGATTCCATTCATTTTGAATGGGAAAAAGCACAAATTTGACAGTGCGACAAAACTCGCACGCCGTCTCTTAGCAAGATTCCAAGGCAGTGACAAGACAATAGCGGTTCCATGTTATTTTATATCAACATCATTATCCATCATTCCATCATTATCCATCATATAAATCTTCCATGGCTTTAAGCCTTATGATCAGGGGTGCACACAACTGGTGCGCCAGTGCGCATGCGTCGCCAAAATGCATGCTGCGCGGCAGGTCAGACGCATGAAGGCGCTCTTGCGCACCAACAGCTGGAACCGCTGGGAGAGGAATTTACTTCCTCAAAATCCAACTGCTGACTGCTGACTGCTGCATCACTGAGGCACCCGACGAAGCAAGCCCCACTAAGTAACTATTTGCCGTCCCCTCAGCCGAAGGCCCGACGAGTAATCCATCACAACAGTCGACCGACGACGACCACGGCGACTCCCCTCACGAAAACATTCGGAAAGTATCGTAACTCGTACTTTCATTCCGCGTATCGCGTATTGCACGGTTATCACGCCGCCACGTGGAAATTCAGTCCCGAACGACTCGTCGCTAAAAGGAAAAACAACACCAAGCGACTTCACGTTTCTTTTCTCTGAAGCTTTCAAACGTTCAAACGTTTGTTTTACAGCTTCATTATCGCACCTAGACCCCTGACCCAGGGAATATGGTTGGGAATTCTATTAGAAAAAAGAAAAAAAAGACTTTGTTGCACAATCAAAATAATGAGCTATTTAAAGCGATAGCCTACAACATCCTCTACCATGGTTGAAATTGAGGACAGTATTAACAGCAGTCAATAGAGCAGTGATGATGATGATGATTAAGCTTGTAGCATAAATAAATGCTTAGGCTGTAACTTTTTGTTGAAAAGTTGATTTCAGTGTTTACAGAACAGAGCAGTGCTTAAAGAGATGTCCGTTTATTTCAGTGTGTTTAAAGAACAGACATTCAGTTAGTGCTTAAAGAGATGTCAGTTGATTTCATTGTGTTTAAAGGAGTCTGACAGACTTTCATGCTTAAAGAGCAGTCATTTGATTTTGCATTTGTTTCTTTTGTTTTGCACACAATCATTTGTTCGTTCATCTTTATTTATGAATAAATGTCGTTTTGCTAATATAAGTTATCCATGTATCCCTTTGTTATCCATCCTGTGGGACGGGTCGTGACTCGCGAGCTCGGGGAGCACCAAGCAGCATCCCTAGGTGCTCCTCTGAGCACTGGCCCCAAAAAGTTATGTGCACCCCTGCTTATGATCTCATTGTGTAGGGAAGGGAAAGAAATTATATTTCTTTTGAAATAAGGCACTTTTATTCATTTTGAAATGTAAATATAATAAAATATTATTTTAATTGTCATCATGTTTAATATATTGTCATAACTAAACAATATAATGATTGTACATTGATTAAAATACAACATATAGGCCTACATGTACTGTACGTAATAGTCAAAATAAAAAGATAAATATTTTTTGGGGACTCAAGTAACAATAGAAGTGTCACCACAGAGGACATTCACTGCATGGCAAGGTGGAATATGCACATCATCATCATCATCATCATCATCATCATCATCATCCTCTTTGTTCTTAAATCATAAAGATGCAATAATTCAGGTATTACCCTAAGTTACAGTGAGACTGGCTTGGTTGATGCCATTGATAATGTGGATCAACATGACAGCACTGGGCTTTATACAGTAACCAGGCCAGGATACTGTGGCTTCACACCATCGTAGTTGTCAGCTAAGTGTGTGTATATGTTACGGTACATGTGGGAATACGGTACATGTGGGAATACGGTACATGTGGGAAAACTAGGGTTAGGGTTAGGTGCTAGGGTGACTTGGTACATGCTGGCATGTCTAACCCTAACCCTAACCTTAACCCTAACCCTAACCCTACCCCTAACCCCAAACCTAACCTTAACCCTAGCACCCTAGCACCTAACCCTAACCCTAGTTTTCCCACATGTACCGTCTTCCCACATGTACCGTAACATATACACGCATCAAGCAATAGCAACCGGCAGCAACCCTAAGGTTGGAGTTGGGGTTATTAATGACACATTTTACTTCACCCATTCACACACACATTCACACACCAATGGCCGTAAAAGCTACCATGCAAGGCGCTGGCCCGCTCCTTAATTAAGAGCAATTTGGGCTGGACTTGGAAGAAGGTTTGACTATCATTGGTTACTGGCAGTAGAAGGTGAGGACATTCTGCTGGTTCCCTCGTATTAGTACAGTAGGACAGGGTAGGTCACAGGTCAGGGTGTCGAGCCATGCCATGTAGAGAGCACTGGGACAGCCTCTCTGGGGCACAGGCAAGCTCCTGTAATCACAATGCCGTGTCGTTAGAATTATAAGGTTCTATCTCCATTTTTGGTCAAAATTGAGTTTTTTACATAATCTGATCCATTAGGTGTTTATTAATGCCTGTGTGGTGTTATTTTTTTAAATGTTGACATTTTTTAGTTAGTAATTCATAAAATACAAAGGTTCCATCTCACAAAACATAATGGAATGTAAAAACTTTGACGCTCAATATCTCTGAACTACCCTAGACGGAGATAGAACCTTAGAATTCTAAGCTCACGATGCGTTACTGCTACAATACAGCACCTTGCCATAATATGACCAGGGTTAGGGTTAGGGTTAACCCAAACCATGACCCTAAGCCTACCCCTATGAGATACAGTAGGCCTATTATATTTACACAGCGGTACTGCATTATTTACACATAATTTACATAGTATTGTGAATGAAAAAGCATGTACATGAAAGTAGTTTTAATGTATGTATACTCACACTAGAACCAAGGCAGCGTGTTGTGAATTCTTGCAAATGATTTCATTCAGTCTCACCTTCCTCTCTGACTGGGGAAGGAAAGAGAGGAGAGGAGCGGAGGGGAGGAGAAAAGTTAATACAAGGATGATAGACAGAAGACATCTTCTGCCCCTCAGCACTGCGCCTCCTAAAGACACCCACTTTCCCCTCTACTGTGTCCCTAAAAACTTCTATTGCCCCCCTTGTACTGTTTCTCTGTTTCTCCAGTGTAAAAAAAAAAAGTTTAGGTTTAGAAGATGGTGATATCAATGGCCCCGGGCCTGAGCTGGATTACTCTTCCTGCTACGACTGGTGGATTGATGATTCACTTGCTTAGTATCCAAATGTATTGATTGTAAATCGCTTTGGAATAAGGCGTCTGCTAAATGCCAAAAATGTTAATGTAAAATGTAGACAAAATAGCCAGGGACTGCTGATGTAACTTAGCTACCCAGCTTATTCAGGGAGAGTCAATGACTGTCCATTGTCCCTTTTAAATAAACGAATAAAAACTATTAGAGTAAAGCACAGACAACAGACACACACACACACACACACACACATTCACACACACGCACACACACTTTCAGTTTGTGGGCTTCAAGTTCTTTGTTTGATATTTTCCAGGGGCAGTCTCTTTTCAGCTCCTGCTCTGCACCTCTCAGCCTGAAAGGGGCGATGGCATCTTCAAACCTTGTGAGGCTGAGCGTGGAAAACACATCACACAATTAATGATGTTTCCATCCTCTAATTTTACAATTATGGACAACAATATACCACAGAGGAATGTGTGATGTGTGTTGTCAAAGGGCCCTGATGTACTCGTGTGTGTGTGTGTGTGTTTTATGAATGTATGATAGTGTGTAAAAGAGAGACTGCATTTCAGAAACCCACCTTTTAGAATGAGGGAGTTTCTCACTGTCCGTCATAACGATAACATCATGGACGTTAAGTCGAAACCTCTGAAGTAGTAAGATCATCCTGATCAAAAACAATTATTGTTTATTTATCAGCAACAAAACAAATCTATGATTACACAAGGGGTTCACATACTTTCAAGCATCACTGTATGTTTTTGCTAAATTAGCACATTAGTAAATACTTACATACTGTCAGGGATAGAATGCCAGACAGAACAGCAATACAAAAGCAACATAGCTGCCACGATTTCCCTGATATTGTTACAACTCTCTAGTAATAGATGACTCCTTTGCAAGCACTCATTATGCATCATACTAACTCTCTCTCTCTCTCTCTCTCTCTCTCTCTCTCTCTAAACCTCCCACAATCATACTGAGTCTCTCTCTCTCTCTCTCTCTCTCTAAACCTCCCACAATCATACTGACTCTCTCTCTCTCTCTCTCTCTCTCTCTCTCTCTCTCTCTCTAAACCTCCCACAATCATACTGACTCTCTCTCTCTCTCTCTCTCTCTCTCTCTCTCTCTCTAAACCTCCCACAATCATACTGACTCTCTCTCTCTCTCTCTCTCTCTCTCTAAACCTCCCACAATCATACTGACTCTCTCTCTCTCTCTCTCTCTCTAAACCTCCCACAATCATACTGACTCTCTCACTCTCTCTCTCTAAACCTATATATTATATATACTATATCATGGAAACATACTCCTTGCGATCCTCCTCCATGCTGCGCTGATCTCCCGAGATGAAGACACGAACTTTGCTCTGTCGCCAGCGCCTCCTCCTGGACAACAGGTAGGGCACCAGGAGTGTCAGACCTAGGGGGGGGGGGGGGGGGTTACCATCACATGTGTAATTATAAAGCATGTTTCATACACAGATGCACCCAATAGATATACATTGTGAGACAATGGGATGTAGCAGATCTTTGATGGTGTTTTGATACAAGGGAGGCCAGTGATGAGAGTAATCAGAGGACAGGCTCATTGTAGTACATGGACTGGAATGAGGAGGAATGGTATCAATCATATCAAACCCTTACCGTAACCGTAACCCTTTCCTTTAAAACGTACCATTTTAAATTTCATGGGCCGTCCTAACCATCCCACTGAGCATTTACCTTAGCCACCCACCCCTCACCTCCATCATCTGATATCCAATAGACATCTATGGTCTTCTTCCCCTGTTTGTTCTGGAAGACTGTGCGGCTCTGCTCCTTCTGACCCTTGGGAGACTTTGCATCTGCTGGCAGACAGGATGATGAAACTACGGTAAATATCTACTGTGTAACACATTATATAATTAGTGTCATACCACTGTTAGCCAGCAAACTCAGCCATAAAACCCAGGGTGCGTGTGTGTGTGTGTGTGCGTGTGCGTGTGTGCGTGTGCGTGTGTGTGTGTGCGTGTGCGTGTGCGTGTGTGTGTGTTCTCTCACCTGAGTCTTTATCAGCATTGTGACTCTCCTCCGGCTCCATTGCCTCATCATCTTCAAATCCGTGGTTTACTGGACGATAAAAGTGACATTTCGTGACGTTAGAATTATAAGGTTCTATCTCCATTTTTGACAAAATTGAGTTTTCTACATAATCTGATCCATTAGGTGTTTATTAATGCCTGTGTGGTGTTATTTTTAAAATGTTGACATTTTTGAGTTAGTAATTAATAAAATACAAAGGTTCCATCTCACAAAACATAATGGGATGTAAAAACGTTGACGCTCAATATCTCTGAACTACCCTAAACGGAGATAGAACCTTATTATTCTAAGCTCACGATTTTCTTCAGTCGCATGTCCCATACACAGTATTTCCCCAGGTTTTGTTTTGCATTATATCCATACAAACTGTTCACTGGAGCCTAGATATCTGACCTTCACAATCCATCTCCTCTGATATGTCCAGGCCGTCCATCATCCTGAGCAGACACAGTCCATAGTTGGAGTCAAACGTGTCGCTGGAGAGAAGAGAAGGAGGGGACGGACAAGAGTGCAACGTATAAAAGATGTGTGATACATATACATATATAATAGGGAACTGGTTTCAGAAATGATAAAATATGGGAAATATCATGCTATAAGCAGTTTATCCTTATTGTTGTTGAATATTCTGCATTAGTGTCTTAGACCCAAGCCTGTTCCCAAGCCTCCATCTTTCAATTAAATTAAATTAATTTTAAATAGTTTTCTTATTTGCTTTTAGACCAATGCACTCACTATATGGTGTTGACGTAGTCCTCCAAGCTGTAGGGGGCGCACTCCTTCCAGTTGGCTTTAAACCCCATGATGAGAGTGTTGGGCTTCAGTTTACCCAGACCTGAGGCCTTATAGAAGAGAGCAAGAACATCAATGTAATCTGAAAACAGTTATTTAGTGAAATCAAATGGAAACATGAGGTACAAAAGGTAAATTAGTCAATTAGTTATCACAAAAAAAGAATGAAGAAAAAAAGCAAGGGAGGAGGATGGACAGAAAAAGAGACATCCTGTATTTCAAGATATCACCCTGAAATATAAGGGTAATACTGTATTGGCGCTTTTCCACTACCGAGCTGACGCGACCCGAACCAGGCCGCATTTGTATCCGAGCCATGCCGTACTTTCAGAAACGCTTCTCCATTATACGGAGACTGTAGGAGGAGTAACGTGTCATAAGAGCACTTCACTGTAATAAGTGCCGCTATACAGCTCAACAGGGGGAAATGCGATAAGAATCATGTCAAAATGCAGCACCATCATGCACAGATCAGCCTTAAAACATGTAACGTTAGATATTGGGACAGTGAAGTATTTTTTCTTCTTTCGGCTCTACACTCCAAAAGTAACTGGATTTGAAATCAAACAATTACTATGAGGGAAAGTAGAGAGATCATCTTTTATTTGATGGTATTTGTGTATATTGGTTTCACTGTTCACAAAAAAAGATTCACTGTCTATTTACAGGCCACTGTGCAGTATGTAGTAAGGGAGTAGTACATGATGTTAGTATGAATGGCTAGATAGAGGGAGGTCAGATTGATGAGGAGGCTTACCTGCATCAGATGTCGAGCTCCTGCTCTAAGGCAGTCTCCGCTGAAGGGGATGTAGAAGGAACGCACCTTCCTGCGGTTCAACCACTTCACCAAACTATCTGTTCCACGCTGCAACATAGGCACTTTGTCATCCTCCTGAGAGAGAGAGAGAGAGAGAGAGAGAGAGAGAGAGAGAGAGAGAGAGAGAGAGAGAGAGAGAGAGAGAGAGAGAGAGAGAGAGTGAGAGAGAGAGTGGAGGAGGAAGACATTATTTACAAATGTTTGTGTATATTTGCACATGGAGAGGAGAGGCAACATAACAGAAGAAATCACCCTGTAGATCAGAGGCTCACAAATAGAGAAAGACAGAAAAGACCAAGCAGTGGGGTTGAAACATGTTCTTTGAGTGATTGGATCCGAAGACAATGTACATACATACATATTACATACATGTATAGAGAGGAGAGACGCCATCACAACACAGGGGTCAATCAATATAATCAACATAAGCAATCCATCATAGACAGTCCTAAGACATCATAGACTAATTGTGCTTTGTGGAAACATGCAGATAACTATATAACTATAACTATTGTCTATTGTTAGTGCATGCATGTTTTTGCTAGGATACAGTGTTGGTTCTTACTAACCATGAGGATGTCTCCACAGATCATGAGGCTGATGTTCTTCGTGAAGGAACCCACAAAGTCCACCAGGGCTGGTCGAAGGTTGGGAGGACCTGTTAGGACCAAACACTGAGGCCTGAAAGAGACGAAAGATAGAAAGGTAAGAGACAGCACAGCAGACCATTCCATTCCATGCATTATAATGTGCACATATACTCTAGTAAATACGGTAGTAGATTCCCTCTGGGAGTGAGACAGGGGTCATGTGACAGGCAGATGTTCATCCTGACCTGAAGTTCTTGACGTGATCCTCTACGCCTGCTAGAGAGACGGAGTAGGACAGAGCCATGTTGTAGGTACCAGCCTGGACTGAGGAACCCCAATTTACCTCTATAGAGTAATAGTAGCAGAGAGAGAGAAGGAGAGAGAGTTAGACAGACAGACAGACAGACAGACAGACATGTAGAAGAAAGAGGGATATCACATCAATCACTAAACCTCTTCATGTAATGTAAGCAAATCATAATCAAATCAAGATTGTTGCGTAAAACCCCATCTCCCTCTCCCCCTCTCCCTCTCTCCCCCTCTCCCTCTCCCTCTCTCTCCCTCTCCCTCTCCCTCCCTCTCTCTCTCTCCCTCTCCCTCCCTCTCCCTCTCCCTCTCCCTCTCCCTCTCCCTCTCCCTCTCCCTCCTCTCTCTCCCTCTCCCTCTCCCTCTCTCTCTCTCTCCCTCTCCCTCTCTCTCCCTCTCCCTCTCCCTCCTCTCTCTCTCTCCCTCTCCCTCTCTCTCTCTCCCTCTCCCTCTCTCTCCCTCTCTCTCTCTCTCCCTCTCCCTCTCCCTCTTCCTCTCCCTCTCCCTCTCCCTCTCCCTCCCTCTCCCTCTTCCTCTCCCTCTCTCTCTCCATCACAACTACAGAGCCAGGACAACGCCTCACTTGGTTTATTGTAGGTGACGTATCCCAGCAGGAAGAAGATGATACAGGAGGTGAAGAGCGCCGCCCACCAGGTCAGCAGGAACATGAGCACCACGGAGACCACCGCTCCGAACAGAGCCGTCCACTTACTGTAGTACCGAAACGACGGCCTCCAGCCTGAGGGGGGCAGCAGAGGTCAGATGTCAGATTGAGGTAGAGTAGAAGACGACAGATTTTGTGTCATAGTACTACCCTTTCCTAATCATTTGGGGAGTAAGTGATAGAAGAGTGTATGCGTGTGTGCGTACGTGAGAGAGAAAAGAGAGAGAGAGAGAGAGAGAGAGAGAGAGAGAGAGAGAGAGAGAGAGAGAGTTTCTGTGTGTGTGTGTGTGTGTGTGTGTGTGTGTGTGTGTGAAAGTGTGTGTGAAAGTGTGTGTGTGTGTGTCACTCACCCGGGGCATTGGTGATGGAGGCGTGGAAGCAGCTGACGTTGATGAGGGCGTAGGAGCAGAGGAAGAAGTTGGAGATCAGGGCAGCGATGATGTTCAACTCAGCTGAAAGAACCACAAGGAGAGACAGAGGAATGAGAGGAACTCCAGCCTGTATACAGTATCAATCAATAACATAACATCCATCCATCAATTGATCAATCAACTTTATTTGTATACATGTTACGGTACATGTGGGAATACGGTACATGTGGGAAAACTAGGGTTAGGGTTAGGTGCTAGGGTGACTTGGTACATGCTGGCATGTCTGACCCTAACCCTAATCCTAACCCTAACCCTAACCGTAACCCTAACCCTAACCTTAACCCTAGCACCCTAGCACCTAACCCTAACCCTAGTTTTCCCACATGTACCGTATTCCCACATGTACCGTAACATACATATTTCATACAATTGACTGCAATATAATTCACTTTACAATAAAAGCAGTATAATAGTAAAATATTTGAAAAATAGTACTAGTTCTAGTATGTTCTATTAGATCTGCTAGGATGTACAGACGCACCAACAAGAATGAAGGCCACAGCGATGAGGTAGGTGAGTATATAGGCCCGATATGGCTCGTCATTTTTCCCGTAACCCTTTGCAAAGAATCCGATGTATGGGTAAATGTTGTCTCTGCACAAACACTGAAGGAGAGAGAGAGAGAGAGAGAGAGAGAGAGAGAGAGAGAGAGAGAGAGAGAGAGAGAGAGAGAGAGAGAGAGAGAGAGAGAGAGAGGAGGGGAGAACAATCTGATGATCTCATGTGACAAAAATGTCAAGCATTTCACATTTCACATTGCCTTCAACCTAGTATGGATTTTCATGGAATCATTGTCAAAGTTTTGTTGCCAATAGGTTCTAAGGATGACTTGTACAACTCAGGTACACAGGTGAATCGATGAATGAGTGTGGGGTCTCACCTGGAAGATCTTAGGGGCGGAGACTAGAAAGGCGAGGGCAGAGGATAGGCTGGCTGCAAATAAACCAGCGGTGATGAGGTAACCGTAGCCTGACACCATATTAAGTATCTGTGGGGCAGGATATGTGACAGCAGCTGGTGAAAGCGGGAACGTCAGCAACCAATCAAAATGTTCTGACCTTTATTCTGAAATGTTTAAATAAATGTCAACTTTGTTGAAAATCAATGACACACTCACTAGTCAAGCCAAAACACTGCAATGCAATGGATTCGGTGAGTATAGTAAGCCCCACTACTCTACAATAACTAGGTAGTAGTGGGGATTACTCACCGAATACTTTGCATTGCTTTGACTAGCGAGTGTGTCATTGATTTTCAACAACTTTGACATTTCTTTAAAACATTTCGAATAAAAGTCTGAACATTCGGTCAGTTGGCGACTTGTTCCTGCTTTCACCAGCTGCTGTCACATATTATAAGTTTCAAGTTGTATTGTTACGTCACATTACACAAGTATAAAGGCCAATGCACACGGCGTGCGATTTTGTTGCACGACAACATTCGATTCTCAATTCTTTGAATTATTTCAATTGGTGAGAATGGAGAATCGAATGTTGTCGTGCGATAATATCGCATCGCACGCAGTGTGCATTGTCTCATTCAAAACAATGGAATCGAATTCGGTGGTGCGACAGAATCGGGGCCGTGTGCATTGGGCTTAAGAGAGTAACATTCTTACACTTCCTTTCCTTGACATTGCAGCACAAAGACAAATGAGGCAATAAGATAAATAAAGTCACAATAGTTAGAAGACATAAGTGAGACAATCGGTCAAGTGACAAGTCGTGGGAGACAAATAAGACAAATAGGACAGGACACAATTTAGTAGTACAAATAGTAAAAAAATAAAATAGCACAGAGTCAAAATGTCATGAGTATTGCACTCGGTGGCAGTGGGTGTAAAGGCCATTGCACACAGCGTGCGATTTTGTCGAATTCGATTCCATTGTTTTGATTGAGACAATGCACATGGCGTGCGATGCGATATTGACATTCGATTCTTAATTCTTTGAATTCTTTCAATTGGTGTGAATTGAGAATGAATTATTTATCTGGCCTTATTGCCTTATTTGTCTGTGTGCTGCAATGTCAGCACAAAGACATTGCGCTCAATTTGTGCTCAATTTGTCTTTGAGAATCAATTCACCAATTGAAAGAATTCAAAGAATTGAGAATCGAATGTTGTCGTGCGACAAAATCGCACGCTGTGTGCATTGGGCTTTAGGGTAGGTAGTCTGTATGCATAGGATATAACATATAGAATATAAACGTGTTATACCATGTAGTAGTTAACCTTTATAAACCATCTATGGGCTAAACCGGTCTCTAGGAATAGGTATCCCAATAAAAACCCAGCCGCTAATAACAGTGATGGAAGAAGAAGAAGAAGAAGTCCCACCTTGAAATTGTTGGCTATCCCAATAAAAACCCAGAGTTTTTCCTGATCTGGGTGGGGGCCCAGAGTTTTTCCTGATCTGACCAGGAAAAACTCTGGCCGCTAATAACATTCCAGTGATGGAAGAAGAAGTCCCACCTTGAAATTGTTGGCTGATCCGAAGGTGCAGGAGTGGCTCTCCTCACACTGTGTGAAGTTCCAGCCCAGTCTGCACCCCAGGCCCTCACACACCTCAGAGGAGTTAGACACCACCAGACTGTCATTCAGGTTCCCAGAGGCGTCCCGCACCACACATACCGCTGGAGAGGCCAGAGAACAGAGAGATAATAATACTAATAATTCATTACATTTATATAGCGCTTTTCCGAGACTCAAAGACGCTGACAATAATGGAGAAACGGAAAACACAGAAACAACAAGCAGATAACAGATAACATGGGCACATGGAACACAGAGTTAGTGAACGGGGAGGGGGGGGGGAGATGGTTAGGGGTAGGGGAGGCTGTATGTACAGCTGGGTTTCCGTTAACCGGCAATTGCCGGTCTTTGTCCGGTAAAATTTGGTGAAGTCCGACAAATTGAAAAGTCGTCGGACATATTGTCCGGTGAAAATAATTCCCTTTGAATACAATTCGCTAAAGCTGGCTGGGTGCGTTCGTAAACACGCTCTGGAAATCCGATCAGCACTCGCGGAACGCCTCTCGTCCAATCGAACGACTCGGTCGCTCTGTGACATCGAAGCCAGCGTGCGCTCCGGCGCTCTCAGAGCGTGTTTACGAACGCACCCCTAGAAGTTTCCAGCCAGCTAGCTGAAGCTGCTACACACACCAGAGCCATGGCGACCGAACGGCAAGTTAAACAACATACTATAAAAGTGACATTGTTTTACTCATTACTCATACGTTTGTTGTCATTCGGCGGTGCTAATAGTCGCTTTCTTTTTTAATTTATTTAATTTATTTTATTTTAGCAGTTTCCCCGAAAGTTAAGTGTTTGTTTTTATATCACTATTTGCACTTCTGGTTAGATGCTAAACTGCATTTTGTTGTCTGGTACTTGTACTCTGCAATGACAATAAAGTTGAATCTCACCTAATCTAATCTAATCTAATCTAAAATAATCTAAAATAATCCCATCACTATTACTCCCTATTTTCATCAGTGTTTCAATCCTTGAATCTGTGATGGAAATCAAGCAAAGCCACTTCAAGTCTCCCCACCACTGACAGCGCTGGGTGTGCCTTTCCGTACACTCTCGGTTATTCCCTGTGGATTTAAAAAAACGGTGTTTTGGTTTCTATAATGTGGTCTATTCTCAGTGTTGACGAGCAACTCAGGGGGCTTTGAGATGGCTAACAGCTAATTAAAGGAGTAATTCCACTCAAAAGGGTAGAAGTAAGCTGACTGTCTGTCTGTCTGTCTGTCTGTCTATCTGTCTGCCTGTCTGTCTGTCTGTCTGTCTGTCTGTCTGTCTGTGTGCTGGACTACCTATGACTTCCATGGTACCTGGGAACGCGTTGTCGGAGAGAAACGCCCTCTGTACAAAGGACCTACTGACCAAAATCCCTGTTCCCCGTAGCCTACATGCTTGCACTGTTACTGTTCAATAAAATGTTATACATCTAGACATTGTGGTATTTCTTTATATACGTATCCCAGACTGCCTATCAATTGTTTCTCAATAAACAGTTATGTTCTTCCCATTGTCATACTCCCGAGCTAAACGAAATGCCTTCCCAACCAGCGAGACTTATAGAAATGACGTTGTTTTATTGATTTTAAATAAAAAAAGGGTAAAACTGTAAAGAGAAAATAGAAAACTCACATTAATCCCAAACAATTTAACAAACTTCAGTTAACGTAATGTGGAGTCCGTTCATTGATCGATGCTGTCTGTTCAGTTCCCAGTGAGGCGCCCGTTCAGCGCTGGACCCGTTCAGCGCTGGATTTGACGCATGGCATAGCGCGCATGCGTCAAATCATGTTATATTATTATATATTATATAGCTCGCATCTAATCGTATCGGATGAGAAATAGACATTAAATGGCATATATAGGCCGCTACACAACAGTAATCACCGCGACAAACATTAGATTTGGAGGAAAAAAAAATATGATTTTGGAAAAAAAAAAAAATATTATATTTTAATATGATGACCGGAATATATCACGTTTGTCCGGTAAATCGAATTCTTCCCGGACACGATGTCCGACGGCAAATTTTTCTAACGGAAACCCTGATGTACAGTATGTCAGGGGGGGAGGGGGGGTGGCAGGGTTAGGGGAGATGGGTAGGGGTAGGGGAGGTTGTATGCGTGTCCAGGGGGGGAGGGGGGGTGGCAGGGTTGGGGGAGATGGTTAGGGGTAGGGGAGGCTGTATGTATGTCAGGGGGGAGGGGGGGTGGCAGGGTTAGGGGAGATGGGTAGGGGTAGGGGGGGTTGTATGCATGTCCAGGGGGGAGGGGGGGTGGCAGGGTTAGGGGAGATGGTTAGGGGTAGGGGAGGTTGTATGCATGTCCAGGGGGGGAGGGGGGCGGCAGGGTTAGGGGAGGTGGTTAGGGGTAGGGGAGGTTGTATGCATGTCCAGGGGGGGAGGGGGGGTGGCAGGGTTAGGGGAGATGGGTAGGGGTAGGGGAGGTTGTATGCGTGTCCAGGGGGGGGGGGGGGAGTGGCAGGGTTGGGGGAGATGGCTAGGGGTAGGGGAGGCAGTAAGCATGGGAGAACAGGTAGGTTTTGAGGTGGGATTTAAAAGTGAGGAGGATGGTAGGATAGACAGAGATAAACCGTGGTAAAGCCAAATCACTGATGAATGAATGATAAATGATAGTAAAGAGAGAAAGAGAGAGAGAGAGAGAGAGAGAGAGAGAGAGAGAGAGAGAGAGAGAGAGAGAGAGAGAGAGAGAGAGAGAGAGAGAGAGAGAGAAGATTGTGAAAACAAGGGCAGGCAGGGTTCGAGTTATGTGGGAGCCAATGGGAGCTGAGCTCCCATAGAGATGGTCTGAGACTCTCTGAGCTCCCATGAAGGCAGTAAAATCAAAAATCTGTGGGGGTCGCTAATAATACATTACCACAACTATTATTTGATCAAAATGTCAATGTAATGAATATTATTTAATTTATATTATAAATATTGTAAAATAAACACGTTTTCCAAAAGAGCTACGCGCACCATTAATCTCCTGTGAATGACAGTAGGCCTTTGACTGCCTGCACTTCACCACCAAGACACCATGGGGCGCAGTAGAATATTGTGCAACAGCAAAAGGTTGATTAATCAGCTGTGCGGTAAACCGTTGGAACACACAGTGCACAGCTGATTAATCAATTAAACCAATAGAGTGAGACAGGATATGTTCATATACCAGTTGCCTTTCAGGAAGTAGTGAGATCGTGCACCTAGCCTATTATTGAGAAGCAAACATTCATTCATTAGCTATACAGGAGTATATACATACAGTAGCTACCATGCCGCCCAAAAAAAGGCCATTTTTTGACCCTCTCCCGTTCATCCAATCTTGGATAAAGAAAAGACATCGGACGTCAGCATCATGGGTTCCAGGACCGCGACCGCAGCCTACTGAAAACAGACCAAACAGGTCTATCTTGTCTCCGTAAAGGTAAGGTGGCTTTTACTTTTTACTAACCTAGTGTACATGTATTTTTCGCTCCTTCTGTATAGCAAAAATAACACAATTATTGGCCGAGATACATGTGTGACTATCGCTTTTATAGCTGTTGTTTCATGTGGGGCTGTTGATGTGGTGAAATGAGTAGCCTGCAGCTGTAGCGTCAGGATATGTTGGTATTTGAGGAGGAGGATGAGGATGAGGATGATGTTTCGGTACCAGTACCGTTTTTAAAGTATCGACTTGTCACCGGTATCGAATAAAACCCAAACTGTACCCAACCCTAACTATATGTTTACATGCCAACTAATTAGCTAATTCATTTCTGTCATTTAGAGCTGAGGGGAGCAACAGAGAGACGGACAACAGGACAGTAACAGAGAGACAACGGGAGAGGAGAGCAATAGAGACAGAACTGAATGCACTGAACTTTTTTTTTTATTCTTTGCATTATTAACACTGTTGTGTTATTGTGTTATTAAAGTGTTTAAGTGTTTTATGGTAAAGCATTATGAGTGGTGTGTGTGCAGGGTGCTCGTGAGTTGTATATTTTGGGGAGGGGGGAGGCTTGTGTATGGGGGCGGGGGGTCCTCACACAAAGGAGTAGCCTAGGGCCACTGACCACCTTAATCCGCTACTGCCTATAGCTAATTAAAACTTGTAAGTCCCATCGCTGTGTGGGCATGATTCGCGCGTGCATGAGAACATTTCGCACTGTTATTTTGGAGACCCCCACAGAGATCAGCTTATAACTCGAACCCTGAGGGCAGGTATAATTACCAAGAGTTCCAGAGACACCTAAATAGCTGAGAGTAGTCCAGAAAATAGCCATCAGAGTTCCTTTGGGGATAGCAGTCCCTGGATCCTATATCACACCAAAACACACACACAGAACCACAACAGCATAACACAGAAGTCAACCCAGAGGTAAAATGTCCAGCTTTGTGGTGTGTTTACAAAGAGATGCACATATTTTTCGCTATTAAAATGTAGCATAAATAAATAAAGCGCTAATATTGCCATTGCATTCCTGTCAATGGGAAATGTCCACAATGATTCGACTTACGTGTGCGAGTTAGGATTCCACCCTAAGCAGTGGTGTAGTCTAGTTTTTTCTAGTGGGTATACTGTGATTTTTCCCTCCCAGCCTCATATTGTTCATTTCGGAACGCCATAAAAATAAGTCTGCGCTCCCTGTCTAACGTTACTGTATATCTAACATTACATGATATAAGGCTGATCTGTGCATGATAGTGCTGCATTTTGACATATTTCATGTCGCATCTCCCCCCGTTGATGGTATATGACGCTATAGTCAGTCCCAATGGTCCAAAAGTCAAGTGCTTCGTAACACAGACGGGGGTGAATTGTATGAATGAAAGTGAAAGTTCTGTCACAAAACGCTGTTACGTATCCTCACACATTTTTAAGTGGGTATATGGAAATCCTTGGCCTTTCCTAGTGGGTATACGGCGTAGTCCTGCGGATCACGTAGACTACACCACTGACCCTTAGTGTCTACTTCCTCTCCTTACGTCTCTTTACCTTCAGGTCTCCAGAGATGTTGACTCCTGACAGGATCCCGATGGCAGAGGGGAAGAAGATGGCGAACATCTGGAAGAAGCTTCCGTCAGGACCTCTCCAGTCTGGCAGCAGGTTGGCCATGAAGATCTCACCTGGTAAACAGGTAACCATCAATCACTTTCAGTAGTGCAGTAGTGCCTCTATGTTTAATAATGCCAAACATACACATTTGTAAACACTCTGATACTCACTGCGGTAGCTGAAGAAACCCATGGCTTTCTTCTCTGGGGTGGCAGGGATCGCCGTGCCCACAACATAGTTGGCAAAGGACACCATCAACACTATGAAGAACAGAATCTGGGCCTGAGAGGAGGGGAGGGAATGAATGAATGAATGAATTAATTAATCTTTATTTGGAACATGATTTAAAATAATAAATAACAAATAACTATTTGTTATAGTACAAAATAGAGTACAGTCCTATCAATTGTTCGAAAAGGAGTAGGAAGAAGCCTAGACTTATCCTGTCCTACCCCTGTTTATACTGTCCTACCCCTGTTTATACAGGAGGAAGAAAGAGAGAGAGGGAGGGAGAGAGAGAGAGGGAGAGAGAGAGAGAGAGAGAGAGAGAGAAAAAAAAAGAGTGAAAGCGAGAGAGAGGGAGAGAGAGTAACAATGAGAGAGGGGTGAGGAAGAGAGAGGGGGATACAGGAGAGAGAGAGAGGTTTTACTGAGGAGATGGGAGCTGTAATTATATTGAAGAGTAATACATATGTCAGAAGGATCGAGCTGGGCCTAACCTTTGCCTCCCACTCCATTCCAGCCAATGAGATGAGCAGAAGAAGAGTGATTGTGATCACACCCAATATACGGACGTCATTGACCGGGTCCACCATGAGCGCATCAAAGTCCTACATACATCAAACAAAATAGTGAACAATCAATCCATCATTATCACAAGTGTAAGTGGTCGATACAAACGATGATACGCATGAATAATATTGTATATTTATGAATAATGAATAATACGGTATATTTATGAATAATGAATCATATTGTATATTTATGAATAATGAATAATATTGTAATAATTATGAATAATAACAAACACATGAATCAGGGTATATACAGGAATCTTGAGGTTAATTTCAATACCTTTCATCTACCGGTTCATCAACTTTTACTAAAAGTTTTTAGGATTCAAACTCTTTGGACAGAGTCTAATTCAGAAAAATACCTACAAAATTCAAGACCTCATAAAATCGTGATAAGACTTTTTAATACTTAGTAAGGGTCTTGATTTTCCCAAAATGTATTTATCTACTTTAAATACTTTTCAAGATATCGCGGATACCCTGTGAATAATATCTTACAATGAGGAGGTCGCGGACAGCCTCTGCAAAGCCCACCGTGTTGAGGGCACAGGCCAGGGCGTTGGCACAGAAGAAGACCACACCAATGGGCCCTCCCATCTCCGGCCCCAGGGTGCGAGAGATTATGAAGTAGGCGCCCCCTGGTGGAGGAAAACAAGCAGAGACAGAGAGAGAGAGAGAGAGGGAGAGAGAGGGAGAGAGAGAGACAGAGAGAGAGAGAGACAGAGACCATTTTAAGTGAGCGAGAGGTCTGTTTTCTTTAATAATATATTAGAGATATTGTTAGGATGGCATACTCTATGAAGAGGCATGTAGTATTTAGGGTTGACAATTTACAGGCAGGTCTAGTATGCTTCCATTCATGCCCTTTAGAATTACCAGTTCTATTCGAGTTTTCCAACTTCTAAAGGAAATGTTAAAATTTACACTCTTGTATTTTGTAAAAAGGAATGTGAATGTGTTAAATCATATTTTTTTTAAACGGTTAATCAAATACCTACCAAAAATCAAACAGTTACTTTTTCCTGGTCTAATGGTCAGGAAAAAACCTTGGCCCAAGTTATAGTGCAGAGATACTGTAATGATGTCACCGACCTGACACAACTCTCCCATTGGTGGAGATTGCAGAGACAGAGAGCGCTGTTACGGAGGTGACAATGACGGATATGAAGATGATCACCCAGGTGAGAACTGGGCAGAGGGAAAGTCATTATGAGATCATCATGGGCTGTGGCTCAAGACGTGACGTTAGAATTAGAAGGTTCTATCTCCATTTTTGTCCAAAACATTTTTTTAATGTTGACATTTTTGAGTTAGTAATTCATAAAATACAAAGGTTCCATCTCACAAAACATAATGGAATGTAAAAACTTTGACGCTCAATATCTCTGAACTACCCTAAACGGAGATAGAACCTTATCATTCTAAGCTCACGAAGGTCTGCAGCTCGGTGGTTTGAACCGTGGCTGACCACGTGTCGAGGTGTCCTTGAGCAAGGCACTGAGCCCCTAATTGCTCCAGGGTCACCATCTAGGGCAGACTCCTTGCCTAGAGCATAAAATACCAAATTCCAACAATTGACTGACAAGTTGATAGCATGGCAATAAAACAATTAAAAAAGAAAACAAAATAAACAAATATAGTTAAATTAATCATCATAACCTCACATTTGTTTTCAGTCTAACACTAACAAATACTAATGAACAACAAAAAACATAAATAAAATGAAGATTTTGTGCTTGTGTGAGTAACAGTAGTAGTCACAGTACCTATTCGACTAATGTGAGGTTAACAACAGGGTTGAAAGGTTTGAATGAATGAATGGATGGATGAATGAATTAATATTTTCATTCATTCATTCATCCATTCATTCATTGAATGCTTCAGTGTGACAGAAATACACAGTACACCATAAGTCAAGTTTGAGAGAGGTAGTGAAAATGATGTGGCAAATGCTGTCAGGAAAGGAGAGAGGAAGGAGGTGATAACTCACTGAGACCGGCCTGAGCAGTGATCCAGGACAAACGAAGGAAAAGAATGACGCCCCAGATATTCAGCATACATCGAATCTGAAACACGTCATCGAATTACAGTCATTGTGTGTGTGTGTGTGTGTGTGTGTGTGTGTGTGTCTCTGTGTGTGTGTGTGTGTGTGTGTGTGTGTCTCACCATAACTCCAGTCACCCATCCGAAGCGCACAGGAGATTTGGCGGTTGGAGGTTTCTCGTCCGGGCCTGTCTCCTCGTGGCCAAAGTTCACTGGCACACTAGCAACTCTAGAATCTTCTGTGTGAGGGTCCGACTCTCCATCCTGACATAGTGGCATGGAGCAGAGATAGTACAGTACACGTGATCTTAGAAGTATACGGTTCTATCTCCGTTTAGGGCAGTTCAGAGATATTGAGCGTCAAAGTTTTTACATTCCATTATGTTTTGTGAGATGAACCTTTGTATTTTATTAATTACTAACTAAAAAATGTCAACATTTTAAAAATAACACCACACAGGCATTAATAAACACCTAATGAATCAGATTATGTAAAAAACTAAATTTTGACAAAACCTTATAATTCTAACGTCACGATACTATAAACAGGCCTATCAGTGGCGTAGGGGACGGGCCCGCAAGCGACGCACCGCGGGGGGGGGCCCCCAGCCTCTAGGGGGCCCCCTAACATTGGATACTGTGGTGGGTTGACATAATTCACCCACGGTGGGTTGGGAGTATTGTTCCGCACGGACAGTTAAGTGCGTGGTACCCGAGTTGTTTATTCAGTTACTGCTTGAGTGTGTTGTTGACAATCGTTCATGTCCTTCATTAAACGTTTAGCTTTGTCATTTGATACGCCGCCTACGACTCCCGTCTCTCGGCACTAGATACAAACTTTTTTATTTAAAAAATGTTTAGGCAGCGAGACACAAGACCCTGCAGAAAAATGAGCAAGCGAAAGTACCTCAGTGGTGCGCAAAAACGGCAAGAGCAATATAAAATGTAACAAAATGCAGCGAAACTTCCCAAAATGTCATATTTTCTCACAAACCGACCCAAAGCAGCTTCTGCAACTGACGTGGGTAGGGATGCAATTAGCACTGGGTCAGGGACGAACGTCGTGGATGCACCTGTGGCACCGCTGTGGAGGACAGTGTTACTGCAGCTGGCAGGCTGACCCGGCCGAGAGATCGTTTTCAAAACTCAAAATTATCAAAAGCTATCTGAGAAGCACCATGTCCCAGGACAGACTCTCCAGACTAGCGATTCTCAGCATTGAAAGCCAGTGCACACGTCAAATGGATTTAACAAACATACTATGTTACATAGTGAAGGACTTCGCACAGACGAATGCCAGGAGGAGAGGACGTGTTGGTCATTGTTAAAGGTAAGAATGGTCTATTATTATTTGATATTATTAGATAGATATATATATTAATCTATGAATCAAATTAACTCGGGTGGTGGGTAGCCTGTCGGTCTGTTCTTGTTGCCGTTTGTGTATGGACATGTCACACACACAGTCACACATACGGTGTCAGAATGATTCTGAGCAAACGGCCAGCGCGCTGTAGCTGATAGCTGTCCAGGCCAACCATAGGGTCTATGCTGTAGGCTTTATGCAGCCTTAAAATAAATGTACCGCTACATCCGTTTGAGTTAACCTCCGTTGCGAAAGGGCCCCCGCCGCCACCTTGCTGGTGGGCCTCGGGATTTTGCGGTACGCCACTGAGGCCTATAGCAGCTACACAGGGCTGATAAAAAAGCTCTCGTCAAATCTCTTACCTCAAACGTTTTACGGAGAATCTCCAGGGAGGGTCTGCTGCGCACTTGGCGGCCGGTCAGCGAGGCGTTTGCGTAAAAGTCCAGACGGGGCACGGCGTCTATGGTGCTGTAGATGGAGGGGCGTCTCTCGTCCCTGTTTGCTGTTGGCCTCACCCTGTCCGTGGTAGGAGTAGGCCTATGTCGACCATTGGGCTCAGGGGGTTCAGGGGGACCCACGTTTTTAGACTGCTGCTGTGAGGAGTTGTGCGGTGCCTCCGGGTCCGCTGAGCTGCGCCTAGACGTGCCTTGGCCCATATCCACACAGTACTACTTCAAGACACAGAAAATAATATGGCTCTTATGCTCCATGTCTTAAGTGAGTGAATGAGTGCATGTCTTCAGGTTAGGTCTTAAGACGACTTAAGACATCTTGACAGACAACATTTATTTTGGTTAATTAAGACATCTTAAGACATCTCAAGACAAGGTGATGGCTGCCGGGTATGCATCTGTCTGTGCACATGAAATAGGGAAGAGAGAGAGGCAGTCACTGAGGAAATGTCACACTGCAACTGTTAATTGTCCTTCTTTTATATGCAAGATTCATTTGTAAATCAGCATTTATAAAGATATGGATATTTTTATTTTTTTATTTTTTATTTTTTTTAAATGAGCCCACCTTGCCGAAGTTTATTGTCGTGGGGAATACGAAAGAGTGTTCTATATGTGCTCTATGATGGACTGTACTGGCCTACTTGCACGAGGAAGCTTCCCTCGACAGGAAGATTAAAGAGACGTTTCTACTCTCCGACAGTTCTGCACAGACTTCAATAAATGCGTTAGGCTCACAGAGACTCGATAGCTCGTGAGTTTAGAATGAGATGGTTCTATCTCAGTTTAGGGTAGTTCAGAGATATTGAGCGTCAACGTTTTTACATTCCATTATGTTTTGTGAGATGGAACCTTTGTATTTTATTAATTACTAACAAAAAAATGTCAACATTTTAAAAAGAACACCACACAGGCATTAATAAACACCTAATGGGTCAGATTATGTAAAAAACTCAATTTTGACCAAAAATGGAGATAGAACCTTATAATTCTAACGTCACGAGTAGTGTACGTGTCGTTCATGGAGTCCCTCTCTAGAGTTCATTAGTCATGTTTTCGTCTGTTAATTACGACCCTATTGACATTATGAACAATTAAATGGTTAACAGCAGTGTCAGCATTGAGATCGACATCCTACAATTATAGCCTACGAATGTCATTGAACTTAATATAAACAGTTAATGGATCAAATTAACTGCTAATATGTCTATTGTTATTATGCAACCATTTTGATCATACGAAAACAATAACGTTGTCGTGTGAATAAATATTTTCAATCAAACCAAAATGATACAGCGATTTGATGATATATCGTAGGCTATATTAGGCTTAACATAATTTGTACGTAAACAGAAATAAGTCTAAATAAATAAATACAAATTAAACATTATGACTATGATAATTGCTTATTTATTTCATCATCTCTCTAAGCATCCAACACAACAAGTTATTCAAACGAAATGTCATCTTACAGCGATACTCTGGTCTTCAGTAAGTGCGACTTGGATGCATTCAGCTTCAGTCTCTGATTATTTCTGTGTCATAGACGGTCCTGTCCTGTCATTTATACCCTCAATCTCCATGTCCTCTTCACAACTAAGTATGCTATGCTGATCGATACCTATTCAAAAGAAGGTTAATAATTGCCTTTCGACACAATGTCTTGGTCAAAGATGATTGAAGAGATAAGGCCAATAGAAAGGTAATTATATAAGGACAAAGTAGAAAGGTACTTTCTTAACATAGAATTCAGAATTCCGTCATAACATTTAAATATGTATTGCAATCAGACAACAAAACGAGTCACAGTGAAATGCAAAATTATGCCATTTGTACAGTGATATTACATGGTTAATTACATTTCTCCAGTTTTTCAGTTTTATACACAAGACAAACAAACAAACTAACTAACAAACAAACACGCTGGCAGCATACATGTCTGCATACTGTCATCACCGGCAAGGAATGTTCCTTGCCAGGTGAGAGAGGCTACAAAAAGGTCTGATTTGAATAGTGCACACAGGCAACTAGTCTCATGTCCTAGAAAGAACATGTATTTTAATTTTCAATGCATGTCATTTTTATCTGACATTTTCATTATTTAGAGTTTATTTTTATTTTTAGACTTGTTTTATAATAGATTTGTGAGCAGCTGAAGAAGTGAAGCAGGGGGCACCAGAGGACATCAGACTGACATGGAGAACTACGAAGACGAGGAAGAAGAGAGATGAGTTTTGACTGTCTCCTTGTAATTTATCATTTCATTGCAGTTCATTGTAATGTTTTTTTTAGTTTTTTTTTTTTATGTTGTGTTCTCAAGAAGATAGTAGTAGTATGCTAGGCACAATCTGGGATATATTTGGCTGTTAAAGAATCCTCTTAATTCATGATATTTACCCATTTCTTGTTTGTAGAGCATGTCAGTCACAGACTGCTATGTGTTACGCGGAGCTAATGTATTTGGACCCAGGTCAGGTGCAGAGCAGAACAGAGTAGACAGATGCAGGAGTATTATTCAAAAATAAAGGCACTCTTTATTTGAGCAAACGGGAATAATAATAACCGCACAGTAATGAAACAAAAGAGGAGAAAGCAAGTATCCGATGAATGCTTAAATAATAAAAGAAAACCATAAACAACAAAACAACAGGGGAGATGGCTTTAGTCTCCCAAAAACGCCGTCAATAGAACAGGGCAAGGCAAGGTACTTACAATAGTCATTCGATACTTATTTCCTAAGCAGGCGAGGAACGATAAGGCTACGAAAGACACACACACGCACACACACACACACACACACACACACACACACACACACACACACACACACACACACACACACACACACACACACAACTAACGCAACGTATAGTGAACAACCGACAAAGAGGGAAGACGCAGAGGGATATAAATAGCCTAAGCCAAAACAAACACACCAGGTAATAATCACAGTAATTAGGACAGACAAAAATACATAAACACCAGAGGACGCCAAAGGGTCCCTCAACAATTAGAGCGACCTCCCAAACCTTACAGCTATGTGTCATAACTAATGTTTCAGCATGGTTATTTTGTTATATTTTCAAGGGGACAAAGATAAAGCCACATATTGCCCCTTTATATAATAAAACAGTGCAAACAGACCAGTTAAAAAAATAGTAAAATCTGGCTGATAGTGGATTTATTGTTCCTGAAATTCCTGCCATTAACATGCCTCTGTACTGCCATTGTACAATAGTGTCATACACCTGATGAATGAAGATGACCAGTTTGACATATTCACAGGAAGTTTTGGAGTTATGTTCTCAACCCAACCAGACAGGTAAGATTATTGTGTGATTATAGGATGATCTCTATTTTGCATTTTGCTGTGCGAGCTCCATATTAAGACTTGAGATCCTTCTCTGTGTCACTTTTCGTAACGTTAGAATTATAATTATAACTATCTCCATTTTTGTCAAAATTGAGTTTTTTACATAATCTGATCCATTAGGTGTTTATTTTATTTTTTTATAAAAAATAAAAATAAAAATAATTTTATCCCCTTTTTCACCCAATTTGGTAGCCAATTGAACCCAACCTAGCATCCAATTATCCCCTGCCTATTGCGTAGGATCCCCCGCACGACCCCCGTGGCCGGCAGCCCCAGAGGAGATCGCCAGGCAGACTAGCTGACTGGCTCCTCGAGCCCAGCACCGTTATTCCGGCACCCCGGGGGCACTGTTGCGCGACGGATCCTTGTCCGGAACTATTCCTATACCGCCCTCGAGAGCGGCCGCCCAATATGCCGCTCTCTGTGTGTGCCCCAGCCATATCCGGATCTGGCGAGCTGGGATTCGAACCCAGTCCCCGGTGGGCAGCTTGCACTAGTGGCTAGTGCTTAGACCGCTACACCACCGTGGGGCACCATTAGGTGTTTATTAATGCCTGTGTGGTGTTGTTTTTAAAATATTGACATTTTTGAGTTAGTAATTCATAAAATACAAAGGTTCCATCTCACAAAACATAATGGAATGTAAAAACGTTGACGCTCAATATCTCTGAACTACCCTGCAGTGGTGTGCCGTCAGGGCCAGCAAGGCCTTCTCTGCTGGCCTAAACATAATCAGAATATACATTTTATTTTAATATATTTTTTCCACAAATATGTATTAATGATTCCCCATAGTCTATTCTCTTCATTTCATAGCTTTCCTCTTGGTTGCGCTGCTTCCAGTCTCCGATTGAGATTTGGAGGGCTGGCCTTTATGTTAGAGCTTTTATCCAATCAAAATGTGTTGCCAGGGGGCTCCAAAATCTGCCCGCCTGCACATTAAACCGTGCCGCGGATACGACCTGTAACTTAACGTTGAACGAGAACACCTGTGGCGTTCCTAGTGGAAACCTACGTAGATTTCGAGTTGGTGAGCAATAGCAACAACGGCGCCTGCTGTAAGGCTCAATGATGTCAGCACCCAGCACGTCTTTTGATTGGATACGCACTATTGATATTCACTATTGAGATGCGTAACTATGCCGGTAGATGTGGGATTTTTGAACACCTTTGGGGACACGCGAGTGGATTTACAGCTCAACGAACAAGTGTCACCCTTTCGTTGACTGATCGATAATACTGATCGATTGTGTCCTGTTTTTGGGTAAACAATAACTTTCATTTAGGGGACAGGATGAAAGCGCAGAGTCCACAAACAGAGGAAACTACGTTGAGCTTTTCTTGCTGAAAACAACCCAGATTTACATTACCACCTGTCCACAAACAAAGTGTTTACTGGGACGTCAGGCAAAATACAAAACGACCTGATTTTTGCTATTGCTGAAGTGATGGGAGAAGAGATCAAAATGGAGATTAAAAAGGCACCCTTTGTCGCTATTATGGTGGACGAGACGACAGACGTGGGTAATGTAGCAATCTTAAATATGTTAGTTTAACACTCTTCATTGTAAATGCGGATTTATTGATTAAAAATGCTTCGGAAATATTAATATAACTCTGTTGTACTTGTCTGACTAGGTTAAGGTGATGCAACACCCGGTTATACTGTGTTTCTGTCTAGTTTCTAGAGCCATGGCGTCATAACGATGGTATTAAGAGGTAGAATAATTCAGGTAGGAATGTGTCGGACATCACTGAAGGCCTAGGTGTGAAATGCACCGCCCGCCACTAAACGGAGATAGAACCTTAGAATTCTAAGCTCACGAGCTGTATTATACTATCAATAGCTTGAGATACGTTTTCCTCTTGGCACTGTGCCTGTGCAACAGAGTGGTCAATAAACAAGAGCGACCACACACTGCTGTCAACACTACCATGATCCATTAGCTTAGCTTCAGTATGCAAAACCCATCCCGTCTATTTAAAATAGTATGGTGATTTATAGGCAACTTTGCTCAATGCTTGGGACTGTTTTGCACAAGGAAAATAGGACCCGAAGTGTGTGTACCTCTCACTACATCCCTGATGAAGACCTCATAATAGTCTCTGTTCCATAGTCAAGCCCACATCTCCCCCACCTGTGGCCTTGAAGAGACAGGTTGTGAGAGTGGAACTGAAGCTGGAAGCACAACTGGATCTCAATGACCTTGATGAATCGAACATTATCGAAAAGGTGTGATTCATTTCAGTATGAAGTACCGATTTCTTGATTTTTTTCATTAACCTTTATTTATACAGGTAAAACAATCTAATTGAGACCCAGGGTCTCATTTACAAGAGAGACCTGTTCAGGGTCTCACACAGCAGTATGACCAGAAGTTACAGGCCGTACAAGACACAAAATATAACTCAAAACATTCAAACGGTCAATGCAGAAGTGCAAAAGTTGAAAGACAAAAATAAAATCAGATTAGGTTCATGTGCAAACCCCCACAGACTCTCTTTTATTAGCATATTTAACAGTATAGAGTAATGTAACATTGCATTATATAGCATATTTAACAGTATAAAGTAATGTAATTGTTTTGTGTTATAGATTACTGAGCAGCTGAAGGAGCAGGGGGTGTTAGAGAACATCAACTTGACATGGAGACGTCAAGCAGACGGGAAGATCTTCCACAAGAAATAGAAAGACAACAATGAAGATCAAGAAGAGAAATTAGTTCTGACTGTCTCTTTGTAATTGAACATTTGTTCCCCTTTCATTTGAATCTGTTGAAATACGTTTAAAAGGCATTTTAGTGATACCTAGTGGATGTGGAATGTGAATTGTTTCGTAAAGGCGAAGCACATACTTGTGCATGGTGCTGCCCTCTGTGACTGACCACACTAACAATGTGCTATGACACATCTTCAAATAGGCACTACACACTATTTCAAATCTCGAATCTTTATATTGGACCTTTAAAACCACAATCTGTCATTTGTTCTCCTGTTTAATAGTCATCTATATTCATGATACATACCCATTGATCCTTGAACATTGTGATTTTTTTTAAAAATCAGATTTTTTTTCTTCTGACTTTTCTTCAGAAATATTTTTTGGCAGACTTTTATTCTGAAATTAAAATTTTCGAACTTTTATTCTGAAATATGTTTTTGCGGACTTTTATTCGGAAATATTTTTTTTCGGACTTTTATTCAAAAAATTTATTTTTCGGACTTTTATTCAGAAATTTTATTTTTCGGACTTTTATTCAGAAATTTTATTTTTCGGACTTTTATTCTGAAATTTTATTTTTTCGGACTTTCATTCTGAAATATTCTTTTTCGGACTTTTATTCTGAAGCATGGTACGTCTGACAGTTCGGACAGTTCTTCTCTAACTAAGTATGGTAGGTATGTGGCATAGTCCTGCAAGGGAACAGGTCGGGTTCGAAGCCGCACTGGCCTGGGCTCCAACCCCATAGGCTCTTGATGCTGGTGCCGCATCCGGTACTGGATGAGGAGGTGGGCCAGCCAGGGTCAGTGGGGGGGGGGGTCCATGCCACGGTCCATGCCACCCCCCCAAGGCAGCAAACCTAGGGGAAACACTGGGATGGATGGTGCCCTTGCCAGGGTCAGTGGGGGGGGGTCCATGCCACCCCCCCAAGGCAGCAAACCTAGGGGAATCACTGGGATGGATGGTGCCCTTGCCCTGCGCGTTTTGATGTATGTGGTATATTTCAATGCAATGACTCATCATTTGAAAGCTTAACCTTCCCTTTCATAATCTGGAAATAAAATAAAAATGACCGTGGGGACTTTCACAATTACTTTATGACTGTGATGAAAAGGGTCATCGGGAGTAAGAGGTAGACAATGTGCAATATGACATCACATCCACAAGATTAAGTGGAACAGCCTTTGAAATAGTAATAATAGTGGAGGGTGAGCACATGTTCTACATGGTTACAACAACATGATTACCGGTAGATTAGCACAGACTTGTTTCCATTTTGTGGTCATTGGGTGTCATCTTTGTGTTTCCTTTCTTACATCCTTAAAAGATGAAGAAAGACAGACATCTGCTAGAATGTGAACTGTCGAGATCCGAACCAGAGGCGTTGACGGCAAACAATTGCAATCTGTTCCTGTGGATTTGATCTCTCAAAATCAATGATAAATTACATTTTATTCTACAAGTGAAGTTTATAAGGTAAGGCTCTATTTGAGGTATCCGTTCCAGTTAATATGGTGCTGTAATGGAAACTCTGAGGAGAGTTTAATTTTTCATCTGTCAACACATGTAGTTTGTTTGTTTATCTGGTTGTGACCATGTTTGTTCTAGATAAGTTCCTTTAATGTTTTGTTCGTGCAGTGTTTAATAGACACACAGAGGAACTCAAGTGTAAACAAGACTGTCTCCCTTTGAACCCTCCTTGTTTGGAACCCTCTGTCATTATCTAAAAGCATGTACATCAGAATTAGTTACATAATTGAAATGAGATAATTGGTAGAATAATAGTATAGTATAGTCTAAAAATGCTAACATGGAGGTAATGTAGGTAAGGGAAAGGGGACGCGACAGGGTTTATCCGTTGCTGTTTCATCATGATAGAAGTTGTGACACCGGTTATTCATGGTCAATATGAGCAGTGATACAGAACTACATATGTGACAGCCGCTGGTGAAACCGGGAACAAGTCCGCAGCCGATCAAATGTTCTGACTTTTATTCTGAAAAATGTTAATACATTTTGATGTTGTTGAAAATCAATGACACATTCCTAGGGGGTATTCCATGAAACTCGATTACAGGTAATTCAGGCTTGTTTTCATAATTCGCGATAAGTTCCATTCCCTGAAGGTGGCTGAAACAATTCGCTGTTACGTTGCTATGCAACCAATCCTCCAGAACAAACCTGGTAGTTATAAGGTTTACGGTCTGGTTTAAGTTAGATGCGTGACAAAAAATGTCTCACAGGCGGAAACAAAATCCCGAACGACAGTTCCGTCAAGTGTCTTTTTGGAAATATTAGGTCCCACCTTTTTACGAGATAGATAGATAATTTGATAGATAGTTTGAAAAGGCTATGCCTTTTGCCAGGTCGGAATTGTAAATAAGAATATGTTCTTAATTGTCTTACCTTTATTTAAATAAAGGTTAAATAAAAAAGAAACAAATAAAACACACACACACACACACACACACAATAACAATGGACATTCGTACACAACAAACAAAACCATCTTGTTTTTGGGTAAGTTACCCAAAAAGAAAGCAAAAGATGTATCGACAGACCACAGTCTCGTGAAAAGTAGGTTGATCGACAAAACTTTCTCTGTGGATAAAGTCCTTGATGGCAGCTTCCGTCTTGTCAACAAACATGCACACATGGCTATTTATGAGGATGTGGGCTGTGAGTATGGAAGGGGAAACGCCCACCAGACAAATACGAATGCTTTGCTGACAAACTATAGGTATTCAGTGAATGTAAAACTGGTGGTTATGATATTGCGTGGGTTTTTCACTGCTTACATTTTCGTCCTTTGTCAAAAAACGGAAAACAATTGGCTCGATTGCGAGGTTTCACAATCCCCCGACATGCAGACCTTTTCACCAAGCCGTGACACACATACCACGGCTATCCTCTATTCTGCCTTTGACATGTTCTCCTCGTCTTGTTTCTGTCTCATCTCTCTATATCCTCCTTCCAACAGGTCTGAGGACATCTAATTCCAGCATTCCAGAACCCCGAGACTTCCAGTTCCAGACACTCCAGACTCCTCAGTTCTCTCTAAATGGCATCATCCACCTTGTCTATGACCTTCCCCCAGCTACCCAACACCTCTAACTCCTCCTCCCCACCCCTCCCTCCCTCCTCCCCATCTACCCTCCCCCTATCACACCAGATAGGCATCTCCATCCTGGCCCTAGCGTTTCTGCTCGGTTTCCCTGGTAACCTGTTTGTGGTGTGGTCGGTGGTGTGCAGGGTGAAGAAGCGCTCGGTAACCTGTCTCCTGGTGTTGAACCTGGCCGTGGCGGACGCCTTGGTGCTGCTCAGTGCTCCGCTCTTCATGCGTTTCTTGGCTGGCGGACGGGGCTGGGAGTTTGGGGCACCAGCCTGTAAGATAGTGCACTACTTGTGCAGTGTGAATATGTATGTGTCCATCTATCTGATCTGCCTGATGAGTGCGGACCGCTGGCTGGCGGTGGCGCGACCCTTCCTGTCTCAGAGGATGCGTACCAAGAAGTTTCTCACGGGTGTCCTGCTGGGGATCTGGGTGATGGCGTTCCTCCTGGCCCTGCCTATGCCCTTCTACCGCAGGTACAGTTGGGAGATGGATTGTGTAGGGTTTGAGTCTACATGGATATTTGTGTTCATGAGCTTGAGGGATTGAAAGAATGTGAAAAATGTAATGCTTTCTAAAAGATGGACCTGAATTGACTGATTGATTAGAGAACCGATATCTTTAATCTCTCTCTCCCTCTCTTTATCTCTCTCTCTGCCCATCCGTCTCCAGTAACATACCAATTAGCAAATCTGTGAGCATCTGTGTGCCGTACCACTGGCAGAGTGTTCGTCACCAGGTGTTCCAGTACATATCTGAGACGCTACTGGGTTTCCTGATACCCTTCACCTTCATCACTGTCTGCTACACCTCCGTCATATGCCGCTTACGCAGCGCCATGTTCCAAAAGAAAGGACAAGGGAGTCGCCTGATTCTGCTCATCATCAGTGCCTTTGCTCTCTTCTGGCTGCCCTACCATATCATCAATGTCTTACAGGTGTAGTATTTGTTTATTAGTTCATCTACTGTATTTTGTACAGGTGCAATTCCCCATTATTATTTCCCCAATGGTTAATCATTCACTCTATAAGGTCATAATGCATCACATTGCGTAGGATCCGCCGCACGACCCCGTGGCCGGCAGCCCCAGAGGAGATAGCCAGGCAGACTAGCTGTCTGGCTCCTCGAGCCCGACACCGTTATTCCGGCACCCCGGGGGCGTTGTTGCGCGACGGAAATTTCCACGTCCGGAAATAGTCCTATACCCCCCTTGGGAGCGGCCGCTCAATATGCCGCTCCCTGTGGGCCCCGGCCATATCCGGGTCTGGCGAGACCGGGATTCGATCCCAGTCCCCGGTGGGCAGCTTGCACCAGAGACTGATGCTTAGACCGCTGCGCCACCGCGGGGCTCATTCCCCCTGTATTTTAACCTTTTCATCACCCTCTGTTCCTTTCTCTGCCCCTCTTCCCCCTCTTCCCCCTCCTCTTCTCTATGTCTCTTCTTCACCCCCTTCCAGGTGTTTGGCATGCTGCTGGGCAACGGTCCAGTGACCAAAGCAGCCAGCACAGCTCGCCCCAACGTGACAGCCTTCGCCTTCCTGAGCAGCAGCGTGAATCCCATTCTCTACGTCTTCGCCGGCTCCTCCCACATCCGCAAGGCCGGCCTCAGCTTCATGGCCAGGCTCTTGGAGGGCACCCATTCTGACGGAGGCTCCGCCTCTTTCTCCCGCAGCACACGGTCCAGCCGCAGCTGCTCTGTCCACGACGAGAGCGCCACCCTGCGCAAGCTGTCAGTCAAAATGGTTGAAGGGCAGTTGAAGGGAGGGAAAAATGGAGGGGGTCGTGGAGCGGTAAATCAGGAAGTTGAGATGGAGGTCAAGGACCGGCCGGAGCTTAAGACATTGGCCTCTTTTGATCAGTCAGAATAATGTTATTTGTTACGTCCTTTTGAATGTTAGTAATGAGGTTAGTAATTAATGTTTGTTAATGTCTTTATATGTGGAACCCCGGAGGATTAGCGGTCGCTAAGGCAGCAGCTAATGGATATTTGAATAAAGAATAAAGAATTGCAATAGATTTATTTTATTTAATGCATCTCCTTGACATGATTAGCTTTTTGATAAATGTGCATTATTTAAGAGGAAATACGTATACTATGTGTTGTAATTCTTGCTTTAAAGTACCGTAATAGACATTACAATTGTGATGTTGTTTTTTCACAGTTATTTTACAATATGTATTATGTTTTATCTAGAAGTTTTAATTTGACTGAATAAATTATGTTTAAATGCATTATGCCATTGGTCTATGTGCTTTACAGATTTCTAGAGTTAGAGAGAGTTAGAGAATACTAAGACAACAACAGTCACAACATAAACACAGGCCCTGCATGGATATTTCACAATGCACCTTCATTGGCACAATCACTGATCTCATGTAACTTTGTCCTCCCCTATAAAGTATGTTAGATCAATAATTATGTCAAGGAAGGAAGGAAGGAATCGGAGGAGGAAAGGACTGTTCACCTCACACATGAGAGCAAATGATGCTGCTCCAGTTTCAGAATCGCCCCTTTGCATGATGAGGAAATGGTATAATGGCGGTAAATGATTACTCAATGTTTCCTGCAGCAGTTGACGCAGTGTTTTCATTGGAATGCGTGTACTACTTAGGCAGAAGACTCAATAGCACACAAAGTTAAATCCAAACTAATCCAGTAAGGCGTTGGTAAATCAGGGTTCGATAGACAGGTAATCAATCAGAATGCAGTCATAAACCGTCAGGGAGAAGGCAACAGGGAACGTCAGGAGAACGAAGCGAAGATCAAAAACAAGGAATTCACTGGAAGGGTACAACAGACTCACAAGCATTTGTAAGAGTACAGCATACTGTATACAGGCTGGACAACATTAGCCTAACCCTAACCCAACGAAATGGTACCATTGAGGCCCAGCAGCGCCTCCACCTGCTGAGGAAGCTCAGGGCTTTTAACGTCAGCAAGGACATTTTAACCCTAGTTTACTAATCACTCATTGAATCCATTCTCACCTTCAATAACACATCCTGGTACAACTCCCTCACTGTCAAACACAAAACCAAACTGTCCCGTATAGTCAATCAGGCAAGTAAAATCATCGGCTCACCTCAAACTCCCCTGTCTGAAATCTACAACCGGTCACTAATCAGAAAAGCCACACAAATCACACAGGACCCCTCTCACCCCCTCCACCAATCATTTCAGCCACTTCCATCAGGCCGTCGTTATAGAACTCCACTGGCCCGGAAAAACACATATAAAAAATCATTCATTCCCACTGCAACCACCGCCCTGAACATTTTAAAATAGGAAGCACACTGTTTTTCTTACTATTATTTTTAAATGACTAGACTTTTTTAATAGGCACTACACTTTATAAACACTGTTATATCTGTCTGTTTTTATTGTATGTACTGTATGTGACCTATGTGTGTTTTTAATGTGGATAATGTATTCATGAACTGCACAAAGCCTGTCAAAGGAGAATTTCTGTCACTCTGTGACAGACAATAAAGCAATCTTGAATCTTGAATCTTGAATCTTGAACTCAGATTTCCGGGTTGCGTGACGTCAACTCCCGGAGGTCTACAGGATAAGATTAGTTATGAGATCTTATGTGGCCTGATCACACGCCACCATCCCATTTTTGTCCTGAGGACAGTTTGGTCTGTGTGGTGTGATGCTCTGGCGGTGGAGGGTGAGAACATGTTGTACATGGTTACAACAACATGTTCAGATTGGCACAGACGTGTTTCCATTTTGTGGTCATTGGGTGTTCTTTATGTTTCCTCTCTTACATCCTTAAACGATGACGAAAGCCAGAAAGCCAATGCTGCTAGAGATTGGAGCCAGAGGCGTTGACAGCAAACAAGTGCAATTTGTTCCTGTGGATTTTAAGTCTCAAAATCAACGGTAAATTACATTTTATTCTACAAGAGAAGCTCTACACGTTCAGTTTGTGAGGTAAGGTGATATTAGCTGTTAGCTGAGACGTTTTTAGGGGGGTAAATTCCCTGAAGTCAAATTCACCATCCCCCCCGGAGGGGAATGTCTTGAGGTGTCAAATCTGTGATGTCATGAGTTGCAATAGATCAATAAGATGAATGGTGATTGGCTGACCACACACAATATGATCAAAGCTGTTCAATCCATGATTTTTTATCTTCATGTCTGGGGTCTCTTATATCTTATAATCCTTATATGTGTACCAGGCATTAAGACACCTCACACTGTAGGATCGTCTTTAGAGCCATCCGATAATCGGGCGTTTGCTGTCCTTGGTCGGAAGGGGGAAAATCGGGGGAAAATCGGCCAGATTATCTTTATGTGTGTACCGGGCTTAAAGAAATGGGTCTTCAGTCTCTGACGGAAGATTGGGAGTGAACGGGCTGAAGTTTGGGAGGTGACCATTGCCTGTAGCAGGGGCTGTCCCTTTTGCCGCCTGGTAGGCAAGCACCACGGTCTTGAATCTGATGCGAGCTGCTATCGGGAGGGAGCCAGTGCAGGGTGCGAAAGAGGGGGGTGACATGAGAATCCATTGCATTGCAATATTTTGGCTTGACTAGCGAGTGTGTCATTGATGTTCAATAACGTTGACATTTATTTACATTTTTCGGAATAAAAGTCTGAACAATTTGATTGGTTTCCGACTTGCTCCTGGTTTCGCCAGCTGCCGTCACATACCACGGCTATTCTCTATTTTCCCTTTGACATCCTCCTCCTAACTTCTCTGTCTTCTCTCTATATCCTCCTTCCAACAGGTGTGAGGACATCTAATTACAGCATTCCAGAACCCTGAGACTCTTGCAAAGTTCCAGAACACTGAGACTCTTCAACGTTCCAGACACTCCAGACTCCTCAGTTCTCTCTAAATGGCATCATCCACCTTGTCTATGACCTTCCCCCAGCTCCCCAACACCTCTAACTCCTCCTCCCCACCCCTCCCTCCCTCCTCCCCATCTACCCTCCCCCTATCACACCAGATAGGCATCTCCATCCTGGCCCTAGCGTTTCTGCTCGGTTTCCCTGGTAACCTGTTTGTGGTGTGGTCGGTGGTGTGCAGGGTGAAGAAGCGCTCGGTAACCTGTCTCCTGGTGTTGAACCTGGCCGTGGCGGACGCCTTGGTGCTGCTCAGTGCTCCGCTCTTCATACGTTTCTTGGCTGGGGGACGGGGCTGGGAGTTTGGGGCACCGGCCTGTAAGATAGTGCACTACTTGTGCGGTGTGAATATGTATGTGTCCATCTATCTGATCTGCCTGATGAGTGCGGACCGCTGGCTGGCGGTGGCACGACCCTTCCTGTCTCAGAGCATGCGTACCAAGAAGTTTCTCACAGCCGTCCTGCTGGGGATCTGGGTGATGGCGTTCCTCTTGGCCCTGCCTATGCCCTTCTACCGCAGGTACGGGAGATGGATTGTGTAGGGTTGAGTCTACATGGATATTTGTGTTCATATGTCATATGAGTTTGAGGGAGTGAAAGAATATGAAACAATTAATACTTTCTAAAAGATGGACCTGAATTGACAGCTTTTTTGATTACAGACCAATCTTTACTGAATACTGAATTTGGCATTTTGTTACACAGGACAGAAATCTATTCACATCAATATTTACACATCAAAGTCAATGTATGCTTTGAAGCTAATCTTCTCTGTCTTTTATAGTGAGTGCACTTTACCAATTATTATTTCCCTCTCTGTGTGTGCTCTCTCTCTCTCTCTCTCTCTCTTTCTCTCTCTCCCTCTCTTTATCTCTCTCTCTGCCCATCCGTCTCCAGTAACATACCAATTAGCAACTCTGTGAGCATCTGTGTGCCGTACCACTGGCAGAGTGTGGGTCACGAGGTGTTCCAGTACATATCTGAGACGCTACTGGGTTTCCTGATACCCTTCACCTTCATCACCGTCTGCTACACCTCCGTCATATGCCGCTTACGCAGCGCCATGTTCCAAAAGAAAGGACAAGGGAGTCGCCTGATTCTCCTCATCATCAGTGCCTTTGCTCTCTTCTGGCTGCCCTACAATATCATCAATGTCTTACAGGTGTAGTATTTGTTTACTAGTTCATCTACTGTATTTTGTACAGGTGCAATTCCCCATTATCATTTACCCAATGGTTATTCATTCACTCTCTATGATTACATTGTCCCATACAGATGATTTGCCCCTGTATTTTAACCTTTTCATCACCCTCTGTTCCTTTCTCTGCCTCCTCCCCCCTCTTCCTCCTCCTCTTCTCTTCACCCCCTTCCAGGTGTTTGGCATGCTGCTGGGGAACGGTCCGGTGACCAAAGCAGCCGACACAGCTCGCCCCAACGTGACAGCCTTCGCCTTCCTGAGCAGCAGCGTGAATCCCATTCTCTACGTCTTCGCTGGCTCCTCCCACATCCGCAAGGCCGGCCTCAGCTTCATGGCCAGGCTCTTGGAGGGCACCCATTCTGACGGAGGCTCCGCCTCCTTCTCCCGCAGCACACGGTTCAGCCGCAGCTGCTCTGTCCACGACGAGAGCGCCACCCTGCGCAAGCTGTCAGTCAAAATGGGACGATTGAAGGGAGGGAAAAATGGAGGGGGTCCTGGAGTGGTAAATCAGGAAGTTGAGATGGAGGTCAAGGACAGGCCGGAGCTTAAGACATTGGCCTCTTAAGGTTAGTAATTAATGTTTGTTAATGTCTCTCTATCTCACGAGGTAGGCGGTCGCATTTTCGCTTCCTCTCTACCCTCCCACCACCTTTGTCTTGTCTGCTTTTTGCCTCCGGAATGGCACTTTTCTCCGCGGGCTACATCATGGACTCGTGAGAGAAGTGGAGGGTTGTGTGCCTGGCGATTCTCTCCCTAGAGGACGTCGAAGACGTCTACCTATTTGGATTAACGATAGCAGAACATCTGCTATTTGGCCTGAGCATTGTCCTGGTGAGCATTGTCCTGGTCTATCGGAAAATTGGAGACGGCAGCTGCATCCCTTAAGCTGGCCGTCATGTTAAACGAGATGGGCAGAGCAGTGAGCTATCGCGAACATTGCTAACCCAAACAACTAATCTCCATTCCGGCCCCCCCCCCTGCTCGGCCCGAAAGGCCGTCTGCAGAAAAGTCCCCCAGAAGATTCACATGCAAAGATGCCTTCTACACCCCCCCCCTCTCCCATCCCTCATGGACACCTGTTGTTGACTTTTGACTGGCCCGATCGAGGTGTTATCGCGATGACACTCTGCAGAGTCACCGAGATTGTGGACCAGCCAGGAGGGAGCCACAGCATCAAACACGGACTTCCTTCAAGGACTCACACATACATGGACATGCACCCCCCCACACACCCCATCCCCCCGCCTTCGCCGCCCCCCCCCCACAGTGTTGGCACAGTGCGCCGATCAGATAGAAGATGTTCTACAGAGGGTGATGTAACCCTTCCCTCCCCTCCCTTCCCCCACCCCTCCCCTGCTGTTGTGTATTGTTTCCCCCCCCCCCCTTTTCTTCCTTTCCTTGTAATCTTTGGTTGTATATGTTCTATTGTAAAGCGCTTTGAGTTGCATTTCATGTACGAAAGGCGCTATTTAAATAAAGCTTTACTTACTTACTTACTTACTTACTACGTAATGTGGAACCCAGGAGGATTAGCGGTCGCTAAGGCAGCAGCTAATGGATATTTGAATAAAGAATAAAAAATTGCAATAGATTTATTTTATTTAATGTATCTCCTTGATTGATTAGCTTGACATGATATCTCCTTGACATGATTAGCTTTTTGATAAATGTGCATTATTTAAGAGGAAATACGTATACTATGTGTTGTAATTCTTGCTTTAAAGTAATAGACATTACAATTGTGATGTTGTCTTTTCACAGTTATTTTACAATATGTATTATGTTTTATCTAGAAGTTTTAATTTGACTGAATAAATGATGTTTAAATGCATTATGCCATTGGTCTATGTGCTTTACAGATTTTTAGAGTTAGAGAGAGTTAGAGAATAGTTAGAGAATACTAAGACAACAACAGTCACAACATAAACACAGGCCCTGCATGGATATTTCACAATGCACCTTCATTGGCACAATCACTGATCTCATGTAACTTTGTCCTCCCCTATAAAGTATGTTAGATCAATAATTATGTCAAGGAAGGAAGGAAGGATCGGAGGAGGAAAGGACTGTTCACCTCACACATGAGAGCAAATGTGACACAGTCTGATCACTTGGTCCGCATGTCGGCAACCAATCAAAATGTTCGGACTTCTCATGAAACACGGAACGACGTTTCAACGTTGTTGTGAATCACAACACAAACTCGCTAGTCAAGCCAAAATACTGTAATGCAATGGATTCGGTGAGTAATCCCCACTGCTACCTAGTTAACTATGACACTACTTTACAATGTTAACAGGCTCACAAAACAAGCTGTGTTTGTTGATTAGCGATGTGTCATTGATTTTCAACAACACGGAAATGTATTCACACTTTTCTAAAGAAGTCTGATCATTAAATCGGATCCTGACATGAAGACCAAAGCATTAGATTGTGTCACAAATGATGTTGCTGCAGTTTCAGAATGGCCCCTTTGCATGATGAGGAAATGGTGTAATGGTGGTAAATGATTACTCAATGTTTCCTGCAGCAGCTGACGCGGTGTTTCTATGGGAATGCGTGTACTACTTAGGCAGAGGACTCAATAGCACACAAACTTAAATCCAAAATATGTATTATTGGAATGTGTACACAGAATGCAATAAGGATGCAGTCATAAACCGTCAGGGAGAAGGCAACAGGGAACGTCAGGACAACAAGCGAAGATCAAAAACAGGGAATTAAAAAAACACTAGTAAATATTGCTGGTAAATTTGGCACCAGCAGGGATGAAGATGAACTGGCACAGACAGGGGTAAACACAGACACACGGGTAAACACAGACACACTGAAATACACAGGGAAGGATGATGAGGAACAGGTGAAGCCAATCAGGGTGGGGTAGAATCACAACAGGCGGGAAACACACACGTGTGTTGAAACTGAAACGGGAGACAAGGTGAGTAACACAAAAATAAACAGGAAACATAAAACAAAGACAAACAAAAACTAAGGAACAGAACGAGACGTGACATTAATAGAACAATGTTGTGACAGTTATTCCACAATGTACCATCCATGTAGATGCCCTCTATGTACATATTCCATACACAGACTCCAAACTTAATGGCGAACCCTCAACAGCTAAATGGTATACAAGAACCATCATTTCCACCTCATGAGCAGTTGGGCAGTTCACAAGAATCAAATCAGGAACCAAGCCATTCCTGGTGCTAAGAGGTCACTGACCCTGCATTATGGCAAAGCACTTCCAGTGACATTGTTTTTTTGTTTTGTTTTTACAACTTGAGTTCTGACTATATCAACGACGACTGGAGTCTCTTGTCTCATGTTCTACAGACTAGGGCAGTTGAAACCAGTAAAGGTCATTGCGCAAGATCTTGCCATGAGATCGTGCATCGTTGCACGTTGAAGCTGCAAGCAGGAAAAGGCATAAAAGATAAATCTCTGGATTTATGAATCGATAATTGCTCATTCAAATTAAGATCGTTTTTTAACCCAGCCCTAGATTTGGTCCCTCACTTGTTTTGGTACGTTTTATAAAGTGAGGTTCGGGAATTGTGACTAGTCGTGACCATTGTCAGAGTTTTAAATACAAGGACTAACAATCCATGATATTAAAATTATATTTTTAAACATGTCATAGCTATACAGTGTTTGACAAACATGCTTACAAACAATACAGTGAAACAACCTCATATGTTGGGTCTAGATAATGTACTGAGCTCATTAGGCATTGAATAAATGAATAAAAGACCTGTTCCTTTCAAACAACACAAACAAGCAGCAGTTCATCAACATGTTCAGTGGTCACCTAGTCTCAGGCGTGGCAGTTCATAGACTTGGTTATAATGGGTTTGTTCAAGTGGGGTATTAGGGCTTATCTTGCCAGGTTCTTTCTTTCTCGGATGGGGGGGGGAGATGTTATGTTTGATAACATAGGTTATGCTATGCTTAGTTTATTACACATCGCCAGTAGGGGGCGCTATATTCATTACGTGACTCAAGCGGTTTGAGGTTTGGTTTTGGAGGGTGGGAAGTTAATTAAAGCTCAGTGGGTTTTTGCAACTGACCACGCGTGTATGTCCGTTCTTCACTATACAACAAAACTGTCTTCAGAACAATAATGGGATAGTGGTGTGTGATCAGGTTACATAAGATCTTAAATGATCTTAACTCTTAAGTCTTATGTCTTAATGGTAACAGTTACTTACTCCCCTCATAAACAAGTAATCTAACGTCAATCTTGAATACCTCAAGTGTAACTTTACTGTCAAATCTAACCACCAAATCGTGAGTAAAAAAAAATAAAAAAATGTGCAATACTGAGAATCTTCTGTGTGTATTGAATTATTAATTAATTGCAGAATTTCCACATAGGCTACCCAATGGCACAATGGTCATTAATGAGGACTTGAGATTTCACCCCTTTATTAACATGAATAACTACTGTAATAAACCATGTATTACTGCCTAGGATATGTGTAGTCATGAATTCACCAAGCGTTGGATTGTTCACCCACTAATTGTCAGAACTGCAGAGTCACTACCCATCTTCCGTCGGAGACTGAAGACCTCCATCTCTTCAGGTTACACCTTAACTGCTCCTCCTGAGACATCTACTACCCCCCCAGCACTGCGTCTCCTGAGACACCCGCTTTTCCCCTTTACTGTGTCCCCCAAGACTTCTACTGCCCCCCTTGTACTGTTTCTCTGTTCTCCAGTGTCTATATATATATATATATATATATATATAAAATAATAATAATATTAATAATATTAATAATAATAATAATAACCTTTTCCTTCTATCACTGAGACTGCCAATGGCCCCGGGCCTGAGCTAGATTACTCTTCCTGCTACGACTGGTGGATTGATGATTCACTTGCTTAGTGTCAAATGTATTGAAGTCGCTTTGGAATAAGGCGTCTGCTAAATGCCCAAAATGTAAATGTAAAATGTAAAAATCTAAGTATGACATTATATGTTGTCTATTCTGTAAAGCTAATGTGGAAATTCCACAGCGTGAGATTGTTTATTCAACCCAATAACGGATGTTGATATTATATAAGTATATCTGCAGACAAACTGAAGAGGACTCTGACGTCAATATTGTCCCACCTCTCTCCCTGTAGCTCTGGCCACCATGGGGTCCTGCAGGGAGGTGACATGAGGCCAGTCTGTCCAGAGGAGGGTCCTACTGTCAGTGATCACCACCATCCTGTGACCAGCCAGCTGTGAGTACTATAATACAGAGGGCGTGTGTGTGTGTGTGTGTGTGTGTGTGTCTTCGTGCCTGCGTGTGTATTTGGATTATCATTATTATAGATTGACACATTAAAGTTGTGGGTTTCAAAGTATTTAACAGGATGAATGAGTATACCAGGGAAGGCTGGTGGAGGTAGAAATCGGAGGACAGGCTCAATGTAATGAATAGAATGGAATAAGAAATGGTATCAAACAGTATCAAACAAATATATTTGATACCGTTACTTACTTATTCCATTCCATGCATTACAATAATAATAATAATAATAATAATAATAACTTCATTTGTATAGCGCTTTTCCTGCAAACGTTGCAGCTCAAAGTGCTTTAATCATTATATAATCTTAATTTAATTATTTTGTCATTTAAATGCAATATTAAAAGGATGGGTTTTTATAATCTTAATTAAATTATTTTGTCATTTAAAGGCAATATTAAAAAGATGGGTTTTTAGTCTTGACTTGAACATATTTGCTGAGGTTGCATCCCTAATGTAAACTGGCAGTGCATTCCACAATTTGGATGCATAACATGAGAATGCAGCCTCACCAAATCTCTTCTTCTTTTGTACATGGTGGTACGCAGAGAAAACCAGCGCCAGAAGACCTGAGAGCTCTGAATGAGCCTGTTCTCCGAACCTTGCACCCTCACCAGTCTCCCTTGTATGGATTGGTACCCTAGTCGAGTTACCATTTGCATCACAAAATGTATGTTTGATTCATAATACTTTCAAAGGGGCTTTGACTGAAAAATAACTCGAAATGCCTCACGAGCTTAGTTTAATGTCTTATACCATCAAACACAAAATATAAGCTTGTTTTAATTGTTTCTTTGTAAACAATGAAATTGTAAACAAACACTTTTTTTTTGCCAAAAACATATGATGAAAACTGTAATTCTATATAGTTATCATAGATAGTCAGTCCTTGCATGCAATCACCCCCATCTATGAATTTGAGAGTATTTACATTTCTCCAGATCCATCCATCAGCTGTTGACCAAACAAAATTGGTGGTTTGACCACGTTGTTATTGTTGGAATCCCAGATTATCCCTTTAATGAACTGATATATCTCTCTGTCTCTCTAACACTCGATTAGATGGAAGTCTCAGCATGGAACATTACAACCTTCTTCTTCAACGCATCCTCTCCTAACTTCACCCGCCTTTCCTCCTCGTTCAGTAGCTCCATGCTGTGGGGGGCTATGTTCATGGGTTTGCCTGGAAACATCTTAGTAGTCTGGACCATCCTATTCCGGCTCCGTCATCGCTCCGTCACAGCCCTCCTCATCCTCCAATTGGCGGGCGCCGACATTCTAGTCCTTCTGAGTGCACCCTTCTACCTGCGACAGCTTTTCTTGGGCGGAGTCTGGGAGTTTGGGCAGGTGGCGTGTAAACTGCTACACTACATCTCTGTGGTCAACATGTTCGCCAGCATCTACCTGGTCACCCTGATGAGCCTCGACCGCCACATGGGCGTGGCGTGCCCCTTGTTGTCTCAACGTGTCCGTACCAAGTCCAGGCTCCGCCCCACCATGGCCGCCGTGTGGGTACTTGCGTTGGTGTTCGGCATCCCGCAGCCCTACTACCGGCAGGTCAAAAAAAGGGTGTGTATCCTGTACCACCCCAGCTCCGCCCACCAGGTAACCATAACGATTAGTTTTGTGTTCAAACGTCTTGCGATTCTAGTAGGATAACATTGTAAAGTATAACATTATCAATATTGATTCTGAGTAAATATGGATACCTAATGCTGTGTAATCTAGTAGACTGTGTAATCAAATCAAGTTTTTCATACAAATGATTGAAACAGATTAGTATGGAGTACAGTACTTAATAGACATCATATGTGTAACCACATTCATGTAAAGTAAAATGCTCTTATTGTAACGTTTGTCCTGTTTGTCCAATGCTTGGAACCTCTCCACCAGATGTTCCAGTACTCTCTGGAGGCAGTGGCTGGGTTCTTGGTTCCCTTTTGCATCATGGCGGTCAGCTACATACGAATCGCCTGCAAGCTGGCATCAGGCCGGGCCCGTTGGCGCCACCGCCCATACAAGAAGACCAATTACCTCATCTCCCTGATCGTCGTGACCTTTGCCCTCCTGTGGACACCATACCAGCTGGTCAACATCCTGCACGTAGCGGCTATTTCATCCGGGTCATCCCCGGGGTTGCTGAGGTTCTGTCTGAAAGCCCGGTATGTGGGGATAACCTTAGCCTACCTTAGTAATGCTACGAACCCACTGCTCTATTTCCTAGCAGGCTCCACCTTCACTGGCTCCACCCCTGGGTGGGGCTGTCTGACTCGCCTCCTGGAGGGCACCGCCTCTAACGTGGACAGGAGGTCCAGCAGGAGAGCTGAGCATGATGGGATTGGAGGAGAGCAGGACGCTGGTGGAGGCAGCAGACGTTCTGCCGCAGGGGTGGAGATGACACGAGTTCCAGGGAGGAGAGAGGGAGAGGGGGATGATAGGGAGAGTGGCTCGAGGGTGAATGAGTGAGAGACATGAATTACGGAACTGAAGGACCTGCAAGTCGTTACATGACTGGCCAGTCATAATTGTTTGGCAAGCTGTCTTGAGTTTCCAATGGCTAGCCAATGTCTTTCTGCACAGTGATGGTGAAAAACTTGTTGACACATGGAGAGTCAGTCCCCTCCTTCTGAAGGAAACAGTGTTTCTAGATGGCAGATTGCATCAGCAAAAAGAAAAAGAAATCACTCACCCAGATCAGCGGAAGTTGTACATCACTTGTGTTTGACATTTCCATATTGTAAAAAAAAACAAAAAAACATTCACTTGCACAACATTGTGATTCTTTAGGTTTTGAAAAATACTGTGTTTTTGAAATCCACCATTTGTACAATTGCAATTAAACATATTTCTTTCCATCTCTGCTTCACATAAAGTACAAACATACAAATACTGTATCAGACACACTCACACTTGTTGAGATAGAGAGAGAGAGAGAGAGAGAGAGAGAGAGAGAGAGAGAGAGAGAGAGAGGAAGAGAGAGAGAGAGAGGAAGAGAGAGAGAGAGAGAGAGAGAGAGACAGAGAGAGAGAGAGAGAGAGAGAGGTTCAGACAAAGACAGACAAAACATACCCATTGTAAATATACTATATACTGTACATACATACTGTAAGTCAAGTGCTCTTGTTGAACCCCCCCCCCCCCCCCAACAAAACCTGCACATTTCTATACCAGACCTAGGCAACAATATTTGAGAAACTTTAGATGTAGTTTGCCTTGCCAGCAGCGATTGCATTTCTCAGACTATTCCAGTACTTCTACTGTGCCTGACAAGTGAATCAAGCACACCTTATGTTTTTTTTTTTAAATATGCATTTGTCTCTGTAAGTTAAACCATAGGCTGCCCCTGGGACACGTGGATTAGGTAGGCCTACAATGACATCAATATAGATTCATATTATAGGCTTACAGTTTTGCTGAAATATATATATATACTATACTCCTAAAACATACAATGACAATATTTTGGAGGCATTCTAGAGTAGTCAGTGGGACAGGCTATCAACAGTGCTCCATCAACAGTGCTTATATGATATTATAACCACTTGATAAATTGTCATTCATATGCTGAATAAAACATGCAGTTCACTGTAAAAAAAAGAAAGAAAGAAAGAAAATAACGGAAATAACGGAAAACTGTCTCAACCCCTGCCGGTTTAGGCAGTGAACAGTAGCACATGGTCTATACCGCCCTCTATTGGGCACCAAGAGATTAGCATGGGAGTTAATTCCAGCACATGGTCATGGACACTTCTCCCTCCAAAACAGCTTGAAAAAATGGCTTCCGACTTTGTGCCTTGTCCTTATTTGCCATTCTTTACCGTTTTCACATTGGCGTTTGCATTGTTGGCGCTGGTCGTGGACTCTGGGTCTTTCTCCTTCAGCATGACCCCGTCGGCGTCCCGGTCTTTATCGCGGCTGTTCTGGCTGTTCTGACGGCTCTTCCTGCTAGTGGAGTCCAGGGCTGTTCCCTCGAACAGGCGGGCCATGAAGGCCAAGCCGTCCCGCTTGATGTAGGACTTCCCGGCGAAGGTGTAGAGGACGGGGTTGGCACAGCTGCTGATGAAGGCCAGGGCGGAGGTGATGGCACGACAGGTCTGCCAGATATGGTCTAGCCTACGGAGAGACGGGGGGAAGGATGGAGAGGAGAGAGAGAGGGAGGGATGTCAGTATGAGACAGCCTACGGAGAGAGAGAGGGAAGGATGTAGAAAAGAGACAGAGGGAAGGATGTAGAGGAGAGACGGAGGGATGTTAATATGAAAACCAGAGAAGGATGGTCGTTTTCTCATCAAAAGACGGGACGGAACGTATGATTGTAATCCATTGATAACAAGGGTGTTATGATGTTACTGTAGCTATCATGACTGCCAGATACTATCCAGCTTGTGGAAAGAGGGATGGAGGAAGGATGAAGAGGTTCAATCAAATGGTTATAAAATACAGAAAGGGGCTGTAATGTTTTTTATTCTAGATTTGAGGAGGCGTTATGATGATACTGTGCTGATAATGAACCATACATACAAATGGTGGTTGCAGTTTAGAGGATGAAATTGCTTTAAGGCACCATTTTTCATCAAGTAACATCACTCTTACAGTACCTTGCTTTTAGGGCTGAATCCTTTGGAGACAGTGCTGCAGCGACCTGCAAAGACAGAATCAATGTATTCAAACAAACATCTCATCTGTCCTTGGGCAAATACATCATTGTAATGAAACAAGTGCAAAGACATAAGCAGGAGAGACACAGAGTCCTCCCCAAGACTGCTTATTACTAGAGCTTTATTAGTATTATCACTTTCTGACCATGTGACCTGACCAAGAAAAAAAACGACCAAAGAAGGTATCCTGACCATACAGGTCAGACACACCTAAATAGCTTAAAACAAACACAAACTCACACGCTTCTACACACACACACACAAACACACAAACACACAGTACCTGAACCATATTGACGGCGTGGTAGGGAAGCCAGAAGACACAGAAGGTCACGACTATGGCCAGGATCAGTTTCTCACTGCGAATACGACGCCTGAACTTTGTCTGTCGGATCCTCCGCAGAATGCAGATGTAGCTGCCTACGATCAACCCGTAGGGAATTACGAACCCCAGCACCAGCTCCAACGTGTACTGGAGAACGACCTGTGCAAAGGTAAAAAGGATGTGTATCAGGACAAGTCGTGACGTCAGAATTATAAGGTTCTATCTCCATTTTTGGTCAAAATTGAGTTTTTTACATAATCTGATCCATTAGGTGTTTATTAATGCCTGTGTGGTGTTGTTTTTCAAATGTTGACATTTTTGAGTTAGTAATTCATGAAATACAAAGGTTCCATCTCAGAAAACATAATGGAATGTAAAAGCTTTGACGCTCAATATCTCTGAACTGCCCTAAACGGAGATAGAACCTTATCATTCTAAGCTCACGAAGTATCACCTTGACAGACACAATGTACTTGACACTATCTTGACACAACAACATCGTATACATACAAGCACTGATCCTCACATGTGTTTGAACACTGTTGTGACATTTGAACATGTCACATGTCCGTCCGTCCCCCCCCCCCCTCCCTTTCTCAGTGTTACTCACATGACTCTGTCGGGAGTGAAACGACTCACACACCAGGCGACTCTTCCCTGTAGTTCTACTCGTATGCGTGGCCTTCTGTTGCCTGAACAGCAAGGCCGGGACGGAGGAGGCGAGCACTAGGACCCAGAGTCCCAGCAGCACACGCAGCACAGTCTTCCGGCTAGCGAGGGCCCCCACGCGCTGGGGCCACACCACCGCCACCAGCCTGTGCAGGCTCATGAGCATGATCAGGTGGATGGAGGCGTACATATTAGCCAGGCACAGGTAGAAGAGCACCTTGCACATGACGTTCCCAAACACCCAGGTCTTCTGCACCAGGTAAACCACAAAGAAGGGGGTGAGCGCCATCAAGGAGCCGTCGGCGATCGCCAGGTTGAGGATGAGTAGGGTGGTGACGGACCGCTTGCGGGCGCGCGCCAGGATGCTCCAGATGATGAAGAGGTTGCCGGGGACCCCGACGAGGAAGACCATGCCCAGGATGAGCGCCCCGACCATGGTGGAGACGCTGTTTCCTACGATGCTCTCGTCAGGGACAAACACCTGGGTGGTGTTGAGTAAGTGACTGTTAGAGAGGGAGAAGGAGGGGGGTGGGGAGGGGAATGGAGAGAGCGAGGAGTGGTTTGAGAGGGATGGAGGGGTTTTGGGAAGGAGGGAGAATATGGAGTTGCTGGTGTTCTGGGCCATTGTTAGGGAACCTGGAAGACAGAAAAGTCATAATTGATTATTCAGTCCCTCAAAGTATTTTTCTCTAATTGTGGCGCCCCTCTGAGTCCGCCAGTGCTTGGTAGGGGTTTGTACCAAGTAGCCAAGTTTGTACCAGTAGGGTTTCTCGGCACGGCACTGTACGTCATGGCCAACAGCGCGCCCTACCTGTGACAATAATATTGGCGATAAATCACAGCCTTGAGGTGATAGATCATAGATGTGTGGTGGTTTCTTTACTGTTTACCAACTTACGCCTTTCTAATAAACTAAGCTAAACTAAGCTACCCTAAACTAAAACTAAACTAAACTAAGTACCCTATTTAGGCCCCAGCATCATAATCCCTGTTACAGTACATTTGCGTCAATGACCCTGTCCATTGTTTATCTGTAGGCCTACATTTATACCCCAAACCTTTCAACTTGGTCTTGAAGGGATCATGCTGAACATGCTGTTTCCTAATCCTACGGTATGTCCTCTTATTCGGCAGAGGCTATTCTGTAACAATAGGAGGATTGCCCATAAGTGTGTGGGAGTAACAGGTTTTAACTGTGACTTGCGTGACCAGACTTGAGTGGTTAAGAAAACAGTCGGCGAGCTTTATGGAGAAATCATTCTATCTCACTCTGAGAGCTGTTAAAGCTCTCTCTGTAGGCCTATCTCTTTGTCTAAACAATTATTATTATTATGAAGTATTCTTACATAGTGTGTGCAGCAGTGTAACATTACAAATTAAAAAGGTGATGTGCCTTGGTTTTTTCTTGTAATAGCGGATTAGCACTTGCGAAGAAACACACATGTACGTGCGTACGTTCATGCACACACAGGCATGCATGTACACACACACACGCATGCACACACACACACACATCAAAATATTGTGAAAGCAGTCATGCATTCTGTATCCACATATCCCAATATTGCACATGTTCTGTATGTAAATACTAGTTCAAATGTTCTTGTCAATAATTATACTTGATACAAAGAAATGGAACACAGCATGTCAATACATGTCGAACATATTTGAACTTACTCTGTTAAAGAACGCACCTTATAATCTAGTATTCTCACTCTCACACACACACACACACACACACACACACACACACAAACACACACGCTAACCAAACCTGTTTAACCTTCCACAGAGAAACTTGTACCGGTGCTATAAGTCGTGAGTGCATAAACAGGTGTGTGGGAGTCAATTAATTTCAATGCTGATTGATTGTCACAATGGCCAGTTTGTATAGTTGGCGTGGTTCAGTAGCAGGGTGAAGGCTAGGACATCAGAGAACATGTTCAGAAAGTATAGAGCACAAACAGAGCTCAGCTGGACACCTGTGTATGGTTCTGTTGAGCAAAGAGAGTTGACAGCTATGACAGTGTCAAATGGATAGTGTAGTTAGTAGAACACTGCATCTTCTCTTGAGCTCTTTGAGCTTTTATCTCTGATAAACAAAGAACAACACTCACAGTAGGGGGAACAAGTTAGGACTCTTCTCTAAGACGAAAGAGTAAAACCCACACTTAATGTCATCATTGTCGTCACCCCCCAACTAGAAGTTGGTCTGTCTGTTTGACTCAAGTATCTTCCCAACAAACTCACCTGTTCCCATACTGTCAAAGAAGAACTAGCTAATTCAAGACTATCAGCCAGCAATCAGCATTATTTGATCTAAGTTTAGAACAGAAACTAACTAACAATCAAATACAAATATTTCTACTAAGGTCAATTTACATATTTTGTTATCGAATGTACTGTATGTTGGAGACGGTACTACCAGCTTCTACCATTCCCAGAGATACATGAAGAGGAGGATGCTTTTAGGAGGGAAAAAGAGAGGGATATTTACTCACCAATTATCCAGATCCTGGGGGAAGGAGAAAGAGCAAGGGGAAGAGACAGGACAACAATAGACCCAAGATAATATATTTGATATTATATTTGATATATGATGTATATCTTCCTCCTCTTCCTTCTCTCCACGTGTTTGTATTCCCCCTCTCTCTCCCTCTCTCTCTCTCCCACTGAGCTGACATGCTTGCTGTGGCATGCAGTGGCGTGTAAAGAGAAGGGGGTGTGTCTGCTCTGCCAGGCGGTCCTCTGCTGTCTTTCTAACGTCTCCACCACACCTTAACATACCTAAGCCATTACAGGTTAATGACCCTTCCCTCTCTTGAAGAGAAGTGTGGCACACACGAGCTGGCGCATGCATGCACGCGCATGCAAACACACTCCCACACACACACTCCCACACACATATGAATACGTCTTGTCCAGCCCTCCTGCTGTTTCAGAATATATCATCAGATCAAGCTTTTCAGAGAGAGATACAGAGAGAGAGACAGATAAATCATTTAGAATAGAATAGAATAGAATAGAATAGACTTTATTCTCCTTGTACAGTTGCCTATACAATGACATTGTAGTGGTTCTTCTGAAGGTGCAAAAACAGAAAAACATATTCACATATTCACAAACATATACACATATAACATATCACAAATATTACACACTAGACAAATTAAAAAGCGAAAATGCTATAAAACAAGCTAAGAGACAATGAGGTCTGTGGTGTCAAGTGCAAATAAAGACAACAATCTTAAGAAAATAAAAACAACTATAAAAGCAAGCTAAAAGACATTTAACATTAGAACAGCCGTGTCTATGTAACCTACTCTTAGCCTCAGGGGTCAAATGACAGATTTGACTGATTGTCTTCAAAATGGGAAGTTCCTACTTACACACAAAGACCACTAATTGGTGCGTCCTGGAAAGCTTTAATTAAAAACGGTATAAATAGCTTCATACTAGCTTATCCTGATGTGATTTTGAAAATGATACTGTGTGGTAGAACGCACATAGTATCTAGGAAAAGTCATGAAAGGAGGGTACTTTTTATTTTTTTACTCACTTGGTCAAATGACCACACCCATGGCTGTTCTAGTGTTAAATCATTCACCATAGTGGAGTGGAGTGGATAGTGTGTAGTGGATGTAAAACACCACACAAATCCAAAGATTTAATTAAAAGAAAATGTTTTGTTTCACTAACTGATTTACTGAGTTATAAAAAGGCCAAGTCAGAAATGCTTTTTTTTTTTGTGGTCCACTAGTACTATCTGCTGGACAGGTTTATGTTGATAGTTGACAGATATCAGACGGTAGAAATTATTTTTAAATAAATTATTTTATTTAAATTATATGTCTACGTATCAGCCCTGGGTCAAATAACATTTTAACATTTTCAAAATACAGCGTTGGAGTTTGCCAACAGGGCTAGGTGGCTGTGGTCTGCACTTTTGGGACTATTCCATTGGTTCGATTGCACCAGGTAGTTGTGCTGCCCGATCACGTCTCTTCACAACACTGGCTCCCCGCTGGTGGAATGAGCTTCCCACGACTGTCAGAACTGCAGAGTCACTACCCATCTCTTCAGGTTACACCTTAACTGCTCCTCCTGAGACATCTTCTGCCCCTCAGCACTACGTCTCCTGAAGACACCCGCTCTTCCCCTCTACTGTGTCCCTAAAAACGTCTATTGCCCCCCTTGTACTGTTTCTCTGTTTCTCCAGTGTAAAAAAAAATGGTTTAGAAGAAGGTCATAGAAGAAGGTTTTTCCTTCTATCAAGGGCCCCGGGCCTGAGCTGGATTACTCTTCCTGCTACGACTGGTGGATTGATGATTCACATGCTTAGTATTCAAATGTATTGATTGTAAGTCGCTTTGGAATAAGGCGTCTGCTAAATGCCCAACATGTAAAATGTTAATGTAGGTAAACTCAATCCAACACAGCCTACTGTATGTATTTGAAATAACCAGGTCTGATACATGTACATACACGTACAGTACACATTTCAGGAAACTAATATGTCTGACTGAAATGCATGTTAATTGTAATTACGTTTAAAGTGGATGGTACATCCGTTTTTTTACTTTTAGATTAAATATCCATTGATTCCTAAGGAATATAACTTACTTATGCCTTGTGAAAACAAATGACATGTTAACACTTGTAGAGCCAAAATTACAGCTTTTAGCCAATGGAGGTTTAAAATTGAGGATTTAAATTCCCTGCTGCCGGCCAGTGCGAAATGCATTCAGGGAGGCAGTATGCATACTGTGTAAAGTAAACGGTCGGCTGGGTTTGGCATACTTATTATGAATTTAGTAGGCCGTATGCAGTATATACTCATTGAGTATGCTAGTATGCAGTATGCAGTATATACTCATTGAGTATGCTAGTATGCAGTATGCTAGTATGCCATTCCGAACACAGCCAGAGAGATCAACCGGCAGGGAGTGCTGGGAAGTGAGGACAGAGATACACAGGTGCCAAACTATGGAGGGTGTATCATGCCGTATTTAAATACAATACAAACATCGGAATGCAATACACACATCGGAATGGAATACACGTGTAACACCAAATACAATGCAAAAATACGGAATGTTTGTGCCAAAATAAAAGCAATGTGTATTACATTTGAGCGCAGCGTATTCCATTCTAGCATGTGTATTGTATTTGGTCACGAGTGTATTCCATTCTGCATGTGTATTACATTTGAGCGCAGCGTATTCCATTCGGTCATGAGTGTATTCCATTCTAGTGTCGGATACTAATTTGCATTGTATTTGCAAGTGCCATAATACCTACATCGGAATGGAATACAATGCAAATTACACCGGATATCGAAAAGCAATGCAAATGAGTATCCGCCCATATGCAAATTAGTATCCGCCCATAGGTTCTGCCCTTTCCGGCCATAGGATTCGCGATGCCAACGATGACGACAGTTTCTGTAATAGCTTATTAATAAAGATTCGAAAAATTATGCTGACCATCGTATTATCTTAGTTTAATGTCATTTCAATGAATCATATAACTTTTATTTACAACAAGCACAACACAAAAATCGCTATTATGCACCGTCTTTGTCCGCGAATAACACCGGCTGTGGAGGTGGTACACACTTTGCTAACTTCACCATCTGTCTACGGTCATTTTGAGCCCTTAACCACCGCGCTGACACCCCGAGAAGTTATGCTTTTAACCGTAAACTCGATGAACCGGGAGTTGTCCAGTTGACAGCAGGGGAAGAGAATAATTCTACCCCGGAATTCCATTCAAATGCCCGCGTCAGTCAGCCTTTTCCGTAGAAATACATCGCTCCGTTATATATCTAACGTTACATGTTTTAAGGCTGATCTGTGCATGATAGTGCTGCATTATGTTGATCTATTTATATCGATCTATAAACGCGGAGATTGGAGCCCCAGACAGCGCTGCACTCGTATCTATCTTGAATGCCGATGCTGTGGTACTGTGCTGAATGAACCATTCGCTGACTGTCTTAATAAATCAAGTACAGAGATTCCAACCCGTGTTGAACATTCTATTTCCTTGTCAAATCGTGTATGCTGTCATTGCTGTGCACCATGAGATGACAACGCATTTAAGATCACAATCCTCAATAAATTGATTCCATCGTTTTACCGACAAGAAGATTCTACAATCTATCAGCCTTTCCGTAGAAATACATCGCTCCCTGTATAACGATATATATCTAACGTTACATGTTTTAATAGTAAGGGCATTTTACCAGATATTTGACCAATCTGCGAAGTAAATCGTTACCAATAAATGTCTTCACCAATGTGTTTCTAAAGGTGTGTAATAACATGTCCTAAAAGGTTGAAATTCAACTCCTGTGGGAAACCTCATAAAAAACTGCTCAAAGTTGGGGTACCGATAACCGATTTTCGAAAATTCGAAAATGCTTAAATTGGACTTGAGTAACTTTTGAGGGGTCAAACTAGGCATTTTTCATGATTCTGAGTTGATTGCAAGCACTATAAATAATAATAAGCACTATAGCATGTAGTGTATTCTTATTGATTATGAATCAAAGAACAGTTAGTTTAAGATAATTTAATTAGTTACAGGCAGGTTTATACATTACATCTGTTCCCCGTGGATCCTGGGTGAGAAGAGCGCGCTTTGCCTCTGTCTCTCCCCCTTCCCTTTCAGAGGGGAGGGGCCAGCGTGCATGTATGTCCCTTCCCAACCCCCAAAGGTCCCTGCTGGTCATCTGTGTCCCTGCATGCCCTGGCATGTGTGTGTGTCTAAAACATACCACATATTCATACATAGATCATACATACTACAGAAATATACTACACATCCCCCCTCGGACCACCCAGAGGGTGTTCCGAAACTAAACTACCATAAAACAAAAACAAAAACACAAAACCCCACAAAACATTCCCAAAAAAAAAAAAAAAAAATTTCAAATAAAATTAAAAATTAAAAAATAAACAACAACAGACAGAAAAACTACACCAACACACAACACAAGAAGCACAATAACACAGACCAACCCAGGACCAGTATCAGGAACCAAAGATATCATAAACAAAAAATAGAAAACAACCAATAATAAAAAGAATTTTGAAAATAACAATCACAATTAAACTAAACACAGTTTATCATGCACAAATCAATACAGAAACTTCCAACGACCGATGTTTTCTTTGTCCTTGAAGCGTCGGGGTCAGAGGTTACTAGCACTTGTACCCAGTTGGAGAACAGCCTTTACCGCTGTCTCAGATTGATAACACTTCCATAGTCAGGAGCTTTCCATTTTCGTTGCGCTAGGAACAGAACCTCTCTCCTAGCTTTGTATAACCACCACATCACTTCTCAACTGACCTCAATCACACGATATAGAAACAAACAAACAATACACAAATAATGACATTCAGTTATCATAACACATAATTCTCCAACAGTAAGCATAGGACAAAGGGAATGCATTAATGCATAGATCTTCACCTCAGGTGAGGACTAGTCTTCTGAAAAGTTCATTAACGTGGACTGAGTGACTGATTTTCCAAAAACAGTCAATGAGGCCCTGCCTTCTAAGAAAGTCAAAAATCATGTCTGCTATAATAGGTGCTCCTATCTTGGCAAAATAAGTTTCCCATGCCCCTAAGACCGTTTCCAGCCATGCTATCATCTGCTGTCCATTCCCGTCGTTCCCTTTGATCTTCTGCTTCACTACCCTATTCATAGTCTTTAATCTTTTCCTAACTGGTCGTCGTCCGTCAGTGTCATTGAGGTTCAGGCTACCGCCTGGTCCCCTCCCACGCTGATCAAGGTCTGGGGAGTCGCCCTCAGCATCATCTGAAGCATGGTGCAGGCACTCGCCAGCATCCCCAGTAGCACAGGTGTCCAGGCTTTGGACACTCCCAGGCTGGACCTCCAGACTGTCAGCACTCTCTGCTTCGTTGGTTTCTGGTTCATTGGCATCTGGACAGCTTTCCGCTGTCCCCTCGGTTTCAGGCACTGCCGGTAATGTCACTGGCTGCAACACTGGCATTGCCACTGGCTCTGGCAACACCACAGCATCTCCTCGTAGCTCCTCCTTCTCAGGTTCTCTGGGGACCTCGGCACCTGTTGGCACAACATCCTGCCTACTCTGTACATCCACCCCCCTGTCCACCACCCGTGGCCCTATTGGGGTAGGGATATGCCCAAACACCACTGGTGTACCCACTCTGATGTTGTTTCTCCAACAGACCCCACATTGACCTAAAGCATGGTCAATCTGTTCCATCAAATATGGACTCCAAAACCCATATTTCTTGGTGATCTTGCGTCTTACCTCCCCCCTAGCCACATGTGCTAATCCATGAGCTTCCTGTATTAACATGCCTAATAAATCTGAGGGTGCTACAACCAACCCCTCATGATTCCTCCATAGACCTGTGTCATCCTGACTTGCCCCCCTTGCTAGCCAAACGCTCTTGTCTAACGTAGTTACTCTACTCTGTAACATCAATAAATCCTCAAGTGTGACCATGCCCTGTAATTGCTTTTCATGTGTGACCAGAAGACCTTTACCTGCCTTGTCTGCTCCTGTAATGGCTTTGGCTGCATCCTCTGCAGCCCTGTTACCTTGTGTGACATGTGATGAGTCAGACCTGTGTGTGGCACACTTCACTATAGCTAATTCCTTTGGCTTCATCATGGCTTGTAACAGCTTCATGATCTGTGCGTGATGCTGTATAGGCGTACCATCAGTTCTCTTAAAACCCCGCCCCCTCCATACAGCTCCATTAAAATGACAAACATTATGTGCATAGGCAGAGTCGGTGTACACTGTCACTCTCCGTCCGGTTCCCAAGTTGCATGCTTCTGTGAGGGCAATCAATTCAGCCAACTGAGCCGAGCAAGGCTGAGGAACTGCCTCAGCCTGTTCTACAATAAACTTTGAATTCTGTGCTTTAACTAAGGAATACCCAGCGCACAACGTTTCTCCTACCCCGTAACAAGACCCATCAACCCAATATTCTATATCAGCTCCCTTTAAAGGCAAAGCTTGTAGGTCTGTTCTATGCTTAATCACTCTGGCTGTCGATGGAATCTGAACACCGGATGGCATCGTCACCTGACAGTCGTCAGGTGTGCATTTTACTGTACAGTTCAATTGGCATAGAGCATCTCTCCCTAGCAGCCCTGTTGGCGTGTGTTCTGACACAAGTGTTGACAGAGTTGCTCTCTGTCCCTTGTACTCTAAGTCTACAAGCTCAGTTGTAGGAATCAGCTGTTTAATTCCCTCAAATCCGATTGTCTTCACATATTCTCTAGACATAGGGAGGTGCGTGGCGCCTTCAGGCTTCTGTGTCACCACCAGCTGGCACCTCCCACTCGGATCTTCCGGGCACCCCTATAGGCCAGCTGCTGGGCCTCCGTAAGGGTTCATCACTCCTGGAGCAGGTGTAGTAGGGGGCCAATATCCTCCTCCTTGGCTCCCCCCTGCGCCCCCCTGGGGCCTGTTGCAGCAGGCACAGGCTAGATGTCCATTCTGGTCACATTGGCATGGTTCTAGCATCTCCTTCCCTGCTGCTGTCCATCCCCCTGGTGGTGGTCCTTGGCCAGGCTGTGTGTACCTCTGGTATGGAACCGCTTGCACCCCTGGTGGCCCTTGTGGGTATGGATACCCCCCTTGTGGCCCCGGTGGGTAGGACTGGTAAGTAGCAGGATACCCCCCTTGTGACCCCTGTGAGTAGGACTGGTAAGTAGCAGTCTGCACTCCAGGTGGCTGTTGCTGTGGGGCTAAAGCCTGCACTCCCTCTATGTTCCTCTCGCTTTCAGTCAATTGCAAATGAGTCAATATTCTGAGGGATTCTTCGTCTCGTGCCTTCTGTATCTGAATGTTCTTTCGATATAACTCCACGTGATGAGCTACGTGGTCTATATAAACAGCTTTGTTCATGTGTCGTAGCCCCACCACTTCTGCTAGCTTATCCTTAACTGGGGTAGGAAGCCCTTCTTGTATTTTTTCCCTGATTATGGATTTTTCTAAGGGGTTATCTTCAGCGTCTTTCCCTGTCACACTTCTCCATTGAGAGTGCATACGGGCAATATAACCCCTGGGATTCTCATCCCCCCCCAGTGGCTTCACAATGATATTGTCTGGGTGAATGTGAGTAGGGTAGGTCTCTCTGATTGCTTTCCACAGCCTGCCTCTGTTTGCTGCGAAGAGCTCTGGATCATAAACTGATGTATTGATATATCTATGAAGTCCTGCCTTCATCAATATTTCCTGCATTGTATCCAATCCTGCAATAAAAGCTAAGAGTCTTTTCAGGTCTCCCATCGCGGCCTGCGTTCCTATCAGTATCACGTCGACTTGCGCCGTCCAAGAATGTCCTCCCTCTTGAAGAACTGGGAGTTTCTCGATCACTTCAGACAAATCTGTATGATGCCACGGATGATATTCCATCTTGTTACCCCGAATCAGCACTGGACAGTTCTTTAATGTATTTGATGACATTCGGTGACAATCTCCCTCTTTCTCCGGGCGTCTTCTCCCACCTTTCCTTTCGGCTGTGGCTATCATCTTCCTGCCCTGCGCGTTGTAGCCTCCATCTGCATTGTCGTCATCACTTGAGTCTGCACTGCCATCTTCGCTGTCATCTTCCTCGTCACTCCTGTCGTCCCCTTTTCCCCTTGGCTCCTTCTTCTTCTTCTGGGAATGATCCTCCAGTGCCTTAGCATAGGGAGGGGGACTGGGGGCAGGACACTGAGCTATTTTCTGTCCCTCTACCTTAAATAGATCTAAAATAGCTAACTCTAACTTGCGTTTCTCTGATCTAATCTTTCCTCTTTGATGTGCTTTGTGCCCATTGATAAGTATTTCCAATGTTGCAATTAATTGTAAATTAATGCTGCCCTCTTTCGGCCACGGCTGTTCAATGTATGCCCAACGGCTATTCCATTTCGTTGACATTTTGCTAATTTCCCTAACAAGAGGATTCATTTTTTCCACTATAGCCATAGGGGATAACGTAGCCAACATTCCACGATGTTCACTAATATCTTTTAACAGCTTCGTGGAATTCGACCCCATTCTACTTGGCTCAATATGCTGACAATATTCTATATTAGATAAGGTGTACGCTTCTTACAACCCACCTTATGTTGTCTTGTTTGCTAAACAAATGCTAGTCCAATATAACTGTATTGACCATCCCCACAAAAACCCTGCAACTTCAGAATAACAGACTTGCCTCTTGTGTATGTCAGTGCAGTATTAACTTAAATCTAATAGCTGTGTAAGTACTTTATACTTAAATGTGTTTCCTAATTGTTTATGAATGTGTCACTTAATTACTCATTCAATACTAATTACAGTTCTGGTCAACACAATTATTAAATCACAAAGATTGGTCAACACCTAAGTATTCACTGATTTACAAAAACCCTTTTACTGCTTAATTATCAAATATGTACTATTCTGCTATTCCTTAATCAAACACTGTGGAAATGACCTAACTAAAATAAAAGATGTAAATTACAAATATTAATTATAACCTGTAGAGAAATCGACTTGTTATTTGGAAAAGAATGAATGATTAATTATTAATTACACACTTAAAGAAATCGACTTGTCATTTGGAAGGAATAAAATGATTAATTATTCATTACAATCTGTAAGGAAATCGACTTGTTATTTGAAAGGAATAAATGATTAGTTAGAATTATTCACTATATCATCATATACATTGATTTAAAACTTATGGAATCAATCAATTGTTTTGGGAAACAGAAAATGAATGATCTGAATAATTAATTCAACTGATAAGTAATTAATTAAATTAATTATAGTAATTTAATATAGAACAATCATTTAACCATCTATTTATTAATGTATCGGACTGTTTCATCGACCTCAGCTGTATCTCCCTGAGGATTTAGTGTTTTTAAAATGTATTGTCGTATTTCGACCAGCAGATGGAGCTGTGCTCCGGCTAACGCGCATCGATTGCGCATGCGCCAACTCTTAGCCAAGGCTATGAATGTTTTAACCGTAACTCTAAACTATTTAAAACACCCCGAGATCAATTCACTATATCTCTATCTCTTTAACACAATTTGTTTTCATAAACGATTACTTTTCACGACACCGCAATATCTTTCAATCCAGTTAACCCACTATTTATCTCATTCAAATATTCTACGTTCACGCTTCCCTCACAAAGATGGCGTCTAAACTCCGCCGACAGTACACTGCAACACCCTCATAAAAATGGCCGCCCACACAATAGCGTCCTCTCACACAGACAAAGAGAAATGGCGTCTACAGTTCTGCTCATATGTTTTTCACTTCTACAATATAAAACAGACTACCCAGTCCTCCAACACATAAACACAACCTCACCGAATTTTACACAAACACACACACGATATTCCAATACCGTACAAACAAACCTTACCATTAAACACTATATTTTACAAAAAACGGGCTACCAAGTCCGGCTCTCACCACCCATCAAAGATTTATGAAAAGTTTGCTTCTGTTCCAACAAGATTACCGTTACACAGATTCTTTTGACTATAACTTATCTGAGATTCACAGTTTATTTTAAACACACCAATCGACTAGAGAGAGATTTCTGCAGAAAATCTGCCCTCTTTGTTAGATTGAAGTTCGCAAAACACTGCAAATTAAGTTACATTAAACTCCGTCGCTTGCTCGCCATTTACTGTAGTGTATTCTTATTGATTATGAATCAAAGAACAGTTAGTTTAAGATAATTTAATTAGTTACAGGCAGGTTTATACATTACATCTGTTCCCCGTGGATCCTGGGTGAGAAGAGCGCGCTTTGCCTCTGTCTCTCCCCCTTCCCTTTCAGAGGGGAGGGGCCAGCGTGCATGTATGTCCCTTCCCAACCCCCAAAGGTCCCTGCTGGTCATCTGTGTCCCTGCATGCCCTGGCATGTGTGTGTGTCTAAAACATACCACATATTCATACATAGATCATACATACTACAGAAATATACTACACTATTACAGAAACTGTCGTCATCGTTGGCATCGCGAATCCTATGGCCGGAAAGGGCAGAACCTATGGGCGGATACTAATTTGCATATGGGCGGATACTCATTTGCATTGCTTTTCGATATCCGGTGTAATTTGCATTGTATTCCATTCCGATGTAGGTATTATGGCACTTGCAAATACAATGCAAATTAGTATCCGACACTAGAATGGAATACACTCATGACCGAATGGAATACGCTGCGCTCAAATGTAATACACATGCAGAATGGAATACACTCGTGACCAAATACAATACACATGCTAGAATGGAATACGCTGCGCTCAAATGTAATACACATTGCTTTTATTTTGGCACAAACATTCCGTATTTTTGCATTGTATTTGGTGTTACACGTGTATTCCATTCCGATGTGTGTATTGCATTCCGATGTTTGTATTGTATTTAAATACGGCATGATACACCCTCCATACCAAACATACACAGGTGATACTCATTAAGTCCGTAACGAGGAAAGGAACAAGAAGAGTAGTACTGTCCCAGGCCACCAGAGGGGGCTGGTGAGCTGAGCAGCTTTACTAGACTTCATTTAGCAGCCTGTGTGCTGCATTTCCCTATAAATGTTCTGCACTTATATAGCGCCTTTATCCAAAGCGCTTTACAACGACCTCTCATTCACCCATTCACACACCCATTCACACACCATTGGAGGCAAGCTACCATGCAAGGCGCTAGCCCGCTCACTGGGAGCAATTTGGGGTTCAGTGTCTTGCCCAAGGACCCTTCGACATGTGGCCAGCCGGGACTTGAACCGCCGATCTGCCAACCTTGCGATCATTAGACGGCGGCTCTACCTCTTGCGCCACAGCCGCCCCGCCACCCTATTAAGTTATATAAATGTTGATGCCTGTATGTAACCTACAGTATGTTGAAGTGAAATAAAATGTAATTGAAAGAAAGAGTTGCGATTAGTTGAACAAAATGGGGAAGAGGCCGTTAATCACAATGAAAGTTCTCATTAAAAATTTGGTAATCACACAATCCAAAAGGTTTATTTTCACAGATTAAAAGTATACACTCAGATATTTCACCATCACTCAGAAGAAATCATCAGTGTCTTTTTTATATCTCCTTGGTTTAAAAAACAAACAAACCCAAAAAAAACAGGTACTGGGGGGTATTCCATCAATTTCGCTAAAGGAAAATCCAGGCTTATTCTGATAAAAAAAAAGAATTCTCGCAAGAGGTATCAAAAATAAGCCTGGCTTTTCCTTTAGCAACATTGATGGAATACCCCCCTGGTGTGACATTTGTGTAAGCTTTTACAAAACAGCATGAACTTTGTGCAGCAATTTGGCATTTAGTAATGCAATACAGTAATCGATTATTTCAATAGGATCCTGAATCCCAACAGGCTATTTGAGAGTGGATGCTGCAAATTGCCAGGATGGATTTTTCTCAGGATCTTGTGGATACTTAGGAATCCTGGGACAGACTTACTGTATGAGTTTCTGTTTTTCTGTCCTGAACCTTTCCACTGCAATCCTGAATATGATGTGCTTCTTTATCTCACCCCCCGATGCTAAATGTCAGTCAAGCACTGGAACTTAGAACATAGGACATATAGAACATAGAACTTAGAACTTAGAACTTAGAACACTGGAACATAGGTCTCCCTCGATTTCCCTCACACACTGACAAACACCAGTCGGGCTGAGTAGGCCAGGTCAGCCAGATACAGCAGGAAGTTGACGGCGGTGAGCACGGCCACAGCTACCAATCTGGGGGGCGGCTGCCCCCTGTTGTGGTAACGCTTGTCAAACTGAAACACCGGCCAGATGATGGTCGCCGTCAGGTACATGATGGCAGCCAGCATGCCGTAGGCCGACAGGAACCGTGCGAAGGGGAACGGGAGGCAGCCGGTACACTCGCCGACGCACATCACCACCACGGCCGCCGAGAGGATGAAACAGATGCAGTACACGGCCATGCACCACTTGAGCGCCGCGTGCTGGTCGTACGAGACGGGGTCGCTGACCAACATGAAGATGACGCAGGCCACGAAAGTCTGGCACACCTTGAGTAGGCCCGGAGCCGTGGCCATGTAGCCCGCCACCTCACCCGGCCGGGCGCGAGACAGGCTCACCTCCCCCAGGTAGGCCACCGTGGCCAGGCAGGAGAAGACGGTAGAGGCGATGCGGCAGTCCCGTACCTCGCTTTGGCCCTGCAGGCCTTTGAGGAAGTAGAGGGGGAAGATGATGGAGGCGGAGAGGCAGAGCAAGGCGCCGTAGCAGGCCAGGGTGATGGGGAAGTTGGTCCAGGAGACGGGGGCACGCGCCTGCAGGCCGAACTGCTCCACCAACAGAACCAGCAGGGTCCCGGCGAAACTGAACGCCCAGCAGAACACACACCAGTCGCCCATGCCGTGTGTGAGGTAAGCTCCGTGGGCCGCCACGCTGAAGGCCACACATGTGAACACCAGGCTGGCCACACGCATCCACAGCAGCTGGGAGGTGGGCAGCCAAACCAACGGCATGCTGGGATAGTTATAGTCCTCCAGACAATACAGAGATATGTGAGATATTAAAATAATGTTGCACTTTCTCAAATCTTTACGGTGTTAGGTGTTTATTTAAGGTGCGATTCAGTGCTTGTCCTGTCCTCAACCAGGTTTCTGTAGAGAAGGTCAAAGAAGAAAACAATAAATCAGGATTCAGGACTTACAAGGGGAATTACAGAGAATTAATAGTGGATGTGAAACCATTAACTGTGGCTCACAGAGCAAAGCTCTCTGTGGTTCAGACACGTATTCACACATCCCCCTCCCTCCCCAATGAGCAACGCACCCACATGCTCTTCACCAGTATGCGGACGCTCACATTAGAACATGTAGGGCAGATTAAGCTATTCTAGCTGTGACTTGTACCAGGCCATGCTGTGCACACTGTGCACAAACAGCAAAAGAGGAAATGGACAGTCCCTGGTTTTAATAGAAAAGGCACTTTACCAGTGATGCCCTCTAGTGCCTGCAATGTGTACTGTCCCGTTATTAATCAGTGGCTCAACATAGGCTACCTCGGCCTAATTGGGCCTTAGCTCAATCAGTGCCTGGACAGAACTATTCATGAATTGTGGTTAACATTGGGTTGGGTTAACAACATACTGTTCAACACCACTTTAGTTACTTCCTCCACCTGCTCCTAGCTCCAGGCCTACAGTGCCTACATCTACAAGGCTTTCTTCGTTAAGTGCTTCATTATTATCGAGTTTATCTGGCCAGAGGAGAACCTTTAAGAGCCACGCTTCCTCTCTGAGAGGGGGGAGGAAACACACACAGGATGTTGCACTAATGACGGTTCCTCTACAAGATACAACTACTAGGCTACATGCATGATGTCACTAAGTTAGAGCAATGAGAAAACAAACAGAGCAGAGGGTGGAGGAGGATGTGGTTACCCATAGTGCAGTGTTCAGAATGTTGCACTCTTGAACATGATAGTTTGCAGTGAGACATAGGCTACTGATGGTTGTATGAATATCTTCACAGAGAAACTCCATTAGTGACTACTTTTATATTTGATTTAGAATATATAGCCTAATTCATCCTAGAACGTACTTATGTCTTATGTCTAGACTTATGTCTCGAGCCATTATGTGTACGATATGATGTGCTTTGATGTTCAAAGTCAATTTAAGAGCGTGTTAACTTGTTTGCCTATGATGTTCTAAACAAATTTAGATCACTTTTGTACAGAACCAACAACGGGTTACGCCCTTATAATACCAGACCATTCTCATCATCGCACTATAAATAGACCGTGAGAAAGATAACGGTCTTCTTCAGCTTCGTGTCTAATACTACACCGAAAAATAAATAACAAGTTTCTTCTTACCTATCCTTATCTTTCATGGTTTTCCTGCTTTCTGGTTTGTTTAAAGAGCCGGTGCGCAAACTTTTACGCAGCGTGGCCAACGCGTCCACCGAGGAGAACATTCTCACATCTGCACGCCCATAACCAAATTTGGTATTATAGTGTTGAATTCGTGTCTTCCCTTGACGTACGTAGGCCTACTCGTCGTCGGTGACTGATTTGCGCCCCCTTAGGTACAGTATTCATCTGGGAGACTGGAACACAAGGGAATAAGCAACAGCTTCAGGACCTAAAGATGAAAAGAGATATGAAAGAGGATTTTATTTTTGCTATACTATTCAATAACATAATTAGGAGCACATTGGACTGGAATCTACTATATAAATTCCGAAAAATACTTGATTTTTTAAATGTAGGCATACGAAGTCGCCTAGAACTAGAAGTGCAAAGTTGATAAGTTGTAATAAATCGTTAATACAAGCTGCATGATGATCCTCTTTAAATGACAACAAACATAATTAAATTATGATAAAACCCCATCCTTTTAATATTGCATTTAAATTACAAAATAATTAAATTAGGATTATATAATGATTAAAGCACTTTTGAGCTGCAACGTTTGCAGGAAAAGCGCTATAGGCTACAAATAAAGTTATTATTATTATTATTATTATTATTATTATTATTATTATTATTGTGATCCCTTCGATAGTGTTCAAATGAACTATTAAATCGGTACTGAATGTGTGTATGTAGTACTGAAATCCAACCAGCAGGGGGCGTGGATGTATGTATGTAGTACTGGAATCCCACCAGCAGGGGGCGTGAGTGCGCGTCTAAAATTCAGTCTCGTTCGGGACATCGGTGTGTGTGATTGATACTGTACAACCAAGGCATCAGTGAGAACGACTGGGGTTGCTGCTTGCATTAGCTGACTAGCTCGGGTGAATTGCTAACAACACAATTGTGATCATACATTGGCTTTGCAAGCTTGCAAGCTGAAAAACGACAACAAATCAATGCAATAAGCAATGCAATTGCATTAAATCAAGAAGGAATAATTCGGGGGGACTGGACACAATGGAATCTAAACCCATGGAATGTACCAGCTCCAGTTCGGTCATATGAGGCGAGGAGTTGTTTGGGAGGAGAGAGACGTCGCTTCTGGGGTCTTCTATCAACAACAAGACACTCAGAATCAACATGGACTGTCTGATGAATTAGCAAAATTGCTGTATCTAATTAATGCATGCATTGGATTGGAAGATCACGATATTGCACGAATAACAAACAAACAAACACTGTGGACATATCATCACATTGCATTCAGAGGAGAGACAACTGGCCTAGTAAAAAAAATGCTAATGCATTTAGCTTAGGTAGCTTGCAGTAGCCACCAGCACCCCCGGGGTTGACCCTGTCTGTCTGTCAGTAGCGTGGATGTCACAGCCCACCGGACAGCGCTCGAGCCCCGGTCACCGTGTTCACGTGACGCCGCGGATGAGCCTCTGGCCTTGAAGCAGCAGAGAAGAACTAAGGGCAGCTAACAGCTTAGCTTGGCTAATACACTAACTAACTGCCTTTGAATAGTGTAGCTAAGCTATCACTTCTTGTAGATTTGTAGCTCAGTCTTTCATGCCTTTGTTGAAGTTAGTTGAGCAAACCTGAGTAATGTTGCATGACTTGTCCTGAGCTAGCTAGCTAGTTAGCATGCAAGCTATGCAGCATTAGCATCACCTAGCAAGTAAACAGGCTTGTAGCTGCCAGCTAGCAAGCTAAGGTGGCTAATGTGCAAAGTTGTTGCAAGTTGTGCAAGTGGACGTCCACAGTCTCAGGTCAGCAGACATTCTGTGTATATTGAATTGTACAAGTTTGAATTGTGCAACAATGTCTAACTTACAGTAGCTTGGGACATCCCAGGGGACAGGGACAGTAGCTATAGCTGTTCCCCAACAAAGGGAAGTCATATGGAGTACCATTACACTAGGTTTTAGGATCATGTATTGCTGCTTTTAGACAGAGCAAAGGGCTTCCCATCCAAACCAGCTGTCCCCAGTGATCCAGTAACTTACATTGAGGGACTCACATGGGATGGATGCAAAGCAATTGACTGAGGATAAGTCATTAGTGTTGTTGGCACTAAGTTGTCCTCCTGGCTTCAGGGGTCTAGATACCTTCTAAACTAGATCGGACTCTGTGTTGATACTTAGGTGGTTAATGATGAAATGCATGTTCATTTGTTATGTTTAATGTGTACTATGTATGGGGTGTTTTACTGTAAAAACAATAACATAGAGGGTTGTTGACATACAGTGTAGTAAGCATCAGTCTGTAATCTGTGACAACTGTGCATGCGAATACTGCTCCTGTTCTAACTGGAACTAAACCACAGCATTACGCCTTTAATATTTATTTTTAATCATCTTTACTTTTGTTATGTATGCGTCTTTAATTTAACAGCTGTGTCTTACAGCTTTGAAGGAAGTCAGAGCAGAGGAAGGTGGATTTCATGCATCTCACCGTTTACCTTGTAGTTTTAACACTGTATCACATCATATCACAGTCACAGAGTCCCTTGTTTGAACTGCCTACACTTTACCTAACATTGCAAATGACAACATGAGCAGGACCATCATCAGAGACCTCTCTGAACTGAGTAAGCAGCGCCCAACCAGCTGACGCAGAGGACCTCTTAACGTTTTTTTGGACCTACAGTGAGTAGAAACACTGTGGAACTGCAGAGAAACTTGAGGAGCAAAAAGAATATGGTCTCTACCCTGTGACAGAATTCGACCCCACAAGATCTCCCCAGACTAGGGACACCACCCTCCAACAGTCTGCAGCCATGAGTCTCCGCCAGCCCACATCTACACTGGACAGGTAGGGATGGAGAGTGTTTTACATGGCAACAAAAAAGAAGAGCTCCTACCTAGGGGAGCTGAAGAAGAACACTTACGTTTTGGGATCCAGTTGGAACCTTTTTCTGAGAATGTTTATTATGTTACCTGTTGCTTCTATCTGTCATTACTTGTTTGATGTGCATCTCTGTTGAGTGTTGTGCTTATTATCTCTCAAAAAGGCAAGAAAACACACACACCATAGTTTGGTAAGCTCAGCTGCAGGCCGGTGGGTGAATTTGAAAGATAAACACAGAGAGCGATAAGTTGTTGTGATGCTAATTATTTATTTAACCAACGTTTCAGCAGCAAGCTGCCTTCTTCAGGGTTTTCGAAAACACATTGAGGTTCATTTATATTGTCGGCCTCGTTATCACCATTGATTCATAGATTTAGTTTTGTTTTTGCTTTATGTAGATCAATATTTTTTGTCGCACAGTACTATCTATACATCCCTGTGGCTCGTTGTCAACTGTGCCTGTTCAGTGTGTTTGTGTGTTTGTCTATATGTAGCCTATGTTTGTCTGTTTGTCTTGATCATATTCCTCTCCTCTGTCTCCCCCTCTTTCCTCCTTTCACTTTTCTTGTCTTGTGCGTCTACTTCCTATGTCTTTGTCATGTGACAGTGGGCCACCCAGTAAGAAACCCTCCCACCTGTCCAGGTAGGATGGCTGTCCAGTGAGTCAGAGCCGTTGTCAGTGGTTACCACATCTGTTAACTGTAGACATGTTTGTGTCACCTACGGAAGTTTGCACAGATAAATATGACTGTAGGCCCTTGATGCTAACAGAGCAAGTTTCGGGATCATTTGAAGAAGCCTTGCTGTTGTGATCTTCTTGAAACCACTATCTTGTCTTACTCTTTCAGTGCTTTTCTACTTCTACTTTTCTCCCCTTTTTTAATTTGTTGCTCTTAATGTCTTCTTTCTGTCTTTCTCTGTCCGTGTTTCCCCCTCTGTTATACTTCTCTCTCTCTCTCATGCCTCCCTTTCAGCCCTTTCGCTGCTTGGTGAGTTTTCACACTTCTGCTCCTTGAGTTGATTGATGAGCTGCACCCAATGATGACGAGATTATTGCCCTTCACTTCCCACTCTCTCTCTCTCTCTCTCTCTCTCTCTCTCTCTCTCTCTCTCTCTCTCTCTCTCCTCCAACCTCCAGCACTCTCTATCTCTTCCACCTGTCTCCTTTCTTCCTCTCTATCCCGACAGCTCTGTCCCATACCTCTCCTCCACTCCTCCTACCCTCCCTTTCCTGCTCCATTGTCTCTTGTTGTCCCCTTCTCTCTATCTTCTTCTTCTCCTCCTCACTCTCTCTATCCCTCCGCTCCTCCTCCTCACTCCCTGTCCTGACCCCTGCGGGTATCCCTCCCATTATAACCAGCTGCTCCACAGTCATTCTCCTTAATCCTCCTCCACAGTGCTATTTCGGTGTCTCACGCTAGTGTTGGCCTTCTCCCGCAGGTTAAGCAGCCTGACGATAGGAGACTCTGAGCGGAAGGCCTCAGCCGGCCAGCAGAGGGAGTCTGTGGCTGAAGTCCCCACTGAGAGTACAGGTAAACAGGGTTCCCACGGGTTCCTTGAAATCCTTGAAAGTTTGTGAATTTGAGCAACAGAAAAAAAATCAAGGTCTTAAAAGTTTTAGAAAATATACATGGGTCATTGAAAGTGCTTGAATTCCCCCCTCTCTCTCAATTTCTTTAATAATATATATATATATATATATATATATATATATATATATATATATATATATTCAAAAATGTACTGTTAGCAGGGTCTCTGACTTCCTCTGTCTTCACCTCCATTGCTCTGTTCACTCTCTCTCTCTCTCTCTCTGCTCTCTCCCCCCCCTCTCCCCTTATCTCTCTCCCCCTCACCCCCCCTCCCACATCCTCTCTTTCTCTCTATCCTCCTCTCTCCATACAGGGCTGGTTCAGAGATGTGTGGTCGTGCAGAAGGACCAACTGGGCTTCGGCTTCACTGTGTGTGGAGAGAGGATCAAGCTTGTGCAGAACGTTCGACCAGGTCAGACACATACATACACACCCTTCTACACATGACCCTCTGCGATGGTTGTGTGTGGACACACTCCATGATATCTGTCTGTCCGTGTGTGGACACTCCATGATATCTGTCTGTCCGTGTGTGGACACACTCCATGATATCTGTCTGTCCTATGCTTGGACACTCCATGATATCTGTCTGTCCGTGTGTTGGACACTCCATGATATCTGTCTGTCCTATGCTTGGACACTCCATGATATCTGTCTGTCCGTGTGTTGGACACTCCATGATATCTGTCTGTCCGTGTGTGGACACTCCATGATATCTGTCTGTCCGTGTGTTGGACACTCCATGATATCTGTCTGTCCGTGTGTTGGACACTCCATGATATCTGTCTGTCCTATGCTTGGACACTCCATGATATCTGTCTGTCCGTGTGTTGGACACTCCATGATATCTGTCTGTCCGTGTGTTGGACACTCCATGATATCTGTCTGTCCGTGTGTGGACACTCCATGATATCTGTCTGTCCTATGCTTGGACACTCCATGATATCTGTCTGTCCTATGCTTGGACACTCCATGTATATCTGTCTGTCCGTGTGTTGGACACTCCATGATATCTGTCTGTCCGTGTGTGGACACTCCATGATATCTGTCTGTCCGTGTGTTGGACACTCCATGATATCTGTCTGTCCGTGTGTTGGACACTCCATGATATCTGTCTGTCCGTGTGTTGGACACTCCATGATATCTGTCTGTCCGTGTGTTGGACACTCCATGATATCTGTCTGTCCGTGTGTTGGACACTCCATGATATCTGTCTGTCCTATGCTTCATGCAGGTGGAGCAGCGGTTAAGGCAGGAGTCCACGAGGGGGATCGAATCATAAAGGTTATTATTATTACCTGTTTGCTCTTACTTTAAACCCCCCCCCCCTTGAGATAAGACGACAGAGTTTGCGGAATGTGTACCGCTTCTCTCTCTGTTGCTTCTTTCTTTTGTCTAATCCTTCTCTCCCCGTCTCTCTCTCTCAGGTCAACGGCTCACTGGTGTCGTCTATGTCCCATCAGGAGGTGGTGAAGCTCATCAAGTGTGAGTTACGTTGACTGATATGATGATGTTTTTCTTTTTCTTTTGTTTTATATAATTGTATTAATTCATATGATGATGATGATGATGATGACGATGATGATTACCATCCTTCGATGTGTTGCTACTGCTTCTGTTTATGGAGGTACTCTACTTGACAGTCGTTTCCATTCCTTTGTTTCCATTTGTCGAATCATCTATCTCTTCCTCCTCTCTCTCTCTCTCTATCTCTTCCTCCTCTCTCTCTCTCTATCTCTTCCTCCTCTCTCTCTCTATCTATCTCTTCCTCCTCTCTCTCTCTCTATCTCTTCCTCCTCTCTCTCTCTATCTATCTCTTCCTCCTCTCTCTCTATCTATCTATCTCTTCCTCCTCTCTCTCTCTCTATCTCTTCCTCCTCTCTCTCTCTATCTATCTCTTCCTCCTCTCTCTCTCTCTATCTCTTCCTCCTCTCTCTCTCTATCTATCTCTTCCTCCTCTCTCTCTATCTATCTATCTCTTCCTCCTCTCTCTCTCTAACTATCTCTTCCTCCTCTCTCTCTCTATCTATCTCTTCTTCCTCTCTCTCTCTATCTATCTCTTCCTCCTCTCTCTCTAACTATCTATCTCTTCTTCCTCTCTCTCTCTGTCTATCTCTTCCTCCTCTCTCTCTCTCTCTCTGTCTATCTCCTCCTCCCTCTAGCTGGGACGTATGTCGCCCTGACCCTTCAAGGACCACCTCCCTCAGCAGTCGCCCTCCCCCTACAGCCACTCCCCACGGACCTCCTGCCCAATCAGAGGACGTCGCTGGGTGGTGAAGCCCCGCCTCCTCCACCGCCACCCCTGCCCCCTGGTCTGAGCAGCACCCCCTCCCAAAGAATCACTGGGCCCAAACCACTACAGGTGAACTAGCACACTTACACACCACACACCGGGGCCATACAATACCATACAATACCATACAATACCAGTGTTTCCTCTACATGCATTTCATCGTGGCGGGCCGCCACGATGGAATTTCCTCCGCCACCATTCAGATTTCTCAACCCAAAAAAAAATTTAAGATTTAGGCCGCTTTTCAGACCTTCACAGCGCTAGACACACCCACAAGCGCGAAGCGACGCGCTTGCAAAACTGTTTTGTGATTGGTCGAATACATCTAGGCTGCGTCTAGTCTACAAACTACGATCCTCCACTCCTATCACCGTGGACACAGCAAGGAGCGAATTCCCGGGTAGAAATATTTCCTCTCCCCGCTGTCAGCGGTAAGCGGTACTTTCCTCCAGCAGCGGTAAATGAGGCACCCTTTGCGGCTTAATAACTTTGGTTCTCCGGGGGTTACGGTAAAAATTCCAATGTGTCCGGAAAGAGGACAAGCCATGGAATCGAAACGTTTTTGAATGGAGTCGATCCTCCACTCCTATCACCGTGGACACAGCAAGGAGCGAATTCCCGGGTAGAAATATTTCCTCTCCCCGCTGTCAGCGGTAAGCGGTACTTTCCTCCAGCAGCGGTAAATGAGGCACCCTTTGCGGCTTAATAACTTTGGTTCTCCGGGGGTTACGTAAAAATTCCAACGTGTCCGGAAAGAGTCGTGGGAGACGATTTTTTTATTGACAACGGAATTACATGCTGGAAAAACATGCAGACACAGACAATAAGAGACACACGGGAGAAGTACAGGAAAACATTTTATTTTTTTGGGCCATCCTCGAGTTTTGGCTGAAATTACGTCGTTGTTTTGAGCGCGCGTGCGCGTTTCATGCGCGTGCACGCGAAAAAATCGCTACCCGCCACCGTTGTAAAAATTCCTGGAGGAAACACTGAATACCATACAATACCATACCGTAACATTATAAACACTAACTGGTAATCTATGATGACCAATGTATTTACAGTGCCCTGCGAAGTAATGGACAGTGAAGCATTTTGTCGTAATTTCGGAATGGTGAAACCAATATGTACATATACTGTCAAACAAAATCTGAGAATCTCTACATTAACCTAATAGTAATGTTTTAGTGTGTAGAGCCAAAAGAAGATGCTTCACTGTCCTATTACTTACACAGAGCCCTGTATTTAACCTTTAACCTTTAACCTTTATCTAGCCAGGTCAGTCAAGTCCTTGAGAACAACATCATATTTTACACCGGTGACCTGGTTACTGTAATGTAATTAATACAAGTTATATTATTAACTTACAATCCGTTGACTAAAACTGTGTGTGTGTGTGTGTGTGTGTGTGTGTGTGTGTGTGTCAGGACCCAGAGGTACAGAAACACGCCACTCAGATCCTCAGGAAGATGTTGCAACAGGGAGAGGCTGAACTCCAGGTACCAGAATGTTCTAGACGTCACATTTCTATCTGCGATACTCTGGACACTGACTGTGTCCCAAAAACGAGACACTGATGAGACACCTTACATTTATGTGCTTCTTTTTTTAACATAACCTAATTTACCAATTAGCTTTACCAAATAGTGTTAGAGGGTCATTGAAAGTGCTTGAATTCCCCCCTTTCTCTCTCAATTTTTTTTTTTAAACGTAATTATAGTAGATAAGTCACATTGCTTAACTTAACTCAGTAACTTTACACATATTTCACAATATATTGTGTTGCTGTGCTGTGGTAGAGAAGGCAAGAGACCGTCTAGTGTTCAAGCCTCTACATTCAAAAGCCTCTATTTTTAATTGTCGTCTGTGAGCGGATAGTTCGTATTATATAAATTCTCATCTAGATCTGTCTCAAACTATGCCGTGTTGGGGTCCTTGAATTTGAGGGTATTGAGTCTTGAAAGTCCTTGAAAAGTGCTTGAATTTGATGCTTCAGAAGGTGTGGGAACCCTGCTTACATTTATGTGCTTCTTTTTTTACATAACCTAATTGACCAATTAGCTTTACCAAATAGTGTTAGAGTTGTTTTCTGTCACTGACCAATCAGCATCTCTGACAGTAACTTTAACCTATCCAACCTGCAGGACTTGCAGGAGGAGCTGTCACGGAACCCGTCCTCGTCCCTGGAGGAGCGAATCGAAAGTGCCAAGAGGCGGGCCCACCAAGTCAGGGTTAAGATTCAGCAAGACCTGGTGAGATGCCTGTCGCCATGACAACAAACCCCTAATATCATTGAACTAGATCTGTCATTATCACTGTGACATTTTCTTTGGTTGTTTCTCTCTCTCTCTCAAGGATGGAACTCGATCTGAAGCTGTGACCAACTATCTTACAGCAGGAGAAGGTTGGTATTGGATAATGTCCATCTGTAGTCTTTCTACAAGTTGCGTGTGAATACGCTTGTTCCACTTCTTGGATGTGGTACATGCACACTGCAATTACATTGCTGTAATTACTCTTCATGTCGTGACAGGTCGACTGTCTGTGGACTCAAGTGAAGGAGATTTTGAGGTAAGGAATGCTGGCATTCATCTTTTAATAGACTGATGAAAGAATGAGTGAGAGATGCTCCTTCTCACCCCACCCCACCCCACCCCCCCCCCCCCCCTCCTCCTCCCTAGGCCTGTGAGAGCCCCCACTCCTCCTCCCCCTCCTCCTCCTCCTCCTCCTTCAGGATACCCCACCACAGAAGACAGGGCTCAGATACACACACTTTCCCCGACTCGGTGAGGCAACCACACACACACAAATATTTACTTAGAATGATTTATGTTACGGTACATGTGGGAATACGGTACATGTGGGAAAACTAGGGTTAGGTGCTACGTCGACATGCTGGCATGTCTAACCCTAACCCTAACCCTAACCCTAACCCTAACCTTAACCGTAGCACCCTAGCACCTAGCACCTAACCCTAACCCTAGTTTTCCCACATGTACCGTTTTCCCACATGTACCGTAACATATACATTACAAAAACACAACCCTTTAAAACAGGGCCACGAACATCCCTATGTTCTATTTTTCCCTACAAATCCTTGACACATCCCAAGCTTGTTCATGACATCATTTTTGTGTCTATTCTGGGAAGGGCGGGAAGGCTCAGATCATCGGCCCCGAGGAAGAGGAGGAAGAGGCGGACAGCTACACGCTCAACGAGGTGAGAGACCGACAGCCTCCGTCAGTAAAACGGGAACATCGCTTTCATCAGCTCGCATCCTACGTCACATGCATATTCTAGTATATTCTGTATCAATACTGGTAAAGATAAAAGCTTTAAACAAATACGTCTACTAACACCACCACTCTCTCCTCCTCCTTCTCCCCTCTCCCCTCCCTCCTCCTTCTCTCCTCTCTCCCCTCTCCCCTCCCCCCTTCTCATTTTCTCCTCTCTCCCCTCTCCCCTCTCCCCTCCCTCCTTCTCTCCTCTCTCCCCTCTTCCCTCCCTCCTCCTCCTTCTCTCCTCTCTCCCCTCTCCCCTCCCCCCTTCTCCTTTTCTCCTCTCTCCCCTCTCCCCGCCCTCCTTCTCTCCTCTCTCCTCTCTCCCCTCCCCCCTTCTCCTTTTCTCCTCTCTCCCCTCCCCCCTTCTCCTTCTCTCCTCTCTCCCCTCTCCCCTCCCTCCTCCTCCTTCTCTCCTCTCTCCCCTCTCTCCTCCTCCTTCTCTCCTCTCTCCTCTCTCCCCTCTCTCCTCCTCCTTCTCTCCTCTCTCCCCTCTCCCCTCCCTCCTTCTCTCCTCTCTCCCCTCTCCCCTCCCTCCTCCTCCTTCTCTCCTCTCTCCCCTCTCTCCTCCTCCTTCTCTCCTCTCCTCTCTCCCCTCTCTCCTCCTCCCTCTCTCCTCTCTCCCCTCCCTCCTTCTCCTTCTCTCCCCTCCCTCCTTCTCCTTCTCTCCTCTCTCCCATCTCCCCTTCCTCCCTCTCCTTCTCTCCCCTCTCCCTTCTCTCCTCTCTCTCCCTCTCTCCCTCCCCCCCTCCCTCCCTCAGATGGACGGTCCATTTCAGGACATTGAGCTGCTTAAATCTCGACCGGCCCACATGACTGTGTTCATGAGATACGTCTTCAGCCAGCTGCTTGACCCCAACCCACTGGTCAGTCTTGATTTACAACTTCTTCATCTTCATCGTCTTATACTCATTATGAAAAACTACTACCTGGTACGAGAGACCGCTAGATCAATTTGGGTCCTAACTATGTCTCGATTTGTGTATCAGGGTTCCCCGCGCTGGTCTTAAAAAGTCCAGCAATCCGATTCACAAGACCGAAAAAGGTCTTACATTCCAGTTATTAGGTCTAAAAAATGAGGTGCTAGATCTTAAAAATTTGATTAGCTTGCCCTGCAAGGAAATCAGTCCGACCACATCTATTTACGCGGAAATTAATCAAACTGGAACAAATATTTATTTTATATTAATTATCCTTCAGACTTTTTTGTCTGTATGGCAGTGAAATCCCTAATTTCATCACCTTGAGGATGACAAATAGCTATCATATGGTGTCGCGAATAGGGCTAAAAGTCTATCCAAAGGGGTCTAAAAAAAGGTCCAAAAAGGTCTTAAATGTGACTTGTTGAAACTTGTAGGAACCCTGGTGTATGACCACCAAGCTGATACACAACATTACACTACTCTTCTCTACTCTGCTATACTCGACAGTACACGGCACAACACCACACTAAACTACAGTATACACCATACTACAACACCACACTTCGCTCCACCACACCACACTGTGTGCTGTATGTGGCAGCTCACCTGGTGGTTTGTGTCTCTGTGTGACAGCAGGGTATCCGCGGTGTCTTGAAAAGTATTAAAAGTTGATAAATCAATTTTGGGAAAATCAAGACCCTTAATAAGTATTAAAAAGTATTATCACGATTTTATGAGGTCTTGAAATTTGTAGGTATTTTTCTGAATTAGACTCTGTCCAAAGAGTTTGAGTCCTAAAAACTTTTAGTAAAAGTTGGTGAATTTATTCGTTTTATTAAAAAAACAAAGATGAACCGGACATTCTGTTGTATGATAGTGGTCTAGTCCAGAGGTTCCCAAAGTGGGTGCCGCCCACCGCACCGGGGGTGCCGCCAAATCTGCTCGTAAAAAAAAAAAAAAAAAAAAAAGTATAATATAAAATTATAATAATAATACATGAATAAACGTTTGTTTATTACATGTGCAATGGAGTTCATAAGCAAATAAAATATATATTTCTCAGATTTGAAAGATATTAATTTACTAACTAGGCCTACTAGTTACTAACTAACTACTCCTCACTGAAGTCTTGAACCAAGCGGTGAAAATTGTTAATTATGTAAAATCACGCCCGCTGAAGTCACGGCTGTTCAGCACATTGTGCAATGAGATGGGGTCCGAGCATGAGGGGCTCTTATTACACACAGAGGTCCGCTGGCTGTCGCGGGGCAAGGTGTTATCCCGTGTCTATGAGCTCCAAGATGAACTGATGTCAGTGAGCACGACTTGCCATACAAAGAACAATTGGAAGATGAATCGTGGTGGATTAAGCTTGCTTATCTGGCAGATATTTTCAGCCACCTTAATGACCTCAACATAAAAATGCAAGGGAAGGCTGAGAATATCCTGACAGCGACAGACAAACTGAACGGATTCCGATCCAAATTGAGACGGTGGCAAGACGGGGTGGCCAAGAAAAACACAAATGTTTACGTTGACGGCCAATGACGCAGCACACAAGTCAGCGTCTTTCTTGAATCTGATCGCTGCGCACCTACGTATGCTGGAGGAGAGATTTGAGTCCTATTTCCCTCCAATGAACGAAGACTTCGACTGGCTCCGGGATCCGTTCAACCCCCTCTCATCAGCATCAGCCGCTAGTTTGAGCAGCAAAGCTCAAGATGAACTGGCAGAGCTCATTATGGACCGCACACTGAAGCTCAAACATGGTGAGCTAGGTTTGGATAGGTTTTGACTGCTTGTGGGACATGAATATCCATCTCTCTCAGAGAGCGCCATCAAGGTGCTTTTACCCTTCCCAACCTCCTACTTGTGCGAGCTGGCTTTTTCTTCTCTAGCATACGTCAAGAACAAGACACGCACGCGTCTGTCAGTGGAACAGGACCTGCGTGTCGCGGTGTCCACTATCTCTCCCCGCATAAAGAGACTCTGCTCCCAAAAGCAGGCGCATGTGTCCCACTAATGCGCACAACATATTTCTTTGTTTTGTATTTCTCTCAATTTTTACAATTCTGTCATGATTATTATTGTTAAATTATTATACCCGTTTGGTTCAGATGTGAAATAATAATCTCAGAATGAGCATTGAAATGAGAATTACATTTTAAGGCATTATTTTAAGCCCCCCAAAAAAGCATTGTTCCATTGATTGATTATACAGGCCTTTGATATTTTATTTGTGTGAAGAATTCCCTCTGAGTCTCCTCCCATATTGTACAATCCTTGAGGGCCACAATTTTATTTAATTTAGCGATAGTTTGACTGACCTATGCATTCTTGCCCATCCATTACAGTTCATTTATGACTTTTATTATCTTGTTAAAATTCATTGGGGCAATACTTATGTATTATATATAAACACACATTTTCAAACCAATTCATCGTGTATTGTTTTTAGTTTAAGCTCCGAGGCATTTTTAAAATCTTCGTAGAGTTGGGGTGCCTTGGAGAAGGGGGAAAGCTTCAGGGGTGCCTTGGTTAAAAAAAGTTTGGGAACCTCTGGTCTAGTCTATTGCAAACTACTAAAACTGTAAAGTTAAAGGTGTCACTGATGTAAAAAGGTCTTTAAAAAGTCTTAGAAAGGTATTGAAATTGACCTCAAGATTCCTGTATATACCCTGAGTAGGTAACATAGACATGGCTGTTCTAGTGTCAACTGTCACTTAGATCCAACTGTCACTTAGATACAACTGTCACTTAGATCCAACTGTCACTTAGATCCAATTGTCACTTAGATCCAACTGTCACTTAGATCCAACTGTCACTTTCAAATTAACCTCAAGATTCCTGTATATACCCTGTGTATGTGGCAGCTCACCTGGTGGTTTGTGTCTCTGTGTGACAGCTGTTCTACCTGTCGGTCGAGGCCTACCTGGGCTCCAGCACGAAAGACGCTCGCGCCCTGGCCCCTCAGATCTGCTCCCACTTCCTGGACCCTGACGCCGTACGTCCGTTCTCACTCACCTGCTTTTAACCTTTAACTCTCCTTGTATCAATTAGCACTGTGTCTTCTCACAAAGATTGGAAAGTAACATTGATTTCATGATTTAAATGTATGAAAGATTGATCTGAAGACGGTTGTTTGTTGTTTTCGCAGCCCTTGAAAATCAGAGTGCGCGAGGAGTACCTGACCGACATAGGTAAGCTCCACTTCACTAGATGGTGAAGTGCCATTATTCCGCTATATGCCAATGTGTCCACATTAATTGCACAGGGGTTAAACTGGTCGTTTTTTTCTAATGCGGTCAGTCACGTACACATTGTTGTAAATGGTAAATGGACTGCACTTATATAGCGCTTTTATCCAAAGGGGCCTCTTATTGGCACCGGCCCGCTCACTGGGAGCAATTTGGGGTTCAGTGTCTTGCCCAAGGACACTTCGACATGTGGCCAGCCGGGGCTCGAACCGCCGATCTGCCAACCTTGCGATCATTAGACGGCGGCTCTACCTCCAGTTGTTGTACGATTAGATTTCTATAAGTACTTGCTATTAAACACAGCGTCATGATGTTTCCTTCCCCCCCACCCTCTGCCAGAGAGTCGTCTCCACGCCCAGGAGGACATCAGGGGACCTCTCTCTGAGCTTCAGCAGCAGGTGCTGCCAGACATCCACGACCAGATACAGGACTACAGGTACGGTGGCCCGGAGGTCCAATCAGTCGTATCGGAATGAATCACACGATTCAGTCTAAATCATATGTTTCTTTTCAATCGCTAAATGTGTGTGTTGTATGTGTAAGAGTGTGGATGCGTGTTTTGTTTTGCAGAGAGGTCCTCTCTGTTCATTTTAGGGGTGGGCAAACGATCAACATTTTTTTCGATAATCGTAACGAATTAACGATCAATTATCGATTAATCAATAAGTTTTTTTTTTTTTTTAAATCGGGAAAAAAAAATAGGGCAGAAATAACAAGCATGTTTTCCTTGGGGAAAAAACTTTATTTGTGTTGCTATTGCACACATTCATTCATTCACATCCAAACTAGACGCTACAGTCAGATAACAATCCTCTTAAACAAGGCAGTGAGTAGCCTAAATTGTTTAACTTAAAAACAAATTTTACGTTATAAATAAAAATATAGAAAATAAGTAACTCACCATAGGAGCAGTAAAAAAACAGTTACTCACAAATAGGAGGATGACTGAAAACGTTAGTGTCCTTAAGAGCGTCCAGCTTAACTTAAATTTAAACTCCAGCGAGAGACTGTAGGCGGCAGGCCTACTGGTTCTTGTTCAGAAAGATGATCATGTTAACATGTTCAGGGGTGAGAGACGAACGCAATCTGGTGACACGTGGACAAACTAATTTCCATTATTATTATTCCAAAAAAAAATAAAAAATAATTTTATGATTATCGATCAAAATATTTTGTGATCGACCAAGACCTTATCGATCAATTAATCGATCATCGATCATTGATGCCCACCCCTAGTTCATTTGTCTGTTGTGTGTGTGTGTTGTGACATTATGGTTGTGTGTGTGTGTGTGTGTGTGTGTGTGTGTGTGTTTTTGCAGAAACAAGCAGATGATGGGTCTGGGCTCTCTGTTTGGGGAGGGAGACCTGCAGCAGCTGGATGGAGACCCAGCCAAGGAGAAACAGGTGGTGGACAGACAGGTCACCGCCCTCTGGGAGATACTGTGAGTCTAGCACCCTGACTGCTCGTGGCCCTGACTCTTTTAGAAAGTCTTATTTGAACAAATGTACGTCATTGTGAGTCACTCTGGATAAGTGTGTCTGCTAAATTGTCCCACATATGGATAAGTGTGTCTGCTAAATTAGTCCCACATATCAATGCTATGGCGTATGAAGTACACATACAAAAGTGACTTGTTTTCACTGTGGTACGTCACCACCTTGGGAAGTCTATCCCACGACAGACGGGTCTGAGGTCCTGACTAGGGCTGCACGATTTGGGGGAAAAATCGAATTGCGATTATTTGGACAGATATCGCGATTGCGATTAATTTGCGATTATTTTTTTTTTAAATAGCAAAAAAAAAAAAAAAGTTTTGTAAAGTGTGGCCATATCTCCGGCTAGGAAGGTCGTATCAACGTGCAGTTTGTTTGTACGTCTTCAGGGGACTTAGAGGCTCCCTCCTCTAGTACCCCCACAGCCCGAGCTACGAGTGAAAGAACTAAACTTACATTGGGTTGCTTTAAAGTTGGGTTGCTTTAAAATCAAGCTTCAGATTAAAACATGTGATGGAGCATTACTAACCTGACTCAGGTGGTTTGTTTCACACAACCATCTAGGAAAGCTTAATTGGAAGCTGTTTGGAAAAGGGCAGGTACTTTCAAAAAATACTTGGCAGGTGATTGGATGAATCTATCTATCACCTATTTTCAGAGAGCATTACCACATGATACCATCAAACTATTAACTGCTCTAATTCTAATGCAAGGATGAGAACTTAAAATATATGAATTGGGGCAACATATTTATTTATGTTTTTTTTAAACAGCAACACCATTTTGTTTCTCTCAACAAGTGTCTTTTTTTTTTGACGTTCATTGACGTTGAATCCGACGCGCTGTATGACGTATCCCATACGGGTAGTGGTGTTTCTCAACCCTCTCCTCGGGGCGCCCCAGCCGCTCCACATATTTGATCTGTTCCACCACCAGCACACCTGATTCAACTAATCAAGTCCAAAGCAATCAAATCCAACCCTTTGGACTTGATTAGTTGAATCAGGTGTGCTGGTGGTGGAACAGATCAAATATGTGGAGCGGCTGGGGCGCCCCGAGGAGAGGGTTGAGAAACACATAGTGAGTTGGACTTGTGATCGGAAGGTTGTGAGTTCAAATCCCGCCTGAAACCACACCACT
>NC_137687.1:4337800-4352800 GCF_963989245.1 Nansenia antarctica
CCTCCCCTCCCCTCCCCTCTCATCTCCTCTCCTCTCCTCTCCTCTCCTCACCTCTCCTCTCCTCACCTCTCCTCTCCTCTCCTCACCTCTCCTCTCCTCACCTCTCCTCTCCTCACCTCTCCTCTCCTCTCCTCCTCTCCTCTCCTCCCCTCCCCTCTCATCTCCTCTCCTCTCCTCTCCTCTCCTCACCTCTCCTCTCCTCACCTCTCCTCTCCTCTCCTCACCTCTCCTCTCCTCTCCTCACCTCTCCTCTCCTCTCCTCTCTCCTCTCCTCTCCTCACCTCTCCTCTCCTCACCTCTCCTCTCCTCACCTCTCCTCTCCTCTCCTCACCCCTCCTCTCCTCTCCTCACCTCTCCTCTCCTCCTCTCCTCTCCTCTCCTCTCCCCTCCCCTCATCTCCTCTCTCGCCTCTCCTCTCCTCTCCTCTCCTCTCCCCTCCCCTCATCTCCTCTCCCCTCATCTCCTCTCCCCTCCTCACCTCTCCTCTCTCCTCTCCTCCCCTCCCCTCCTCTCCCCTCCTCACCTCTCCTCTCCCCTCCCCTCTCCTCCTCTCCCCTCTCCTCTCCCCTCCCCTCCCCTCCTCTCCTCTCCTCACCCCTCCCCTCCTCCCCTCCCCTCTCCTCTCCCCTCCTCTCCTCTCCCCTCCTCTCCCCTCCCCTCCCCCCCTCTCCTCCTCTCCTCTCCTCTCCCCTCCCCTCCTCTCCTCTCCCCTCCTCTCCTCCCCTCCTCTCCCCTCCTCTCCTCTCCCCTCTCCTCCTCTCCCCTCCCCTCCTCTCCTCTCCCCTCCCCTCTCCTCTCCTCCCCTCCCCTCCCCTCCTCTCCCCTCCTCTCCTCTCCTCTCCTCTCCTCTCCTCTCCTCTCCTCCCCTCCTCACCTCTCCTCACCTCTCCTCCTCCTCTCCTCACCTCTCCTCCCCTCTCCTCTCCTCTCCTCTCCTTTCCTCTCCTCACCTCTCCTCCTCTCCTCCTCCTCTCCTCACCTCTCCTCTCCTCCTCTCCTCACCTCTCCTCTCCTCCCCTCTCCTCTCCTCTCCTCTCCTCTTCTCTCCTCACCTCTACTCCCCTCCTCTCCTCTCATCTCCTCCCCTCTCCTCTCCTCCCCTCCCCTCCCCTCCTCTCCTCTCCTCTCCTCTCCCCTCCCCTCCCCTCCTCTCCCCTCCTCTCCCCTCCCCTCCCCTCCCTCCTCTCCTCACCTCTCCTCCTCTCCCCTCCACACCTCTCCCCTCCTCTCCCCTCCTCTCCCCTCCCCTCCCCTCCTCCTCTCCCCTCCTCACCTCTCCTCTCCCCTCCCCTCCTCTCCTCTCCCCTCCCCTCCCCTCCCCTCCTCTCCTCCCCTCCCCTCCTCTCCTCTCCTCTCCTCTCCTCTCCTCTCTTCTCCTCTCCCCTCTCAGAGATCCAGGCTCTGCTGCTGTCAGACATGCTGGTGTTCCTCCAGAGAGGTCCAGACGACAGGCTCCAGCTGCGTTGCCCGTCCCGCTGGCTGGGTGGAGGGGTAGGAGGCAGCGGGGACTCCAAGACCTCCTTCAGCCCCGTGGTCCAGCTGGACTCACTCCTGGTCCGCTCCGTGGCGACTGGTAAGACTCAGGGGTCAGGGGTCAGGGGGGGATATGAGAGATTGTATGAATCAGGGGCGGCTGTGGTGCAGGAGGTAGAGCCGCCGTCTAATGATCGCAAGGTTGGCAGATCGGCGGTCCGAGCCCCGGCTGGCCACATGTCGAAGTGTCCTTGGGCAAGACACTGAACCCCAAATTGCTCCCAGTGAGCGAGCCGGCACCTTGCATGGTAGCTTGCCGCCGTTGGTGTGTGAATGTGTGAATGTGTGTGTGAATGGGTGAATGAGAGGCCGTTGTAAAGCGCTTTGGATAAAGGCGCTATATAAGTGCAGTCCATTTACCATTAGGGGGGGATATGAGAGATTGTATGAATGGTCTGTTGGTATGTGGAGGGTGAACACCTGACTAATAATAAAGCTGCAATATGGAGTGAAATGACCCCTTAGTAGTTACTCAATATAGAATTGTAGTGAGTGTTTATGAATGTGACCATGCTGATCATTAGATTAGATCTGTAGTTCAGAGGTATATATTAGGGGTGGGCATCGATGATCGATTAATTGATCGATAAGGTCTTGGTCGATTTTTTTTTTTTTTTTTTTTCGGGAAAAAGAAATTGGGCAGAAATAACAAGCATGTTTTCCTTGGGGAAACAACTTTATTTGTGTTGCTATTGCACACATTCATTCATTCACATCCAAACTAGACACTACAGTCAGATAACAAGCCACAAGGCAGTGAGTAGCCTAAATTGTTTAACTTAAAAACACATTTTACGTTATAAATAAAAATATAGAAAATATGTAACTCACCATAGGAGCAGTAAAAAACAGTTACTCACAAATAGGAGGATGACTGAAAACGTTAGTGTCCTTAAGAGCGTCCAGCTTAACTTAAATTTAAACTCCAGCGAGAGACTGTAGGCGGCAGGCCTACTGGTTCTTGTTCAGAAAGATGATCATGTTAACATGTTCAGGGGTGAGAGACGAACGCAATCTGGTGACACGTGGACAAACTAATTTCCATTATTATTATTAAAAAAAAAAAAAAAAAAAAAAAAGATCGACCAAGACCTTATCGATCAATTAATCGATCATCGATGCCCACCCCTAGTATATCTTTATTGATGGTCATGTCCTCCACAGACAACAAGGCCCTCTATGTCATCAGCACCACAGAGAGACAGATCTACGAGCTGGTGGCCGGAACAGCCTCAGAGAAAAACACGTGAGCATGAACTACAACATCTATATCTACGTACCGTCTAGTCGACTGGTGCCAAAAGAATATGAGCAGACTGCGCCGTGCGGCGTTCTCGCAAGGTAGTACATTTGAAGAAAACGTTTATTATTTTTCACAGCTGGAAGGACCAACTTGAAAAGACGATCTCATTGGCTGCTGGGTCCTCGCCTTCAACCAATCACGGATCCACGCCTACGCCTTCGTGAGTGTCTCTAAGTTGACACGTGTCTATCAATTCCCATTGTAAAAAAGACCAAAACGACTTGTGTTCAGTCTGATTGTAAACCGTTACGGTAGTGGTAAACAGTGCCGTGTTGACTAGGTTTGTAACTCATCTGTCTGTCTGTCTCTCAGCTCACCAAGCCTCGGCAACGCCTCCCCCATCTCGACTGGCAGCCACGTCTACCAATCAGGTGAGACATCGTGTTGAGTCAGGAGCCATAATGTGGAATGTTGGTGTGGATTCTAATATCTCCAGGTTCATATGAGTCAATACTAGTCGACATTGACAGATCAGTTATGCCGGCACACATGATGTGACTGAACACACCTGACTAACCAGAAACACCTCGTGAGCTTAGAATGATAAGGTTCTATCTCCGTTTAGGGTAGTTCAGAGATATTGAGCGTCAATGTTTTTACATTCAACTTTGTTCATGAATTACTAACTAAAAAATGAACTGTGTAAAAGTGTTGTAATTTCTGGTGAAACCAACATGTACACAAATAAACCATAAAATAAAAGCGGAGAATCTTATGCTTTCACAGCCATAGTCATTGTTCGATTTAAAATCCAAAACCGTTGGTGTATAAGAGCCAAAAGAAGAAGAAAAATGCTTCACTGTTCCATTACTTGTGCAGGGCACTGTACTGTATATTGTGTGAGTCAGGTAATATAACACAACGTTAGTTGTTGGTGGACAATTTACTCCCATATTTGTGAGATTTCCATAAAATAATGTTTCCCGTTGTTCCTCTGACCGTCTCACCGTCTTTGTTTCAGACGACTCGCTGACAGAGCGATCGGTTTCCATAGAGACGGACTCCCCTAACGACGACTGCGCGCTCACGCCCACCACGCCGACGGACCCATCGGGATCTTTCCTGTGCAGCGAGGGGACAGTCGGGGTGGCCGAGGCGGCTCTACAAGACGGTGAGTTCACAGAAGGAATCCCCTAAACCTCTGTTTTTATACACTGATCCTGTTGCCAACATCACTTATACGCAGGGTTCCCGCACTGGTCTAAAAAAAAGCCTTAAAGTCTAAAATCCAGCAATCCGATTTATTTATAAGGCCTAAAAAGGTCTTAAGGTTCAGTTATTAGGTCAAAAAAAATAATATATAATAAATATATAATAAATATTTATTTAATAATAAAAAATATTTACGTGGAAATGAATCAAGCTGGAACCAAAAAAATGCCAATTTGCTACCGCCGGGAGAAGGGGTGTCACAATAGGTCTAGAATTCTATTCAAAGAGGTCTAAAAAAAGGTCTAAAAAGGTCTTAGATTTGACTTGTTGAAACTTGTAGGAACCTTGTATACAGTACTGTTGTTTGTTTCTGTGAACAGTCAACTCGTGAGCTTAGAATTATAAGGTTCTATCTCCGTTTAGGGCAGTTCAGAGATATTGAGCGTCAAAGTTTTTACATTCCATAATGTTTTGTGAGATGGAACCTTTGTATTTTATGAATTACTAACTCAAAAATGTCAACATTTAAAAAAATAACACCACACAGGCATTAATAAACACCAAATGGATCAGATTATGTAAAAAAACTCAATTTTGACAAAAATGGAGATAGAACCTTATAATTCTAACGTCACGCATTGTAAAAGATCCAGCAGCACGGTAGAGCAAATCTCTCTTCTGTTCTCGCAGTGGAGACTCTCAGGACACTGATTTTCCGAGATCTGGAGGAGGACGGTTGGAGCCACGATTCGGACGACACGCCCACCAACGAGACAGCCAATGAGAGGAGTCCGTTCAATGACAGACACAGGCCAGACTCCTCAGAGACTCTCCTGAGTGTTAGCCCCAACCAATGGGAGGCTGAGCTCACGGAGGCTCAGTCTTCAGAGACAGAGCAACACAACATTGTTCAGGTTGTGAGGAAAGGTAACGAGAGCAGAGACTTATGGGTAATCTAATAATGTTGCCGACGTGAGCCGCATGACTGCTTCTCTCTGTGTGGAGGAAGCTCGGTGTCCACTAGGATCAAATGAAGTCACAGGTCCACAGAATGAATGTGCCTCATTGTGATTGGTTGAATATGCACACCTTCCTATCTCTCTGCATGTGCACAAATACCTGTGTGATTCCGTTGTTCTGGTGCTCATGCACGTTTTCTCTCTTCTCTATATCTTTTCCTCCATGATTGTACACGCTTTTTTTCCCCTCACACACACACCACTCTCTCTGTCGTACCTCCTTCCCCTCACACGACATATGTAAACAATGATGTTTTGCTCTTCTACACACTTTATGCACACACACACACACACACACACACACACACTCCTTCACACAAATCTATCCTCTATGCACAGCTGTGGTTGCGGGCTCTCCTTCTATCCCTGATGACATCACTGATGATGTCAACCTCCACTCCAACCAATCATCTGAGCCCACAGGCGAGGAGAGTGTACAGGGTAACAATGCTCTCTTGTAGATAGTCTAGTTTCTCCAAATAAAACAACCTCCGTTAGTTCTCTTTGTTGGTCCATAGCCTCATCCTTATCGTAAGAAAGAATTCTCCAGTCCATGTTATTGTAAGAAATTATTATTATATTGCAGCAATTATTATTACAGTGAAGGCTGAGTTTTTCTAGGTCAGGTGACCCAGTGCCCCACTATTTGTAATGCAGGATTTCATAAAGCTGTAGGCAGTAGTACCCTCTCACTATTCGGTTGTTAAGTCGTGACGTGTTTCCGGGTCCAACGTTGGCTGAGGCGCTCTCTTCGAAATGCCGCAGTGCTGTGTCCCTTGTTGTATGAATAGATCAGAGTCTAAAAAACGATTGAACTGTCATTCTACTGCTTTAGTACACTGGTACTTTGGTGCGTGGATTTTTTTTATTTGGACCCGGAAATTGCTAAATGTCACGTGTGACGTCAGACTTAACAACCGAATAAAAGTTGGGCAGATGCTAGGTGCAGTGCTTGAGACGACCCAACTCTGGCGTTGTTACACTGTTGAATAGAAATTAAAGAACATCGGTTAGGTATTAGGTAAGGGTTCCAGTTAGGATAAAGGTTATGGGAAGTGTCATCCCAAGCACTGGCGGACTCAGAGGGGCGGCAGGGGGGGGCGACCGCCCCTCCTGGTGCCCCCATGGTTGAAAAACTTCTGTCTTAAGTGCCCTTTTGAGTGGGGAAAATGAGAGGACGGGCCCTATTGGTGCCCCTCCAATGGTCTAAACTTGACCATGTTCCCCCACAGTTGAAAAACTTCGCACTTAAGTGCCCTTTTGAGTGGCAAAATTAGAGGATGTGCCCTATTGGCTGCCCTTCCAATGGTCTAAACTTGACCATGTGCACTGATGGGGTCCCATGTTGTGCAGTAGGTGCCCTTTTTTTCTTTTCGCCCCTGCCCTTCAAACAGCCTGAGTCCGCCACTGGTCCCAAGGATCCCACTTTGCATCTACTGTACCCAGTAGGATCATTTCACCATAGAGGTTAGGGTTAGACCCTCCCCCTTAGCTTTGTTCATTCCCTCTCTGTGTGCCCTATAGGAAACACCTTCTACCTGGTGATGCCTACGGAGCATAGCGACGGCCTGGCGGACGAGAGCCACACGGACGACATCACGGACGATGTCACTGACCCCCCGACCCCGACCACTACTGAGAGTCCTGAACTGGAACAGGAAGTGACGTCATCATCACCCGAACAGCATGAGGAAGAAGCGCAAGAAGCCTCTTCTATCCTGTCTACGGCTGACCAATCAGAACCTGCGCATCCTAACCAGGAGGAAGGGGAGCTTGGCCAATCACAAAGCAGTCATCAGAGTCATGTGATCAAGAACGTGGATGAGATTTTTCACACAATCGAGGGGCTGATGAGCAAGTTGCACCAGCTGAAGGTAAAAGCATTTAAGCGTACAGGATGCATATGTTACGCTACATGTGGGAATACGGTACATGTGGGAAAACTAGGGTTAGGGTTAGGTGCTAGGGTGCTACGGTTAGGGTTAGGGTTAGGGTTAAGGCTAGGGTTAGGGTTAGACATGCCAGCATGTACCAAGTCACCCTAGCACCTAACCCTAACCCTAGTTTTCCCACATGTACCGTATTCCCACATGTACCGTAACACATACACACACAAATACACAGATGTTTCAAAAAAAATTGCAGTCACACCAGTATTTGCTTTGTATTTATTTGTGCATTCACCTTTACACACATTACTGAACTCATTCAGGTGCATACTCAAAAAGCTTTTTTGGGAATATAGAACAGTGTTCTTTTTACATTATATAATGTTTTGTTAAACCTGGACTTTTATATAACACCCCCCCATAGGACATAGAGACTGCCCATCATCAGCTTCTGAAAACTCTGAGAGAGCCGTCTGTCAATCAGGAATCAGGAGACATCCCTGGTAACCCAGCAAACATCTCCAGAACTCCATCTCTGGACCCGGCCTCTGGGGATGGTGAGTAAGGGGTCAAAGGGCACAGGCTCAGAAGTCAAATAGATCAGTTTCCCAACAGTCTGTTTGTTGTTTCTGTGGAACAATTTCATTGGATGCCAGGCTTCATTAAAGGCATTTTTTTCAAATGATTCTAAAAATCGAATTCCAAAGGCAAGGCAAGTTTATTTATAATGCACATTTCATACAACGGGCAATTCAAAGTGCTTTACATACAGCATTAAAGAATACAGCAAGAGGACAATAGTAAGAAAATAAAAATGACAAGACGAATATATATATATATATATACATATATATGTTACAGTACATACATGTGGGAAAACTAGGGTTAGGGTTCGGTGCTACGTCGACTTGGTACATGCTGGCATGTCTAACCCTAACCCTAACCATAACCGTAGTACCCTAGCACCTAACCCTAGTTTTCCCACATGTACCGTATTCCCACATGTACCGTAACATATATATATACACACATTTCTGTCATTGATAAGTCTCCTTTGTTTTAACCGCCACATTCAGGAAAAGAGGGCGTCCCAGCAGAGCCACCCAAGATCCAGTCCACAGGATTCTGATCATCTCAGAGTGTACTTTTAATGGACGGACACACACCCTTGCCCCCACCATAGCTGCACACACTCACAACACACTGATGGACTGGAACCCCTAGCCTGTTCGCCAACCCTCCCCCCTACCCCACCCAAATCCCAGCATGCACTGGTTGAGTGAGCAGAATCCCAAGGAGAGCTGTGAAGTTGTACGTGTTGCACTGAGACGTCAGGAAATAGAAGCAGGACTGATGACCTTCCCCTGATACCCAAGGATGGGTCAGCCAATCACAGGTCTAGAATGACCTCTGTGTGACCTCCGAGGAGCCCACGGACAAGAGGGCAACGACGACGGGAAAAAAGGACCATTGTTGGAACAGTGAAGTAGGGAACGGGTGTGTGGGGAAGGTTGTGTGAAGGAGCAACAAGAGGGGAAGTAGGAAGAATCTGAACCTGTGAGGATGTAATGTCGTGGAAGAAGTGTTAAAGGAAAATGCGGTTGGTTTGGTTACATTTGAAGGATAGATTTGTACAGATTGAAAAAAGGAGGTGATTTTAAAGGAAGGAGCAATAAAAAATGACAGAAATGGTTGAGTGGCGAACTGAAGGAGGACCCCAGCACTTTACCCATAATGCATCCATTCATTTGTCATGTGTACATACAGTACTCCACAACGGATTTGGTCAGGGACTGGACAAAACCACTGGCTCCATCGTGACATTGTGGGCCTATGCAGCTGAACCCTTGACTTTTGAGCCAAGATGGCGGCGGTCTCTGCCGTTGCTTTCACTTACAGTATGCCATGAAGGCCGAAGAACTGTGTCTATATATTCAGGTTTTTTGCACTGGGCCCTGTAGAAAGAATTGGTTGGATTCATCATAAAAGGGTAACAATGTCATTCAAGCATCATTTGTCCATATCCACACATCAGAGAAAGAAGAAACATGAAGGAAGAGGAAGTTTGTTGTCATTCTGGATTATACCAAGATGGCCGACATGCTGTTCAGCATGTACCGGCGGTATCTGTGCAGCTGCTAAGCTAAGGAATAGGTGTCCGTAAGCGACATATTTGAGCGTTACTACAATGACGCGTCGTGGTAACACTACTGTACTGAATTGCTGTTTTATTCTTACAGCTCCATACTAAGATATACAGGGATCACTACAGAGAAAGGAAACATGTTTAACGAATACACAGATGTCTATCTATCATGTCATCATTTTGGTTTCTAAGGATACGCTCTACTGTTTTGTATATATACTGTGAATCCCAACCCGCCGTCTCTCCCATCTATACCTTAAATAGTGTTGATGCTATACTGCTGCACCAAAACATGAAGGGACTATTCTATACATGGAGTAGCACACCTTGACGTAGTAAGCAGGATTGCGGTCAATTCAGTTTCAATTCAGCAAAGTGATTTGTGGGGAAAAAACTAAAACATTGAAAACAGATACCCTTAGTTGCAGTCATTAAATGTTAATTGACTGAATTGTAATTGAACTGAACTCCCAACCCTGGTAGTTAAGACACCCTCTGTACCAGGAGAGGCTGTTGGAAGGTAGAAGTCGAAGGACGAGCTCATTGTAATGAGGTTCTAATGATGTCGATACCGTTCCCCATTTCAATTCCATGCATTACAATGAGCCCGTCTTTTCCGATTTCTACCTCCACCAGCCTCCCCCTGCTCTGCACACATACCTTGTATTCATCAGGAGAGATCTGTAGCCGTAGGAAACCCAGTGTTCAGGTGTGTGATCAGCATATATTACTGTGACACTAAAAGCCCAGTGTGTGTTTGGGTGTTGGAGGACATGCAGTGGTTAGTTGACGTTAACTTGGCATGGTAGAGAAGACTTCCAGACTTTCTTTCTTAATTACTTTCGTTCTTATCTTTTATTATTATGCTCCATCTATCTAGTCATCCTTCTCCTCTCCTATTCTTTTTTCCTCTCTCTCCTCTTGAGTATAATTTTTTTCACCTACGCCTTTCCATTTTCTACCTCTTATTCTTCTTTTTCTCTCTAGTCTTTTTCCATGTTTCTCTTTGATGTCTTCTGTTCGCACCTCGCTTATAAAGAGGTTATAACAGATTTGTTCCCTTGTAATATGTTGCACAGCAAACTCCTGCACAGTGCAAACTACTGTATGGATACACAGGACTTTAATGATCCGCTTCTCTCGTTTTTTTTTTTTTCTTCCTTGTTCACTCATGTAATATAGAAATCACACTCCTTGTTTTATATGTAATACTTTTTTTTCTTCTGTAAAGCCTTAGTCGTTTTTCTTTTTATTTTATTTTTTGTAGATACTATGATAAAAGATGTGTAAATTATTTTCTGTCCCGTTTTTAAAAATGGCGAGATTGTTAGCAGTGCACAGAAGGAAAATGAACTCATGTTTCAGATTCATGTGTTTTGTGACATTAAAAACAAACATGTTTAAAACCTTGACATTGTTTTTGACAGGTTGACCATTCACAAGCAAACCATTCCAGGTTCAGAGGTTGGGGCCAAGGTCTGTAGGCTTTACACAGTTCCAGTTTTTTAATTTAATTTCTGTATTTAACCTTTATTTAAGCAGTCACATTGACATTACAAGCCGTGCATTCACAATTTGAATGAATGAATGAATGAATGGACTTTATTGTCATTGCTACAGTACAGGTACCAAACAACTGTACAATTGTGTATGAATTTACAGTTCATACACAATTACAACATTATAAAACACAATCATTATAGAACCTTATAATTCTAAACTCATGACATATCGACAGAACACCGCTTGGTTGGAAGTAGCCATCCGCCCATTCAAGGGAACACGTGTGAGTGCCAGGGTGGATCATCATACATTAAAATAATGCGCTTTCTTTCCACAGACCAGGCAGCACATCCGAATAAGTGTTATTTATGCTGTGTTTAATGTGGCACAGGTGTTTCATTACAAACCAAAGAGGCAAAAATAAATCGCATCCCACGCCCTGCTGCGCATGCCCCCTCGGCGTGGCGCTCACTGGAGCGGCTAATGAGCCCTATCTCTGGGCTGGTTAAACCCCCATCACGATTTGGTTATCCCAATTAGGGCATCATTGGGGCTGTGGCTTTTCTAGGGCATTTCGAACATGGACTAGTGCATAGGCCTACATATGTTATTAAATAAATTAAATGGGCTAAATTTGGGTAAATGCCCCCAAAAAATGAGCATTCAAAGGTCACTCGCAGTTGTAATCTGTGGGGTGAAAGTGGTTTGGGGGTAGATTAGGCATCTGTAATTAAGCTCTTTAATGGGACAAAGTGCAGTTCAGAGACTGTCCACCCCTGAGAGGCAAGCAGCTGGGGCGCACAGATTACACACTTGCCTCTGTGAAACTGAAGGTGTGAGTCTGGGAACCGAGATAGGGTGGGGTGGGGGTGGGGGTGGGATAAGGGGGAGGGGGTGGGGGTGGGGGGAGGCAAAGGGATGAGGGGGGGGGGGGGGTTGTAGAGGAGTAAAAAGAGGCGGAGCACAGTTGGGGACTCCGGAGAGAGAGAGAGGCCATTGATTTGGAGTTGGCAAGCAGAAAGAAAGCAGGGTTTTTGAATGGGAGGAAATCCGAATCCATAGCCTTATAGTCGCAGTCCAAGAGAGAGTAACGGATTAAACCGTTTCCCGAAGAGAACGTGAGTCTTGGCATTGCAAAAAGAGAGAGAGAGACCGCGCAACGGGATTTGCCCAGGGGGGGGCGAGCAATTGTCCTGAAACCGGGCGACGTGTTTGTCGCTTAGAAGGACCCCTTGTCTTGTATGCTTACAAGGACAGTCACAGTCAACAGACAACACATGTCTTGGATTAAGAGCTGCAAATGGCTGATGATGGTGAACCAGAAATGGCCTATTGCATTCAGTTGGATTTCATTCTGTGATTATAAACGTGGCACTAAAGCGTTAGACTGTCCCGCACCCCTCTCTCTCTCTGCCGGCGATGGGGGGCTCCCAGTGAAGGACAGATGCAGACAGCACCGACTATGGGATGCGTCTCATGGCTTCTGTATAGCCTGGATGATTTTCAATTGAATAAAGGATATTGTAAACGAGAAGAAATCTAGAGGTTTCTTTTCCTTTTCCAATAAGGTGAATTGGGGAAAGAGAGAACAGTTTTGGACACATCCTGCACTGCAATGAGCTAAATTACAGTTTTGGATTTTTCTTTGTGTTGTGAGATTTTAGCTACATTTTCACTTTCAATAATTTGGGGTAGCATCCCGTTGAAAAGAAAGGTAAGCTATGTCCGGAGTATTTCCATCCACTGGTAATCATTTTTCAAACATGCAATTAAGCAATTCAGAACATAATTTAGTCATATATTGGTGCAAGCCAAGGTTCGTTTCATTCATTGCTTTCCATTCAACTCCAATAGCATGACCGTTTCATTTGGCCATTCATGTCTTTGGGGTGGTTCGTTGGTTATTCATCATTGATGACAAGTTGTCACTGATGGATATGATCGTATGATTGCCAACTTATTATTTTGCTAATGTGATCAGCCCGACAGATATTATGCGCCCATCTGTCACCATGGCCACTTGAGAAAGTGATCCAGACTTGAATCTCATTACAGTTGCAGTCTGTCTGTACAACTTTCATTTGGACTGTGTGTCTCAATTTGCAATTTTACGCACCACCGCCAAATATGCATTTATATATCGCAATGAATTTGAAACACAGCACGATTTAATAAGAGCTACAACACTTTGCATGCTGTCCTGTGCATTGCCTTTTGCAACAGTTTTGGGTAGATCTCGAGCGCATTCTCCACCGGGACACCCCAGACAGACATGCATTTATATATCGCAATGAATTTGAAACACAGCACGATTTAATTGAAGAGCTACAACAATTTGCATGCTTTTGCAGTGTGCAAGCCTTTTGCAACAATTTTGGGTAGATCTCGAGCGCATTCTCCACCGGGACACCCCAGACAGACATGGGCGTGTGAGACGCTGTTACTTTGTTGCAAATCTCAGATCTGACGGCTCGCGCGGCCACACAAAGCCACCTATTTGCATTTCTGAATTGCCACTGATAATCTAGTCTGATTAGGTTGCATATCATATTTACCTATGCATCAATCCTGGAGACGAGAGTGGTTTGAGGCGCATTCATTGTGTCTGCCTGTCAATGCGTAATGGAAAAGGCCCCAAAGCCTCTGGCTCGATTAGTTCAGCTATTCTATGGTCATAGACGTCGCCACGCCTCAAACTCCCACTGCCTCCCCGAGGCTTGGGTCTTTGCTAGGCCCCTGGTCTGGAAACTGGAACTAGACTATAACCAGCATGTAGGCTATGCCACCTGGGATTTGTGAACGTTTTTAGATGATTATGTTCACAAATCACAAGTGAAACCGTTCAGTGGGGCTGCTAAGGGATTGAGGAAACACACACACACACACACACACACACACACACATACACACACACACACACACACACACACACACAGGAAATAAGACAATAATAGGTAATGCAATATCCCCCACTACAACACACACCCATGACCACAGCAGCTCACATAAATCACAATTGCCCTGCTGCTGGAAAACAATTCAGGCCACTATTATTATTGTGTGTGAGAGAGATGGAGACTAGTGTTACGAGGCTGATCTCTGTTACAGTTGACAGACCTCTGAGTTGCACGAGTCATTGAACTAAGTTTTTAGATGAGGGGACAGTGAGGAGGGGTGACAGAAGCAGAGACAGCCGTCATAACTCATAACAGCAGTCATAATTCATAACTCATGTTGTGGGAGACTTCAGCACCTCTGAGTCACCATGTATGTCTGGCATTTTGGAACTGAATCACACAGATTGAACCCAGTAGCATTGGTGATGATAATACCTGTGGTTTCAAACGTCTCCTCAAGCTCGTTAATCTTAACATGTAGTACGCTTAACCAAAGATCATTTCTTAACATCATCATTACACTTCTTCTTATGTTTTTAATATCGGTCCTTCAGGCTGAATTAGATTAGACTTGTCTTCCTGTGAGGCTGCGAGACTCAAGGACAGGTCCTTTGAAAAGACAACAATTTTTTCCATTCGCCAAGTTTGTTTCACTAATATCATTATCCAAAACCAGTAAGTGACGTGTCTCTGCAAGTATACTGCCTTTGTAATGTTTTACTACCACAGTAAGCACTAGATTTAGGCCATGAATAGTAGGCCATGAAAACATGTCTCTACTGTCATAAATGTCCTTAGTAGTTACAGTAGTTACATATCATACATCAGGCCAAAAGCTCTATAACTTCGTTATAGTTCTCAATGACAGGTGGTAGCTAATGTTTTATAAAAAGAGCTTTGTGTGTGTTCGTGGGTGTGGGGTGGATGTCTGTGGGTGTCTGCCTGCACGTTCATGTCCTCCTCCTAACTCTGGAGCTCACGTCTTACTCTCACGTGAAACTTATTAAGTTGAAGGCCGAGGAGTGAATTGGAGGGGGTAGAGCGGAGAAGAGAGAGAGAGAGAGAGAGAGAGAGAGAGAGAGAGAGAGAGAGAGAGAGAGAGAGAGAGAGAGAGAGAGAGAGAGAGAGAGAGAGAGAGAGAGAGAGAGAGAGAGAGAGAGAGAGAGACAGAGAGACAGAGAGACAGAAATAGAGAGCAAAGAGGTGGTCCTTCATTACTCATTATTAGATTTAAGAATCAGGAGGGGAAAAAGTGACTGAATTGACATTCAATTGCAATAGATAGTCTGTTTGCAAACACCCCAGTACATTCTCACATATGCAAGAACAATCAGAATGAAGAAGAGGGTTTTTAGATGGAAAGGGAGAGAGGGTGGGGTCATGGGGAGTTGATGGTCAGGTTACCATGGTAGCACCCCCAGTCCCTTCTCACCCATAGCCCCTCATTCATCGCCATAGTAATAGCCAAGCTCTGTTGCCCCGGAGACTACGGGGGTTGGTAGGGGAATGTGGTGAGTGTGTGTGTGTGTGTGTGGGTGTGTGTGTGTGTGTGTGTGTG
>NC_137687.1:4357800-4397800 GCF_963989245.1 Nansenia antarctica
ATGCTTTCCTCTTCTCCTCTCATCCCTCACCCTCTACCCTTTCCTCTCCTCCTCTCATCCTCTTTCCTCTACCCTTTCCTCTCCTCCTCAACGTTCCTCTAATGACCAGGCAGGTGTTTGATTCAATGTCTTTCTTCCTCTCTTCCTCTCTTTCTCTCTTTCTAGAAAACAGCACCAATAACTCGACAGGTCAGTCCAGAGCCATGATCGCCGCGGCGGCCAGGAGACGAGACAACTCCCACAACGAGTTCTACTACGAGGAGGCTGAGATGGACCGCAGGGTCCGCAAACGCAAGGCCAGGTGAGGAAACACACACACACACACACACACACGCACACACACACACACACACGCACACACAGGGTCATTTGATATGAGAAAAACAATTCAGTTGACCAATTTCGTCTTCCACTTGTGTAAAAACAAAAACAGCCAAAGTCCATTACTATACAATAGCAAAAACAATGACTACATGTAAATGTCTATGTGACTATGACATGTAAATAATAATAATAATAATAATAATAATAACTTTTTATTTGTATAGCGCTTTTCCTGCAAACATTGCAGCTCAAAGTGCTCCAATCATTATGTAATCATAATTTAATTACTTTGTCATTTAAAGGCAATATTAAAAAGATGGGTTTTTAGTCTTGACTTGAACATAATTTGCTGAGGTTGCATCCCTAATGTAAACTGGCAGTGCATTCCACAATTTGGGTGTATAAAATGAGAATGAATGACTATGTAACACTACCAGTGGATATGTTACGGTACATGTGGGAATATGGTACATGTGGGAAAACTAGGGTTAGGGTTAGGTGCTAGGGTGCTACGGTTAGGGCAGGGGTGGGCAACTAATTTTCACAATGGGCCACATGAGAAACCAGGACTATTGTGGAGGGCCGGACCAGTAGGCTGAACCAGTAGACAAACTTATAACATCATGTACAGAAATGTGTATGATATTACAATCACAGTCACCCTTATTAAACTGTTCAATCATATCCGATTCCCTTTGCAAGCCATTAAATCAATAACATTATTATCAAACGTACATTCTGTTAAATGTAATTACGTCACACACATGCAGAGACTGAGGGACAACTTGTGTTTGTGTTTTAATAAGCCAGACAGCCAGTCTACTACCTCACCACCACCATTCTAAAGCTCTGGGACCTGGACTAGACTGATTATTAATGTGATCAATGGATCTGATCAATCCAAATAAATTTAATTGTCTGAACATCCCCAATTTCACTCTGTACACACCCAGTATTCATTATACTCAAAATCCTCCAAATATTTATACATTACAATAACAACTAGCTAATAATGAAAATACAGTATGAGACCATCTGCTTTATATTAATTTGAACACCCAGAGAAGTCAAACATGTATGTAGAGTCATATGTTCTTATGAGGCTGGAGAGGCTGGGCTGTATCTGACATTGCTGCTGCATATTCACCATCTAGCAGACACACTGAGAGCACAAACTATATGATAACAAACCATAACCAGGTCAGAAATTACTCTGTGTGGGGAAATATACCATAATCTTTCCTAATGAGTGACAACAGATAAAGTTGAATCTAAATGCTTATTTTACTGCTTGGTCAGTCAGCGTGATTGACAGGAGAGATGATCAGAGGGGCAGAATTTTCACCACCCTTATTCAGGCCAGGGCTGAAGTATGGATAGAGTTTCTCAGTGAAGGTGCACCCAGTGAAAGAGTAGATCAGAGACCTGGCCTCCACATCATAAAAGGAGACCTGGCCCTCCTCATAATCCACATACACCCCCACCTTCTGGGGCTTCTCTCTCAGGGACAGGGGGACCCAGGGGTCATCGAGTGCCTCATACTCATTTCCATTTCTCAACACTACAGTCCAGTATCCATCCTCAGGGCTCAGTGAGATCTCCCCCTTCCTGTTGATGGACTCTCTGGCCACTCCTACATCCCAGTCAGTCTTCTCCTTCACCTCCACTTCATAGTAAACCCTCCCTGAGAAGAAACCCTCCTTTCCTAAAACACAGGGACACAGGGAAAACCTCTCTTTGTTATCAGGGAGATTCTTTCTTGTGTCTCCATGTCTAACTTGTTTCCCATCCTCAGACAGAATGAGTTCTGGATGTGCTGTATCAGGGTCCAGAGTCACGTCCACTGCATACTGCTGAATCATCTTCAGCTCAACATCGCACAACTTCTTCACTTCGCTTGTAAGTGTCTCCTCCAGCTGAGACACAGCTCTCCTCACAGTCCCCACATAGAGATCACTGTGAACCCTGACCTCAGACCAGTCCTTGGTGTGTGGAGGGGTGGACAGGGAAGGGAAGCTCTGGAGGAGGTGGAGGTGGTCCTCAGTGTGTGAGAGCTGCTCCAGCTCAGTGCTTCTCCTCTGTAGCTCAGTGATTTCCTGCTCCAGCTCTTCAATCAGCCCTTCAGCCCGCCTCTCTGCTGCTTTCTGCTTCTCCTCGATCACGTCAAGGAGCTCAGCCTGGCTTCTCTTCATGGAGTCCACCAGAGCAGTGAAGACCTGTACGCTGTCTGCTTTCTCTCTCTGTGCATCTTTCTTACTAAGATCTACTGAGTGTTTGATCTCTGAAACCTTCTGCAGTCGCTCCTGGATCATCTGCTGAACATCTGCCTCTGTCTTCCCCAGCTGAGCCTTCCTCTCTCCATACTCCTCCTCTATGGGGACGGTGTCATGAGTCTTGTGGTCTGTCTCAGTGCAGAACTGACACACACACATTTCATCACTCCTACAGAACAGCTCCAGGAGTCTGTCGTGCTTCTTACACATCCTGTCTTCCAGGTTCTCCACAGGGTCGATCAGCTTGTGTCTCTTTAAGGCTGCGACCCTCTGATGTGGCTCCAGGTGAGTCTCACAGTAAGAGGTCTGACACACCAGGCAGGACTTCAGAGCCTTGAGCTTCGTCCCAGTGCAGATGTCACAAGGCACTTGTCCAGGTTCGACAGGGGACACATCTTCAGCCCTGACTGTCATTGTCTTGAAATTCTCTACGACCTCTCTAAACGTTGTGTTGACGCGAAGCTGAGGTCTTCTATAGAACATTTCCTTACACAACGGACACTGACACAATTCACTGGTGTCCCAGTATCCTCTGATACAGGCCGTGCAGAAGTTGTGTCCACATGGAGTAGAGACAGGGTCAGTGAACACATCCAGACAGATGGAACACAGGAACTGCTCCTCAGACAGGAGACTGCTGGAGGAGGCCATATCTAGAGAGACCAGAGGTGACACCATAAAGCATTTCCTGGAATCAATCAGATCTCGATAGTTTCAGCTATGGACCTGTCAAGACTGTCTTATGGGATTATACAGCAACTAATAATTATAACATTATTCTACATCACATAGAAAATGGTCCTTCAAACAAATCAATACGTTTTACATGCTGAACTGTCTATAAACCAAACTGGTAGAGACTACACAATAGTTTATCTTGACATGTCATTGTAAGTCTCTCAACTCACCTGTCTGTGATTCTGTGAGAGTGTGGACGCTGTCTCTGTCCTTTATACTGTATGTGTGATAGATGTCTCTGTCCTTTCTACTGTATGTGTGATAGATGCGTGTTTGAGGACGATATCTAACAAGTTTGAGAGAGTCTGCTCTCGTCCACGATACACTTTATGTCTCTACACAGTTTAGTTTCATTTCAGCAAACTGACGTTGAGATGCTCCTCCCCTCCCAGTACAGCTCTCCTCCCTGGAACAGAGTTAACCGTTTACAGGCTGGTCTGTTTCTAACATGTGGTTTTACAGATACGCTCTCCTTAACTATCATTTCCAATCATCATATTGTTTCCAGTCAGTATAAACTGTAATCAGAATAATATTTGTGATCAGGGGCCTCATTTATAGAAAGTACTTTGGATCAAATTTTGATCTTACCCATGTCGTACGTAGAAAACCACGTCAACGTAGTGATTTATACAATTTCAACTTGAGTCAATTTGACCGTGGAAACGATCGTAGCTCTACGTCGGATCATGTTATTTCTATTATTATGAAAAAAACTTTTTTACCTCACACACCGGCCAGGGACAGCCATAGGGCCGCATGCGGCCCGGGGGCCGTACAATGCCCAGGTCTGGGTTAGGGTTACCCTAGCACCTAAGTCACCCTAGCACCTAACCCTAACCCTAGTTTTCCCACATGTACCGTATTCCCATTCCCACATGTACCGTAACATATAGATACCTTGTTAATACGATGTTCCTACTCCGTACGTACCTGCTCCTCCCAGGCTAGTGGTGGCAGTAGAGGAGGCGTTCACCCACATCAAGCGTCTCCAGGACGACGAGCCGGCGGCGTCGTCACCCAAACACCCCCGGGAGGTGATGGACCCCCGGGAGGCGGCCCAGGCCATCTTCGCCCCCATGGCCAGAGCCATGCAGAAGTTCCTGAGGACCACCCGGCAGCAGCCCTATCACAGCATGGAGAGCATCATCAACCACCTGCAGTTCTGCATCACACACAACATGACCCCCAAGGTGAGTCTGTCACATGACCCCTACGGTGAGTCTGTCACATGACCCCTAAGGTGAGTCCGTCACTTCATAGGCGTATGTGAGCTTAGAATTACAAGGTTCTATCTCCGTCTAGGGCAGTTCAGAGATATTGAGCGTCAAAGTTTTTACATTCCATTATGTTCTGTGAGATGGAACCTTTGTATTTTATTAATTACTAACTCAAAAATGTCAACTTTTTAAAAATAACACCACACAGGCATTAATAATTAATAATGGATCAGATTATGTAAAAAACTCAATTTTGACCAGAAATGGAGATAGAACCTTATAATTCTAACGTCACGACTTCATAGGCATATGTGACAGTAGCTGGTGAAACCGAGAACAAGTCAGCAGCCGATTCAGGAAATGGAAGTAAATGTCAACATTGTTGAAAATCAATGACACATGACCCACTAGTCATTTAACACATCTTGTTTTGTGAGCCTGCTAACAATGTTAAGTAGTGCTGTATTATAGTTAACTAGGGTAGTGGGGATTTACTCACCGAATCCATTGCATTGCAATATTTTGGCTTGCCTAGTGAGTGTGTCATTGATTTTCAACAACGTTGACATTTATTTACATTTTTCTGAATAAAAGTCTGAACATTTGACCGTTCATTTCTTTGTCATTGAGCAAACTTACAAAAAATCGACAGGGCATCAAATACTTATTTCCCTCGCTGTAGATGACATGACCCTTGATGAAGTCACAGTAACCCCAAGGCCACCCTAAAATACGACGAGTCTGTCCTACCATAGGCCTGACACATCCACTCATTACCTACTGTACAGAGAAGTAGAACTCTGCTCACCACAAATAAATATTGATATATTTTAAAATATATTTTGCCTACATGCCTACTTTAAAGGAGGAACTTCACAAGAGATCACACCCTCACCCCATCTGATTCTCACCTGCCCTCTTCTCTCTCTCTCTCTCTCTCTCTCTCTCTCTTTCACTGTCTCTCAGGCTTTCCTCGAGCGATATCTCAACACAGGCCCTACCCTGCAGTACCAGCGTGAGACCGGCAGGGGGCGTCAGTGGACGCTGGTGAGTGAGGAGCCTGTGACGTCGGGCCTGCGTCAGGGTCTGGTTTTCTCCCTGCGTCGCCTCGACTTCTCTCTGGTCGTCACGGTGACGCCCCTCCCTTTCCTCCACCTGGGGGAGGAGTTTATCGACCCCAAGAGCCACAAGTTTGTCATGAGGCTCCAGTCAGAGACCTCTGTGTAGAAGGAAAGAAAAAACACTATGACGGAGAGAGAGAGAGAGAGAGAGAGAGAGAGAGAGAGGGAGAGAGAGAGAGCATGGGGAGGGATGGAAAAAGAAAATGAAAGAGGGACTGAGGTTTCGACTTTATTCAAAGCTCTGTTCCTGTTTTTAGAATGACTAGTCAGACACTTCTGTGAACTGACTATTCCCACAATGCTCATCTTGACCTAAGTGTGTTGAAACCATGTAGCTCGATACTGTGCTGATTACTGTGCAGAGTAATCGCTAATTATCATACTTCAACACGCTATTACTCTGAGTAGTATTTACTGTCCCCTGCCTAGAACTATGTGATAACTACTACAATTCAGATGTACCAAACATGCTTAGCGCAATGAGTAACTACCGGTACTTACTGGATGAGAAAACCTAATACTTTGCATGGATTGGATGCATTCCATGGTCCAGCAGAATAATACCTCTCCAATTTGAAGCATCACACTGTTAAAGACTATCTCTGGGTGGTAGAAACGGTGTCTGCCAGGGCTTAAGGGACGTATGTGTATTTCGTTCTGTATTTGACTGTGTGAAAACGTCTGTTGTAGCCCCCTCGGGACCCGTATGTTTTTTTTAAAATTCTTGGCAATAACTGTAGAACATTCTGAAACGGTCAGTTGGAATGTACATGCAAATCATCACGTTTAGGTGGACGTCACGTCAGCTTCATTCATGAAAGCAAAAAATGTGAATAGGATCTAAAAACCTATGGACTATTATTATAAAAAGGATTGACTTTGTGTGCTTGTAAAAAGTTCCAAATGACTACACATCAAGGTGATTGGAGTACTACCATATAGGCCAATAGTTGGACTGCTTCCTGCTTCCAGGTGGATCCCTTTCTATTGGACAAAACCTGTTAAATCGTCCGGGGGAAGGAGATTCGTATATAGACAGCTGACGAATGTTAAAGTGAAACACTGAGCAGCTGTTTTTATAATAATAATAATAATAATAATAAAAAAATGTTTTGATATATTTAGTGACTGTAAGTAAATGCATATTGTGTTGGAACTCTTTTGGTGTGATTCCAGTGTTGGTTTTATAATGAAGAAAATGGAACTGGTATCGAGTACATAGGATGGACTGAATGAACCACTATCCATAATCTGTGACTCTGCCTTCAGATGTTTGTGCCAAATCACCCGACATTCCAGTGACAGTCGTGCGTATTACATCACAGAGTTATAATATCTAATTAGATTAGTACCACATGACCACCGTTGTACTGCTCTGAAGCCATGACTATGTCAAAACATACACATTTTTTTATTGTACTGGTTAATTTGAGTGTGTGCCAAGAAAACACTGGTGTCTGATGACTAATATCTGAGATCGTGACGTTAGAATTATAAGGTTCTATCTCCATTTTTGTCAAAATTGAGTTTTTTACATAATCTGATCCATTAGGTGTTTATTAATGCCTGTGTGGTGTTATTTTAAAAATGTTGACATTTTTTTAGTTAGTAATTAATAAAATACAAAGGTTCCATCTCACAAAACATAATGGAATGTAAAAACTCTATCTCTGAACTACCCTAAACGGAGATAGAACCTTATAATTCTAAGCTCACGAGATGTTAAAAGGAGTGAAGGTTGTCAATTGTTCCAGCGCATAGTACAACAATGGTGTGCTTTTTTGCAGCTTAGCGGTACTTTAGTCTTCCGTGTTGTATATAGGTGGATTATTACTTTTTTTATATGTGTATGTTTATAAGACAATGGGCTGAGATGTTTTTTTTTACATACTTTAAGTATAGTAGTTTTCATGTCAGGTGTTCATAAACACTTATTTCAACTTAAATCCTGTTGCGTGCACATAGTTATTAAGACGTTTTGTAAAGTTTAATTTTTGCAGCATTTCTATTGATATTTTGTATTTTCATTTCATGTATTGAAGTGAAGCTAAGCCCCTAATCTTTTTTTTTTGAAGAGCAGAGTGTTGTAAAGTAATTTGTAGATCGCTGTTATGATGTGAAAAATGTTTTCATATTTGATAATTTTAGGACTAAATTGTTACAAACTTTTTAATAAATGATTTCTCCTCAAGTAGTAGTTTGTGACTTTGATTTCTCCTCTCTTCTCTCTCTCTCTCTCTCCCTCTCTTCTCTCTCTCTCTCCCTCTCTTCTCTCTCTCTCTCCCTCTCTCTCTCCCTCTCTCTCTCTCTCTCACTCTCTCCCTCTCTCTCTCCCTCTCTCCCTCTCTCTCTCTCTCTCTTTCTCTCTCTCTCTCTCCCTCTCTTTCTCTCTCTCTCCCTCTCTCTCTCCCTCTCTCTCTCTCTCTCCCCCTCTCTCTCTCTCTCTTTCTCTCTCTCTCTCTCCCCCTCTCTCCCTCTCTCTCCCTCTCTCTCCCTCTCTCTCTCTCTCTTTCTCCCTCTATACTAAACTAAACCAAATCTCTCTAAGAGAGAGAGGTCTTGTAGTGCAAGAATGATGATTCTGGCTGGAGTCAGTCTAACATGGTTTAACATGGTCACACATCACATGTTGCGTCATGTCTGTCATGCTTTGAATAGGCGTTCATTTAAAATAATATTTTTATGACTCAAAAGCTGAACTTACATTCAGAGTCTGGTTCCCTTTATCAGACATGAGAGTGTTAACTTATTCTGGCTGTGCAGTCACATGATCACATGTGTCAAAGTTTCCCCACCGCAGCTGGGGGTTGGGAAGGGGGAGGTTGTCTCACATGTGTCTCATATTCATATTCATATTCTCACTACAACACCATCTTGTAGCACGTCTCCACCGATGTGTAGAGGTGTCCCAGTGTGTCCCCGATTGAACTGTCATTCTACCGCTGTAGTACACTGGTACTGCAGTGCAGGGAATTTTTGGTTTGGACCCGGAAATTGCTAAACGTCACGCGTGACGTCAGACTTAACAACCGAATAGATAGGATTCAGGTCAGGGCTTTGTGATGGCCACTCCAATTACCTCGACTTTGTTGTCCTTAAGCTATTTTGCCACAACTTTCGAAGAATGCTTGGGGGGTCATTGTCCATTTGGAAGACCCATTTGTCTTGAGACGTTGCTTCAATCCACATCATTTTCCTTCCTCATGATTCAATATTTTGTGAAGCCCCCCACAACATGACGCTGCCCCCCCCCCCCCCCCCCCCACAACATGACGCTGCCCCCCCCCCCCCCCCCCCCACAACATGACGCTGCCCCCCCCCCCCCCCCCACAACATGACGCTGCCCCCCCCCCCCCCCCACAACATGATGCTGCCCCCCCCGTGCTTCACAGTTGGGATGGTGTTCTTCTCTTCGGCTTGCAAACCTGCCCCCTTTTTCCTCCAAACATAACAATGGTCATTATGGCCAAACAGTATTTAAAATGTGTTTCATCAGACCAGAGGACATTGCTGTAAAAAAGTAAGATCTTTGTCCCCATGTGCAGTTGTTGCAAACCGTAGTCTGGCTTTTTTTTAAATGTAGGTTTTGGAGCAGTGGCTTCTTCCTTGCTGAGTGGCTTTTCAGGTTATGCCAACATAGGACTCGTTTTACTGTGGATATACATGTAGATACTTTTGTACCTGTTTTCCTCCAGCATCTTCACACGGTCCTTTGGAACCCTCTGGTGTCCTAGGATTGATTGACACTTTTCACACCAAAGTACTTTGTTCATCTCTTGGGTGTCTCCTTCCTGAGCGGTATGAGGGCTGCGTGTTGCCATGGTGTTTATACTTGCGTGCTCTTGTTTCTATAGATGGACGTGGTACCTTCAGGTTTTTGGAAATTGCTACCAAGGATCAACCAGACTTGGGGAGGTCCCCTTTTTTTCTGACGTTTTGGCTGATTTCTGTTGATTTTCCCATGATATCAAGTAAAGAGGCACTGAGTTTGAAGGTAGGCTTTAAAGTACATCCACAGTCACACCTCCAAATGACTCAAATTATGTCAATTAGCCTATCAGATGCTTCTAAAGCCTTCACATCATTTTCTGGATGATTTAAAGGCACAGTCAATTTAGTGTATATGTTACGGTACATGTGGGAATACGGTACATGTGGGAAAACTAGGGTTAGGGTTAGGTGCTACGTCGACTTGGTACATGCTGGCATGTCTAACCCTAATCCTATCCCTATCCCTAACCTTAACCCTAGCACCCTAGCACCTAACCCTAACCCTAGTTTTCCCACATGTACCGTAACATTATACAATTCTGACCCACTGGAATTATGATATAGCAAATTATATGTGAAATAATGTCTGTAAATAATTGTTGGAAATATTACTTGTCTGAAATATTACTTGTCTCATGTGCAAAGTAGATCCTAACTGACTTGTCCAAACTATAGCTTGTTGACATGAAATCTATGGAGTGGTTAAAAAAAGTTTAAGAGTTTTTAATAACTTCAACTTTCGAGTTCCGACTTCTTCAACTGTTGTATGTCTTTTTTTACAACTTTACAACTTTACAACAGTGTTTCTAGTGAGGACAGGGAAGAGGAAGAGGCTAGGTCAGGCTAGGTCACATCAGGGGAGGGGGTTCACGTCATGACATCTACATAGTATATATGAATGAATGAATGAATGGTCTTTATTGTCATTAATATAGTACAGGTACCAAACAACGAAATTTGGGAGGGGGGGCTCCCCTGGTGCTAGGAAAAAAATACTAAAAACAAGAAGGGAAAAGAGCTGGTTTACATAAATAAAGGCTATGTACACTATCCACTATACTATACTATACAAATAAAACACTGTGCTGTACTCTATGCTATGCTATAAATATCCTAACATTTCCTATCTCTGAACCTTATGTACCCGAGGGTTGTCATATTGCACATAGTGTTATTGCACATTCATTTAAAGTGTCGCAGTTTGCAGGTTTGAAATGTTCACAGGTGTGTTTCAGTATTGCACTTGATTACAATCTAGTAGCTGCCATCACATTTTCTAGATTGTCCAGGGCCTATGAACCTAGGTCTTTGCTGTGTTCAGGGCCTGAATGGCCCTGGGGTAGAAGCTGAGCTTCAGTCTATTTGTCCTTGCGGACATGGTCCTGAACCGCCTGCCCGAGGGCAGCCGAACAAAGTGTTCGTTCCCAGGGTGGGATGGGTCTCTGGAGATCTTGGAGGCCTTCCTGAGGCAGCGTGTGTTGTACAGCTCTTCCAGAGAGGGGAGGGGGGCGCCGATGATCTTCTGGGCCGATCTCACGACTCTCTGTAGCACTTTCCTCTCTGCGGCTGTGCAGCTGGAGAACCACACGCAGATGTAGTAGGTGAGGATGCTCATGCACAATCTCTATATATATATATTTCTCTGGTAGCCGGTTAACTTGGTGGTCTCATAGTGCACGAATGACGCTTCTGGGAAATTCTCAATAGAGACACGTTTTTTAACCTCAAACTGAACAATTTCCACAGCAGAGTGAAAGGTTGTGGTTTTATGTGGGATGTGAGATTGTGCATGAGTGTGTGTGTGTGTGTGTGTGTGTGTGTGTGTGTGTGTGTGTGTGTGTGCATTATATCAGTAGCTTCATGGGGGTAGGCAATGCTTGAGACCACATGTAAAATTGTTAGTGCTCAGTCCTGATGGCCATGTAGTGGTAGTCATGGTACTAGTGATAGCAGACAGTAGTCGTGGTAGAAAGGGCAGAAAGGGAAGTAAGTGTCATGTGGGAGTGTCAAAAGTGTCAAAAGAAGAATTGAAATCACACAGCAGTTCATTTGAGACATAGTTAGAAGTTAGAGCTAGTTAGGACGTGTGTATTTTATGTGTTTTTCAGAGGTTATATATTGAATATGAAACGTTTACTCTTGCTCTTCCTTATAGCTGTCTCACAAGGTAGGACCTAAATGTTATTCTTTTGAGTTGGTCTGTATAGAAGACACTTGCTACTGTGTAGGTATATCTTGATTGTTGTATTAGCTTGATGTGAAGGAAATCATGAAAGAGTACATTTTCAGAAGCCAACAGAAATGGCAACGATGTACAGACCAACTCAAAAGAATAACGTTTAGATCCTAAATGTTCCTATTTTTGTTGACTTCTGAAAATGTACTCTTTCATGATTCCCTTCACATCAAGCTAATACATAAAGATATACTTACATATGCACAGTAGCCGAATGGTGGATCTTTTAAATTGTCAATATTGCAGTTGATATTGCATAAGATTTGTTTTAAAAACGAAAAACATTTAAACAAATATCTACTGATAAGATTGGATAGACAGAAAGCCATAGATCATGTTCATGTAAAATAATATTTTGTGTCTCAAAAGCTGAATGAAAACTTACATTCAGAGTCTAGTTCTCTTTATCACACATGAGAGTGTTAACTACCTACATTTATTGATATGTGTGTTAACATTCAGATAAGATTGGATAGACAGAAAGTCATAGATGGGGGTGCTTAGGTGGCGTAGCGTTGCGTAAGCGTAAGCGTTGACCATATAACCACAGGGTCCCCGGTTCGATTCTGTCAAATAAAAATGAAAAATATGAGTGGGACTGCCCCACTCAGAAAAAATTACTTGAAAGAAAGTCATAGATGAGTTGTGTAGTGGGAAGTTACAATATTTTTAGTATGACTGTTTATGACTCACTTATCATGCTCTCTCGTGACAAATGACTCACACCATAATTGAAATGATTAAGTTCTATTACAATAAATGTTACAACCATATCAACATCTGTATTAATATTGTGTTGATACCATACCATCAAACGGCTTTTATTATAAACGTTGATTAGGCCTACTATCTGTAGCTTGTCTAGAGTGCATGAGAATATATCTATTGTTAAATGCATTCTTTGTTTCATATTTGGTGTTGCTGATTATGAAAATGATGATGATGATGATGGTGATGATGATGATGATGGTGGTGGTGGTGATGATGATGATGATGATGATGATGATGATGGTGGTGGTGGTGATGATGATGATGATGGTGGTGGTGGTGGTGATGATGATGATGATGATGATGATGATGATGATGATGATGATGAAATTAAGATGGTGATAGTGGTGGTGGATGTGCTGCTGCTGCTGCTGATGATTTTGTTATTTGTAATGTAAACGTTAAAGCCAGCAGAACAGCTATGGTACTGTATCTGAGGAGCGGCTGTGGCGCAGGAGGTAGAGCCGCCGTCTAACGATCGCAAGGTTGGCAGATCGGCGGATCGAGCCCCGGCTGGCCACATGTCGAAGTGTCCTTGGGCAAGACACTGAACCCCAAATTGCTCCCAGTGAGTGGGCCGGCACCTTGCATGGTAGCTTGCCACCATTGGTGTGTGAATGTGTGTGTGAATGGGTGAATGAGAGGCCGTTGTAAAGTGCTTTGGATGAAGGCGCTATATAAGTCAGTCCATTTACCATTTACGTATCTATGAATATCTTTCAGGCGCGGGAGGAGAGGAGATTGAAGTCACTGGTTATGTGGGACAGTCCATCACTCTACACTCTGGGGTGAACAGCTCCTGGACCATCACCAGGATTGAATGGTCTATATTTAGTAACAGCACCTTTATTGCGACTTTTCGCAATGGACATGAAAAAACCAAACGTTTCCACCAGTTTTCGGATCGACTACGACTCAACACCACTACTGGTGACTTACAGATCGACGGGTTGAGAACAGAGGATGCTCTTGTTTACTCCGTGGACATCACAAACAACATGGAGGAGCTTGTGAGTCACAAGATCAAGCTCACTCTGAGAGGTAAGGATCCCACTGAAGTAGATGCACTACATAACTGTAACTCTCAATTTGAGGTATGTCGTGGATTATGAATGAGACTCAAGATAGGAACTTGCTTTAAATCTAGGTGTAGTATTTATTGAAGAAAATTATCTTTTACAGCTCTAGAGCGGACAGTCAACTTCTCAATGGGAAGCTTGAATGACTGACACAAAATTCTCACATAGTACAATTGATATATTGTCAACATAGTCATAACATTGATAACGAGTCTGAGAACAGGGAGTAAATTCCCGTGGGACCGACAGCGAGTCCTAAACGAACTGTTTATGAACACAAGGCCCAAACAGCTCTGTGTTCACAAACAGGACAGTCAGACTCACAACAATCCCACGGGAACCCACCTCATGGAAACATACTGTCACATTCTGTGTGAAAATTAATACCACAGGAATACATACAATACATATAATGTTAAAACATTTATAAGATGAAAAAATCCATTACATGTACTACATACATAATTATCCCCAATTTCTCTATATCCATATCACTACCCCCAGACATTTTGGGCAAGAATGTCCATTATCCACAGTTACCTATTAATGAAAACATCTCCTGTGTCTATTCATAATACAGAACGTCCCGACAAACCCACCGTCCAGAAGTTCTTCAGTGTGTTGAAGGACGGTCACTGTGTGATCGCTCTGCAGTGCATCACACAGATGAGGAACGTCAATCTCTCCTGGGGACCCACGTCTTTGGTAGACGGACACTTCTGGTCGGGGCTGACCAGCGACCAGACCTCAGACCTGTGGATATCATACACCCCTAACAGAGACGTCACCTTCACCTGCACTGCCACCAAATTGTTCACCAACGCCTCCACCACGGTGACGGAGAGATGCGATGGTAAGACCATGATGGATAGAGGTTGACAGTTGACAGTTGGCAGTTGACAGTTATACTGTCCTGTGATCAAGCTGATCAAGGCTGCAGATGGAAGCAAAGAAGCCTCTTGGGGAGAGAGTTTGAAGCCCCTGAAGCCTGTGGCCAAACGGTGGTACTGCAGTTTAGTTGAGGTGAATGCCTAAAAGATTCCCCTATTATAGGCGCAGAAGGTACTTTTGAGTGTTGCTGTCCCAGTTAGCCACACTGAACATTTTAAATGTGTTACATTTTCTAATATCTTGTAAACAAACCAAAAGTAAAATTGACACGCTTTGTTTGGACCAATTATATACTGCACTGAACATTCGTCATCATGTGATCTCATTCATTGAGTAAATTAAAATTAAGTTAAAATGTACATACTGGAACTTTAAAGCCCATGTTAAACTTAATATTCCATCTGGGAAAGTACGACACATTTTTACAGGAACTTCGGGTTCTAATCATTTCTCCCATTTCCATTTTTTCGGCATCACAACAAATGTTTACAGACGGTCATCAGATACTTTGTATATGTGTTGGTTGAATCTACGAAAGGGAAGATTTCTTCCTTGTATCGTAGGTATTTATTTCGACCCAGGGGGGTATTCCATCAATGTCGCTAAAGGAAAATCCAGGCTTATTCTGATAAATCTCGTGAGATTTATCAAAATTAAGCCTGGATTTTCCTTTAGCGACATTGATGGAATAGCCCCCAGGTCTGTGTCAGTGACCATCCTGTACTCCCTGTGACCTCAGATGACCAACAGCCCAAGCTTGCAGAGAGGGGAACCCCCTGTACCTCGTGGATTGTTCTGGCAACCCTCGGAGGAGTGTTCATAATGATATTATTAACATATATGACCAGAGGTGAGAGGGATTGAAAGAAATTGCAGAGCCAAGAAATGTTTATTTGACTGTATCTAATAAAACGGTGTATGAAGTGTCTTATACAGAACTGACCTCTGCCTACTTGGTTTCCAGATCAAATCCTAACAATTTGGAAAAACTGCAATGGTATGTATTTTTCAATTTGAATGATTATGTTGATTTTTTAAAGCCATTACCTTTGCTTGCATCTAAACAACTGACTGACTATCTCTCAGATAGAAGGTGGAACATTTAGACCGCCACCAATCCGGCTTCAAGGCCGGGCACTCCACTGAGACTGCTCTCCTTGCTGTCACGGAGGCCCTCCACTCTGCTCAAGCTTCCTCCCTCTCCTCTGTTCTCATTCTCCTGGACCTGTCTGCTGCCTTCGACACAGTAAACCACCAGATCCTTCTCTCCACCCTCTCAGAACTGGGCATCTCTGGCACCGCACACTCCTGGTTTGCTTCCTACCTGGCGGGTCGCTATCTTCTCCACGACTCTGTCCTAGGGCCCCTACTGTTCTCCCTCTACACCAAGTCTCTTGGCTCTGTAATCTCCTCACATGGGTTCTCCTACCACAGCTACGCAGATGACACTCAGCTCTTCCTGTCCTTCCTGTCCCCCCCTCTGACCTACATGTGGCAACACGTGTCTCTGCATGTCTCGCTGACATCTCAACATGGATGTCAGCCCACCATCTCAAACTCAACCGTAACAAGACTGAGCTACTCTTCATCCCCGGGAAAGCCTGCCCTCTCCAAGACTTCTCCATCACAGTGGAGACCCCTGTCTGTAACCCCCTCCCTGAAAATACTAAGTATTGTGTTATTCATGTTCTGTCACCTATAGTTCAACAGAGAGAGACATCTTAGCCTCACACCAAAGACGATGTTGAAATCCCACCTCCACAGTAATGGCTCCAAAACAGTGACAGCTGACAGTGATCATTTATTGTTTCCTCAGAATGCATTTGTAAATAAATATTACCAACAATAACTAGATAGAATCAAATAACGATGCAACAAACAGTGATTTGTGCAATTTCAAACTGTAGCCAAAGGGGTCATTTATTTGTTCAGTTATGTTACACAAATGGCTTTAACTGAAGAAAAAAAAAAGTACAGCTGCTATATAATGTACATATCACAATATACAAAAAACATGAAGAAAATGTCTATACTTAAACAGTAAATCAGTAATATAAAACAGTAATATTTGTACAATATTTACACATTTGCCATACCTAAAAGTAGGATTCAGGGATAAATTATCAAAGGTGGTAATAGACCTTCACGCCGGTCATGTTTAATAGATGGTCATAATATGGTAATAGCTGGTTATAGATGGCCTACTGTGTCAATAGATGGTTATAGACGACAACACAGATGGTTGGAAAAGAGAAAGACCCTTTTTAAATAGTTTTATTATGTGACCTGTGTGTCATGTGACCTGTGTGTCATGTGACCTGTGTGTCATGTGACCTGTGATGTATGACCTATTCTTGCCAAAAAGATAAAAAATAAAAAAATATTTTATTACTATCCTTCTTTTTCTGTATTTTTTTAAATACTTTTTAAATACTTTTAAAATATATATTTTTATACAATCCTCTATTTTTAGGGGCTCAAATGTAATTGGACAAATTACCATAATCATAAAATGCAAATGTGTAATACTTTGTTGATCCTTTGTAGGCAATGACTGCCTCAAGTCTGGAACTCATTTCAGTTTTGTCTTCAGTTTTGTCTTCAGCAAGTGAAATGCATGCTCGATTGGGTTGAGATCAGATGATTGACACGGCCATTGCAGAATATTCCTCTTCTTTGCCTTAGCAACCTCCTGGGTTGCTTTCACAGTATATTTTGGGTCATTGTCCATCTGTACTGTGAAGCACCGTCCATCAAGTTTGCAGAATTTGGCTGAATGTGAGCAGACAGTATACCCATTAACACCTAAGAATTCATCCGGCTGCATCTGTTTTATGTCACATCATCAATAAACACTAGTGACCCAGTGCCATTGGAAGCCATGCATGCCCTCATACAGCCTCCACCATGTTTTACAGATGATGTGGTATGCGTCACAGATCATGAGCCGTTCCAAGCCTTCTCCATACTTTTTTCTTCCCATCATTCTGGTACAGGTTGATCTTAGTTTCATCTGTCCAAAGAATGCTGTTCCTGAACTGGGCTGGCTTTTTAAATATTTTTTGGCAAAGTCTAATCTGGCCTTTCTATTCTTGAGGCTTATGAATGGTTTGCATCTTGTAGTGAATCGTCTGTATTTGCTCTCATGAAGTCTTCTCTTTATGGTAGACTTGATAATGATATGCCTACCTCCTGGAGACTGTTCTTCACTTGGCTGGATGTTGCTTTTCTTTACCCTGCAAAGGATCCTACGATCATTCACCACTGTTGTCTTCGTGGACATCCAGGTCTTTTTGTGGTGCCGAGCTCACCAGTGTGTTCTTTTTTTCTTAGAATGTACCAAACTGATTTGGCCACTCCTAATGTTCCCACTATCTCTCTGATGGATTTTGTTTTGTTTTTGCAGCCTAAGGATGGCCTGTTTCACTTGCATTGAGAGATCCTTTGACCGCATGTTGTGCGCTCACAGCAACAGCTTCCAAATGCAAACGCCACACTTAGAATCAACTCAGACCTTTTACCGGCTTGATTGATAAAGAAATAGAATAGCCCACACACCTGTCCACTAAACAGCTTTTTAGTAATTTGTCCAATTACCTTTGGTCCCTTGAAAAAGAGGGGGCTACATATTGTCACGATCCAACCGTTCCTAGTTGTCATGGTAAACTCAGGGGGGTGTTGATTGGTTACCCAAGGTACATGGGGGAGTGGCTTGCCTGTTGGCGGGTTTCTCGAAAGGTATATTGACAGGTGCTCATTTGCTACCTGGGGGTTGAGGAGAGTTGAGAGTGGAGTTAAGTGAGAAGAGAAATACTGATTGAGACGCCTTACCTAGAAGAGAACCCCTTGGACCATTATTATCAAGACTATTGCCGTGTGGATTATTGGATTACCCCCGAGGTCGTGTTGTGTCGTGTCGTGTCCGGTTTGTTTGTTTTGTTATATGTCAATACTGAATGGGAAGGAACACCCCACTGAACGAACGTGCGGGCTGTTCCCCGCGGACCACGCCCTGATACATCGGAGCCAGGTAAGCCATTTCCCCTTTACATCTACCTGGGTGCTGTCAGCTAACCCTGAGCTAATCTACCTGTGTCCGGCCTCGGCCCTGTGTGGGAACGAGCCCATTGAGTATCAATGTATGCACATTGCTGTTGGGTCGTGACAATATTAAAGAGCTGAGAGTCTGCACTTTAAGTCTGCACACTTCTGCACACTTCCATATTCATGTCAACATGGTCAATAGATTGTCACACGGTAGACTTTAACTTAAAGCCATGTCCTGGTTGGGAGAGGTGGTGGCGCCGCCTGTCTGTCGTCCAAACGAGATCTTGTCATAAATGGTCTGAGGCTAATAAGTGAGAACAAAAAAGAAAACATTAAGTATTATTAAGTATTATGTACTCTGTGTGATGACAAAGCTTGAATCCCTTTCCTTTGCTTAATAAACTTAATACCATTTTGTCTTTGGGTGTAGTTTCTGTATCACCCATATGAGGGGGTGATGGAATGGGACACAAGGGCAGTATGTTCAGTATTCGGTTGTTAAGTCGTGACGTGTTTCCGGGTCCAAAGTTGGCTGAGGCACTCTCTTCGAAATGCCTCAGTAATAATAATAATAATAATAATAATAATAATAATAATAAAATAATAATTCATTATATTTATATAGCGCTTTTCCGAGGCTCAAAGACGCTGACAAATATGGGAAAAACCGGAAAGTGCTGTGTCCCTTGTTGTATGAATAGATCCGAGTCTAAAAAACGATTGAACTGTCATTCTACCGCTGTAGTACACTGGTACTCTGGTGCAGGGAATTTCTGATTTGGACCCGGAAATTGCTAAACGTCACATTTGACGTCAGACTTAACAACCGAATAGGTACTCTGTTCTTTAATTTCAGTCAGGACCATCTGCCTCATTCTCACCTTGTTCATTTGGTTTAGGTTTACCAAACTATCCACAGTCTCATAGATGGTGTTTGCATTATTCAGATGACGCAATCTCTCCTGGGAAAAATATGAATGCAGAATTATTACACGCATACTGACAATGGCTTTACAAACTATAGAAACACTGAAATTAATCAGTCAACACACTAACCCTAATAACAGGAGCATACAGGCTACACTTATCAGATCAACAATATTGGCTACCGGTATGTATACAGTATTGTAGTGCTTGGCTTTACTTACTCTATCGTCCAATCCTATGTCATCCACATCTTCATATATTCTGGCCTCAGCATTAGTCGGTTCTGGCAAGAAATATTCAATCAGATAAGATATTAGGTCCACAAACATACTCAGGCATAGAGATTGATAAGTGAAATGTTCCTCGGGCATGGTTTTATTTTCAAAACAGTTCATCGTCTCCGTCCAATATTGACAGGGCTCTCAAGTCTCACGCATTGGCCGTGAGACACACGCATTTCAACCCGTTCACATACTCACACGCCCAATGCGTGAGACTTGAGAGCCCTGTATTGATTCTCCCCCAGTGCAGCGTAGGTGGAAGCTGCCATCATTAACGTTAACAGAGATAGGCTACTTAGAGCTTGAAAGGCTTGGAGAAAATCCTTTATCTCTTAGGCTTGAAAAACCTATTTCAGATGGCCATGTTCTCTGCAACCCCTGCAACAAACTTTTGCAAACCTTTGATTTAGTTTGAAAGAAAACAAAGAAAGATTTAGCAATTTAAAAAAATAATCTCTTGCCCCAGCTCTTATTAAGTAGGCTTTTTTGTTCCCTTACTATTTTTTTTTGTAATCAGTATTTTATAGAATGTTTCAATTAACACATTTCTTGACTTATACAACTTTTGTATAAAATGGTAACAATATCACCGAATAAGTCTTGCTGTCATCAAACAGAAATAATACAGAGAAAATAACAAAATATAAAATAAAAATAAAAATAAAAATAAATAAAAAAGCACCCATAGATTACATTCATCACTCATCCAATTTGTCAACTTAACCGACTAGCAATATATCCCAAGTAGCCTCCCCATTTTGCTGTGTATTGTTCAGTTCTGTCCATAGTACTGAAGGACATTTGTTCGGTTTATTTTTATAAAAAAGTAAAACTGATGACTAATGTCTGACATCTAGATTGACTCCCTCATTCACATAGCTACCTGTACGGGGCTTCCTGGAGAAATGCACAATTGCAGCAATGGTGAGGGTCAGTACCACAGCGCCTCCCACTCCAGCCAAGATCAAATACAACATTAATCCTGTAATGTGGAAGACAGCAAACAAACAAACAGTCTTTAAGATATTCTCTATCATATGGGGCAGGTTACATGTACTTTTGACATGTGTGTGTTTGGGGGCGGGGTAAATATTTGTTATAGTCCTAGACAGTGGTGGACTCAGGCTGTTTGAGGGGCAGGGGGGGCGAAAAGAAAAAAAGGGCACCTACTGCACAACATGGGACCCCATCAGTGCACATGGTCAAGTTTAGACCATATGAGGGGCACCAATAGCCAGGGCACGTCCTCTCATTTTTGCCACTCAAAAGGGCACTTAAGAGAGACGTTTTTCAACCGTGGGGGCACCAGGAGGGGCGGTCGCCCCCCCTGCCCCCCCCCCCCCCCGAGTCCACCAGTGGTCCTAGAAGTAACATAATATGCGATGACATACTGAACAATAACATACGGAAATTGTCAAGAGCACCGTTGCGACAATCTTTACCTGAAATGGCAGGCTTTACTTTACTGCACTTTACTGAAGTAGAGGCGGAGTCACTGCTGACTGGGTTCAAGGCAGTACACATCACAGTGATGTCTCCATCTGCTGGCAGGGTTACATGCATTCTGGGGCCCTCGTGTGTATGCTTCCTTCCTTCCTTCGTCCAGTTGTAGGAGAGGTTGGTGTCTCCTGTGGCGTTACACATCAGCCACACCGTGCAGGACTCGTTCCCTGCATGCCAGCTAATGTCGCGCTGGATCTTCACGTTGGCTACAGGTTCTGACAAACAAGCACAGTCTCAATGAGTCTCCTTCCATAAATGATCAAGATGCTAATGTGAAAATATAATTAAAAATATGTTTGCAGCTTACCATGAACCCGCAGAGTGATGAATTGAGTTGCCAATTGGGTTTTATCTGTTTCAGACGTGACCATAAACTTCCCTGAGTCTTGCAGTGTAAGTTTCCTGACTATTAAACTGAAATTATTGGTGTTCATCTCTTGTCTCCCCTCAAACTGTGACCTAAAATAGGATACTGTTGTTTTTTCACATCTTGCAATAATCTTGCCTTGATACTTCCATTCCACTTCAACCAGATTGACATCTGTGTTCTGGATGGTCAAGGGCAACTCCACAGACTCCCCCACTCTCTTGTTGAATAATGTACGTGAAGAAGCGTCCACACCTGAAACACAAACAGCATATCGTTCTAATATCAATCTATCAATCAATGAAGTTGTACCTGTATAGCACCTTTATGCATACAGTACATTTGTGACTAAGTGCTTCACAGTACACCTGACCTGAACACCCAGACCTAGAGCATAGCAGAAGTAACAGGACAAGAAAACATGAGCATTCTCTACTGAATGCAGTCAAGGAGGATTTATTGTATTTATATTGTAAGTTAATATGATTGAATAATTTGGCTGTTGTACCGATTGTAAAATCTATTGATACAGGGTAGTTGACTACCTCAAAGTAAACATGGTTATTAACTTTGTTCCAAAGGACGGACACACAACCTATTGCAGTGGTGTAGTCTACGTGATACGCAGGACTATGCCGTATACCCACTAGGAAAGGCCAAGGATTTCCATATACCCACTTTAAAATGTGCGAGGATACGTAACAGCGTTTTGTGACAGAACTTTTACTTTCATTCATAAAATTCACCCCGTCTGTGTTACGAAGCACTTGACTTTTGGACCATGGGGACCATTGGGACCACCTTATAACATGTAATGTTAAATATATAACGTTAGACAGGGAGCGCAGATTTATTTTTTATGAACGATATGAGGCTGGGAGGGAAAAATCACAGTATACCCACTAGAAAAAACTAGACTACACCACTGACCTATTGTATAATCACCAAACCAGTCTCTGACTGAAACAGGATTAGAAACCAGACTCCAGGATGGAAGACATAGGCAAGCTAACTTGATGAGCTAAAGCCTAGTAGCCCTTAGCTCAGGGGGGAGGTAACACATGTCTTCAGCTCTCAGGACAGTTAAACCCATCACATGAGCAGCATTATACGTCAATGTCTTCACATGTGCAAAAGTTCTAGTCAAGTTCTAATGAATATGTGAGAGTGATCAAGTCAAACTTTCATCATGTGTGTTTGCAACTGAATTAGCTGAAAAGGTCTACCCCTCCCCCTCCCCCGCCCCGTGTCAGAACAGAATGATGAAGCAAGAAAAGAGAAGTGGATAGATTAAAACATTTTTTTTATCACACAGCTCACATCCATAATCAAAGGACTACATCTATAATGAACTGACTACATGGAAAGTCAAGCTCCATGCAGCTTGTTTTATTGTTGACTGTAAAGTGCACTTGACTGTATAATACTACATCTTTATTAACGTAGGTGAAGCCACACAATTGAATATGCGAGGGCCAAAAAATTGCTACTTTTGTTCTCCATATGAAATAACACGTAATGTACCCTAAGTGCAATTTTATTAGACAGTTAATCAAAATAAAGGAGTGCACATGTTTTATTTAGATGCTATAAAACAACAGCCTAGAATGTATGTTCTACTTTTGTTTTCTGTTCTGTTGTGAACAGAACATGGCCAAATGGCTTGAGGGAGCCTGAGGGAGAGCCATTTTAATTAGCTTCTCAGTACAGTATAATAATGATAATAACTTTATTTGTATAGTGCTTTTCCTGCAAACGTTGCAGCTCAAAGTGCTTTAATCATTATATAATCTTAATTTAATTATTTTGTAACTTAAATGCAATATTAAAAGGATGGGTTTTTAGTCTTGACTTGAACATATTTGCTGAGGTTGCATCCCTAATGTACACTGGCAGTGCATTCCACAATCTGGGTGCATAATATGAGAATGCAGCCTCACCAAATCTCTTCTTTTGTACATGTGGTACACAGAGAAAACCAGCGTCAGAAGACCTGAGAGCTCTATTGGGCTGATATGCTAGCAAAAGGTCTTTCTGGTATATTCTGGTGCTATGCCAGTGAGAGCTTTATAAACAAGCAGAAGGATCTTGAAATCTATTCTGAACAGGAAGCCAGGCAACTACGGATGATGATATCAAGTGGTTGATCACTGTTCACACTGTGGCTAAAGATAAGTCTTTCTATAAGAAAAAAAACATATTTTACCATTATCTTGTGATGTGCTTTGGATCAAGCAGTGTTCATTATTTTCTCAAATCATTCCAATTTGAGTCAACGTTGAATGCAGCACTGGACATTCTCACATCACCTAACTCCTATACTTTTGTAGTTAGGCTAGATGGGGTTGACAATGAAGTAGCTGGTTATGATTAAATTAAACGTCATGGGTATATTGAAACTTAACACTTGGTATATTTTGAACTGCTAGGCAGATTAGGAGTTCAGCAGGGGCTGTCTTTGGCTCACACGTTCTTCTACAGGGTATCCGCTGTGTCTTGAAAAGTATTAAAAGTTGATAAATACATTTTGGGAAAATCAAGACCCTTAATAAGTATTAAAAAGTCTTATCACGATTTTATGAGGTCTTGAATTTTGCAGGTATTTTTCTGAATTAGACTCTGTCCAAAGAGTTTGAGTCCTAAAAACTTTAAGTAAAAGTTTGTGAATGTATTAGTTTTTATTAAAAAACAAAGATGAACCGGAAATTCTGTTGTATGATAGTGGTCTAGTCTATTGCAAACTAAAACTGTTAAGTTAAAGGTGTCACTGATGTCAACAGTTACAGCTCGAAGTAGCGGTGAGGTCTGGAAGAATATTGACACGGTCTTTAAAAAGTCTTAGAAAGGTATTGAAATTAACCTCAAGATTCCTGTATATACCCTGTTCTAGCACTCTAGACGAGAGCGAATACGATAGTTAATGGAGGTAGACTCCAGTTCTTCCATAGGGGAGCTCTGCTCCTATTGGTTTCCCCCGCTACCTCGGTAGCCAATGACTGAGGATTTTAAATGTATCTGCCCCTTATGGGTGCTATATAATGGGGTGACATCTGTCACTTGTCCTCCCAAAAGTACATAATACAGCCGAGTTGAACAAGAGGAGGTGGGCCAGCAGCCTTATGGGGCTCCGCTCCACTCATAGGACTGGAGTCTACCTGCAGTAACTACCGTTCTATTTCGTGGAGCTCCGTTCCATAGGGGAGCTCTGCTCCTATTGGTTTAGACGAGGCCTAATGTACCCCCACTGAGACCCTCAGTCCTTAATCAGAACACAATAATCTTACCACCGATGTTGACTCATTCCAACACTGAAGTATCTAATATACATCTAATATACACCGGGTCTGTCCCTCTGATCTAGCCCCTAAGTGTAACACGAAGGGCCGTCATTATTGCAGAAAAACAACCTGGAGGAGAACGTCCTCCCCAGGCAAATTTTCGCATCTACAGCAACTTGAGAGGAATCCACCACAACCAGGGTATAACCCCAAGTGCCATCCCCGCTACATTAGTCACTAGCCATGCTGAGGACAGAGTGAGCGAAGGATGGGGATAGAGATATCCTTCAAGTAATATCGTACAAAAAGGTGATGGCGATGACCAAAACGCCGCCTCACAGATCTCCTCCACTCCCACTCCCCTGAGAATGGCCACTGAAGTTCCCATGCCTCTGGTGGAATGAGCCCGAATGCCAGCCGGCACGGGCTGCCCCTTAAACCCGCATGCAATGATGATCGCCTCGCAAAGCCAATGAGACAGCTGCTGTTGCTTCGAGAGTGGTGCCCCCGCTTTCTGTCCGCCATAGCAGACCAGAAGCTGAGGAGAAGACCCTCAGCCCTGTCGTGGCGTCACATACAGTGCCAGCATGCGTACCGGCGTGTAATAGTGTAAGCTCCTCTCCCTCTCTCCGCCGTGGGGAGGAGGAAAAAAGGCACCCAACTCACAACTCTGAGCCCTAAACCCGCAATTAACCACCTTAAGCCGGGTACACACATAAAGATTATCTGGCCGATTTTGGCCCGATTTTCCCCCTTCCGACCAAAGACAGAAAACGCCCGATTATCGGATGGCTCTAAAGATTATCCTATAAGATTATCTTGTGGTGTGAGGTGTGTTAAGAGTCAATCTCTCCCGACAATCTGCTCTGAAAATTGTCGGGGCCGACAATCGTAAATGTCAAATGTGTTCAATACTTCAATACAGACCAAAAATCCTTATGTGTGTACCCGGCTTTAGGACTAAAAGGAGGGTTAGGACGCAACACAGGTTTTGTCTGATCACTGGATATGATCCTCACCCATTTTATATTGGATCTACACGATTCACGTGGATGGTCGATTTTGTGATCAAAACCGTGAACCGTTTGCATGTCTGTATACACCTTCATCGATCGATCAATCAATCAATCAATCAATCAATCAAGCAATAAGGCAGAAAACATGTCATGTTTATCCACAATCTCACAATGCAGAGGTGTCACCCACGGTAATAAGCCAGATGATTACTGATGACTTGGCATTCTATTTTCAGCACACACACACACTCACTGCATGCAAAGAACAAGGAAGTTACACAACTTCAACTGTCTAACTTCACCACCATGCAAGCCGAGGTTTGACCCAGTAAAATAAAAATTCTAATTCAAATCCAAATCCTCACCGAAAAAACAATGGGCTGCTTACAATTCACACACAAACACATTCTGCAAAATACTAGCGCATGAAAAACAAGCAGGAACATACCATAGTGTAGTAGGGTAATAAGCAGGAGTATTCCCAATGTGGAGAAGCAGCACTGATGACCACCAGACATTTCTGTGAGGGTCAGGAAGGCTGTTTCCTCCTGTAGCCTACCCTCTTATCTGTCAATTGATGAAACTGCCAGAAATGCACAACCGCCTACAGAAATGCACAACTGCACATAAAGACAGAGAGAGAGGCAGAGATGTGAGAGAAGGTTTCTTGTGTTGAAGAGTTGAGGGTCTGTCTGATGTGTGTTAATCTATGAAACAGGAAGTTCAGCGCTTTTGGAAGTCAGCCCGCTGAAAAAAATATACCCCTTCGGCTTTAAGACGGCAATGATGCAGTGTGGGTGGGTGGGTGTGTTTGCTTTTGAGTTTGTGTCGTGTAGCTACTTTGTGGTTACTAATATTCATGATGTTTCACATCTTTATAAGAAGACCCCCCACTGAGAAAAGTGTGTTTGTTGGTGTCGTATATTTCCACACACATGCATAGATAGTATGATAGGGGGTCATGCTATTCTGTAGCCTTCATGTTTGCACCAGCGGACACCCGGAAGGGTGACATCACAGTGACATCACAGGGGACGGCCCTCATGGCCATCTGGATAAGGTGATAGGCTATGACCTGTGACTGTATTTGCATATTGTTGATGGATAGGGTTGAGACCCAAGGGGGGGCCTCTTTACCAGCGGATCCCAGGAGAGGAGGACAGAGACAAGGCTCCAGTGTTGGTATACGTATACCCTGTTTTTGTAACTCTGATTAAATCGTCTTAAAACTCAATAACTGTTCTTTGATTCATAACTAACAAGAGAAATAAGCAACATTGGGAATGAGGGACAACGACTAGTCTCCTAAGTCAGACATGTTGCCTCCCACGAATTACTAATGCTCCCGGCTAGCCGTCTGCTCTACAATTGGCTTCCATGTACTATATGACGGAAGGGACATAGGTGAACACGCAGTGAATCGCAGGCTATCGTTATTCCTCTGACTCCTCCATACAGTGCGAGTCTATGATTTGTTCTTGCAATTGAGTTGACCCTCCCTTTTGCCCATGTAGTTTTAGTTTAGTTTTAGACTATGTAGGCCAGGTTTTGTATTGTATTTGTTTGTGGTGGATGTTGTTGTTGTTGTATGCCTGTGAACAGGGCCATATTCCACTAACGGTGGCTTAATATAGCGGCGCTAGAATTAAATGCGGCGCTCAGGGACCTCGAGATTGGTATTCAAGCCTCAGGTGATTCCTCGAATGAGGATCAGCCTTGTGTCATCAGTGTTCACAGAAGACAGGCTTACAAATCTTCGATATGGGCGCGTGCACGCAGACATAAAAAGCCCTGAAGTGTCGATCTGTCGAAATGAAGATACTCCACTCTGCAGGGGTACTACATTTGCGCAGCATTCCGAATTATTGATTTTTATGAAGACGGAGAAATAAGATGTAAAATAGTGCAATACTGCCGCAATTAACAAGGCGAGGGAAATGGTTTGGCAAGAAATTGCTGACCGATTAAATGCGTAGGTCATACTAGCCCCAGTTATTGTTATATGTTCATATTTTAATAAATGAATATTACTACTGTGGTGATATCAGCAGCAGGCTACAATCTGTCATATCGCCACAATGGCCTAGTGGTACCGACCGCTGCCACAGGATTTATTCGTCTTTTTCAGACGTGGTTCGAATCCCGCTTGAGACGCACTTTTTACTGCATTTCGTTGTCTGAATCTAATCTAAAATCTCATTTTAAAAAGTATGTAGGCTATAAAATTATGGTGCAGGCTAATTTACAAGAACTGACACGATTACAATGGTGTTTGAAACCTTTGCATGAAATCTTCGGTTAAATGTAAAAAAAAAAAAATGAATGACTTAGTCAAGTCTTGAACTCGCAACCTTTGGAACTCGAGTCCGCAGCCTTAACCACTACGCCAGCGAGACCGCTGTCATGACGGCAATGCAAGTTGAGACAATTACTTCTTTTTTTTTTTTACACTCTTTTCTTTATCTATCTATCACACTTTCAAAATATCAAGTTATCTATCACACAATCAAACTATCTATCGATCGATCACACTTTCAAAATATCAAATTATCTATCTATCACACAGTCAAACTATCTAATCAAACTATCTAATCTATCTATCTCGTGTGAAGTGGGAACTAATATTTCCTAAAAGACACATGAGGAACTTTCGTTCAGGGTTTAGTTTCCGCCTGTGAGCCTTTTTTGACGCACGGATGACTATAGCCTGTGTTTTAGCCTGGTCGGGACCAGGCTAATTATATCTGACTCAGAAGGAGCTCAACCAAGCAGCGAATTATTTGAGCCACATTGATGGCACCGAAAGCGAGCTAACATTTTCGAGGCTTAGAACTTTATCGAGGCTTAGAACTTTATCGAGCTTTGTGGAATATGGCCCAGGTCACACTTGGGAATGAGCCCTTGGGGCTCAATGTGTTTTTACCTGTATAAATAAAGTTTTTTTTTATTTATAATTCTGAGCCACATCTACCCAAACTTGTGATTTGTCTTTGTGAAGAGGTATCTGTCTGTAGAACAACACAGGAAGATTTTTTTTAAAAACACCTCAACACAAATTCCAGATATACCACATTAGCTAGTACGGATGTGGCTATATGAGATGGAGACTAAAGTCTCCCCCCAGATGTATGTTTAACCTTTGAGGGAGGAAGTGGGTCCTAGCATTCTACAACAGCCCCCTGTATGTTCCGGGTAATGCTGATCACTTCCTGTGACTGCTGGCCTCATTGTCTAGCTTCTGCGGTTATTCATTAACAGAGACAATAACTTGCTCACTGTCACAACCACAATTAAAGACAAAGACCTGCTAGCTGTCACAAATACAAAGAAAGCCCCTAATCCATACTAATATCCCACCCAGGTGTATGGCCTTTGATTTCTGAATTGTTTAAAACAGGTTTTAATAGACACAGGGTATATACAGGAATCTTGAGGTTAATTACAATACCTTTAAAGACCATGTCAATATTTTTCCAGACCTCACCGCCACTTCGAGTTGTAACCGTTTACATCAGTGACACCTTTAACTTAACAGTTTTAGTTTGCAGTAGACTAGACCACTATCATACAACAGAATTTCCGGTTGTATCTTTGTTTTTTAATAAAAACTAATAAATTCACAAACTTTTACTAAGTTTTTAGGACTCAAACTCTTTGGACAGAGTCTAATTCAGAAAAATACCTACAAAATTCAAGACCTCATAAAATCGTGATAAGACTTTTTAATGCTTATTAAGGGTCTTGATTTTCCCAACATTTATTTATCAACTTTTAATACTTTTCAAGACACCGTGGATACCCTGAGACAAGAACCTAACACCCCTCCCATACAGGCCTACCCAACACACACTATTACTCATATTAAAAACAGCTATGGCTTTTGTCTGTCTTTTCATTGATTGATTGATTGAGAATGTTTATTTTGGTCCCTTTTTTTTTTTTTTACTTATACAATTCATAATACAGATATTTAAAATGTACACAGTCACAAAGCGTAACACCAGGACCAAAAAGGTGTAGGCTGAAGCCATGGCTTATTGCGCCTACCCTTTTTACATGTATGGTTTTTCCCCATGAGTACATAATCAAAACATTGAAACTTTTATAAACAACATTTCAAACAAAAAACTATATTAATGCGCCTACCCTTTTTACATTTTACGGTTTAGAACGACTCTAATGTTGACCTACAGTATAGCCTACTGACTGATATTCTTGCTAGTTATTGAAATGAATAAGATTATTATTATATATTATAAGTGTAGCAAGGGAGGCAGTCAGACAACAGCTTCTCGTGTTTCGGGGGTCAAATCTGACCGAGTGACTTCGTTTGTAATCATAAATATTGTGTTTTTCATCCAATTGCCTCAAGACCTTATGTTATCCTCCACACTAGGCCTCTGAACACAATTGATGATCACCACTTGCATTGAATTTTGAGTGATTTATTCAACAGTGATCACACCATAGGAAATGAATGGCCAATCTCAATTGTGTAATTAGTCAAATTAAAACAGTAAAACAGTTCATCCCCTTGTTTTAACACAGTAGAAACAGAGGTGGAGGAGGCTCCAAAACAAGAAATAACAAGTGTTATAACAGTTACAACAGTGTTCAGTTCATACAGCTGCAGTACAGGTACACACTATGACAGTTCATAAATGACAAAATGTAAATACAACTGGAGACAGGTGTCAGCGTGGGAGATAATTAACGGTTATAATTTTTAAATCATTACTTAATCATCCTGTCTCCCTCCGGTGTGTGAGGCTGTGTGGCTGAGATTATTCTGCCCAGAAGAACAAACAGTAAACCATCTCCCTGAACACAACATATTAAAAGGCTAAAATGGCCTCCAAATGACCCAAGCAAAGTCAAAAGAACTGACTAGGCACATGAGGGAACAAGTCCACCCCCCCTCCTGAGATGTAGTAGGTGTAATGAGCGGTGGTTCAGAGGACACCAACCTCCTACCCCCTCTCCCACCCCCCCTCTCTCCTGAGATGGTGTAATGGGTAGTGGACCAGAGGTAATCAACTAACAGGAACATTGTCTAAATTAAATCAACTAGGTACAAAAAACTGAAGGCGGTATCTCTCTTCTTTTCTTCCGCCCCTCCCTACTTCCCCTCCCCTCCTCTTCTCTCTCAGGCGGTGGTGATGGGACAGGCCAGACTGAATCTGAGGGTACGATCAATTATTAATGCTTTCACAGTATTATGAACGAGTTAATAGTGTTATCAATAAATGTGTAGTGTTATCAACACGTTCAGCGCAATCAATAAATGTAGTGTTATCAAAACGTTCACAGTGTTATCAATAAGTTTAGTGTTATCAATAGTGTTATGAACAAGTTAATAGTGTTATCAATAATTAAACAGTGCTATCAATAAGTTCACAGTGAAATATTCATGTTCATCAAATGCCTTTCCTCAGCTCTGTGAGGCCTCTTTCACACCGGCAGTTCCGAACGCCGGTTCGCGTTCGCGTGCCGAAACCTCCGAACGTTGGCGCTGTCTGGCGAACGAGCCCGCGTTCATACCCGTTCATACCAGTGTATCGTTCGCCAGACAGCGCCAACGTTCTGAGGTTTCGGCACGCGAACGCGAACCGGCGTTCGGAACTGCCGGTGTGTAAGCCCTATCAGAGGATCTGGAATATTCCATACTTCAGATTTTCTTCTTTTCCAACAATGTGGAAGAGAGTGAGATCAGCAGCCCTACTCCCCACTGGGCATGAATAACCATCTGTCTTATTAAGCTGAATATGTGTGTGTGTGTGTGTGTGTGTGTGTGTGTGTGTTTAAAGAACTGAAGCTCAGCATGAAGTATCATGTTCTTGTATTAAGTCCTGGTGCTGAGGTTGCTCTAGTGGGACCAATCAGAGGAACTCTGTCTGGGTGAATAAAACCCATCTGATCTTGTGTGTGTGTGTGTGTCTAATCTGATTTTTTTGTATCTTAACTTTTTTGCACATGTTGACATGAATAAACGAGAGTCTGGTTTTGATGATGCAATCGAGCGCCACGCTGTTCAAACATCCTGGGTAGAACCCTGCTTGTGTGTGTGTGTGTGTGTGTGTGTGCGTGTGTGTGTGTGTGTGTGTGTGTGTGTGTGTGTACCTGTGGTGCGGGGTCAGAAGAACCCTGACTGGCTGGGGATGAAGAGCCTCTGGGGTGTCTGTGCGGTCAGGGGGAGAGGGGGGGAGAGGGGGGAGAGGGGGGAGAGAGGGTAGGCGGGGTAGGTGTAGGCTCGACAGCCGTACGCTAGAAGGCCGGTGCTGGTCGGAGGGGGAGACAAGCTCCCAGGAGACCCCTCGTTCAGGAAGGAATAATCTGGAACGGAGAGAGAGAGAGAGAAGAGGAGGAGAGAGAAGAGGAGAGGAGGAGAGAGAAGAGGAGAGGAGAGAGAGAGAAGAGGAGAGGAGGAGAGAGAAGGGGATAGAGAAGAGGAAAGGAGAGAGAGAAGAGGAGGAAATAGAGAGAGAGAAGAGGAGAGGAGGAGAGAAAAGAGGAAAGAGAGAGGAGAGGAGAGGAGGAGAGAGAAGGGGAGAGAAGAGGAAAGGAGATAGAGAGAGAGAAGAGGAGAGGAGGAGAGAAAAGAGGAGAGAGAGAGAGAGAAGAGGAGAGGAGAGAGAGAGGAGGAGAGAAAATAGGAGAGAGAGAGAAGAGGAGAGGAGAGGAGAGAGGAGAGGAGAGAGAGGGAAGAGGAGGAGAGAGAGAGAAGAGGGGGGGGAGAGATGGGGAGAGAGAGAGAAGAGGAGGGGAGAGAAGAGGAGAGGAGAGGAGAGAAAGAGAGAAGAGGAGGAGAGAGAGAAAAGAGGAGAGAGAGAGAGAAGAGGAAGAGAGAGAAGAGGGGGGAGAGAAGAGGAGGGGAGAGAGAGAGAGAGAAGAGGGGAGAGAGAGAAGAGGGGGAGAGGAGAGGAAAGGTCAATAAACAGGTAGTTGAGCGGAGTGTTTGATCTGAGTGTGTCTGATCGTGTTGACACAGTGTGTTGGCTCAGTGTCTCTCACTCAACCAGGTTGTGTGTGTGTGTGTGTGTGACAGTGTGTGTGTGTGTGTGTGTGTGTGTGTGTGTGTGCGTGCGTGTGTTAGTGGTGTACAGAGACATCATTATCTGTATCCGTATCTGTTCAACCTACAAAGTTATCTGTATCTGTATCTGTATTCGGATAGAAGACCAGAAGTGGGCGTGGTTTATACCGGAAGTCAGATTCAATCAGGCAAATGTTGTAGCTTCTAATCTAATATTAATTGGCAATGCAATGTTTGTGCCTTCAATCAATATTGGTTCAATTCATATTGGTTTATAATTAACATCATCACCACATCATCATACTGTATGTTTTATCTCTCTCTCTTTTTATTTTTTTTAACTAAACTAAGCTTTGAATCCCACCACCACCCCTTTAACTGGGGGACGTTGAACAACCAGAAACTGAAAAAATAATAATTTGAAACTGAAAGATTCTGTTTTGCATTGAAAATAGAAATGATTTACATTAAAGATATATAGAAAAATATCCTTCAGTGGAAGGGAATCATCTTAAATTCCAATGATGCTGCATTCGCGTTTCTTGAAGTGTTAACATTACTGCAGTTCGCAAGGGAAATGTGAATTACTACTTCCAATGCGAGAGTTTCGCATCGAGGCAGCGCTGACTTGGTGGGGACGGCTACTGAATAGTGATCACTTTTCCAAAATGTGTAGTAAATGAAACGACTAGTTAGTGGAATCAAAGTCCTATGTTGCAAACAGAATGGGCATTTTTATCTTGTGACCATTCACAATGATATGAATGGATTTGAAGAAAAATAATGGCTGACGAACAGACATGTCAATGGCTTTTTTCAGAATAATAACAAGCAACTTCGGGTAGAATCTGTATGTGTTTCCATCGCATTATATGTGCTTTCCTGAATAACTTATTTGTATTCGGGTACATTTCTAGTGTGTGTGTGTGTGTGTGTGTGTGTGTGTGTGTGTGTGTGTGTGTGTGTGTGTGTGTGTGTGTGTACGTGTGTGTGTGTACCCAGGTTCTGGAAGGTACCCAGGTTCCGTAAGGCGTTCTGAGCGGCCAGCTCCTTGGCATCGTCCTGGACGCTGCACACCTTGTCAGGCATGAAGCTGCTCCTCACTGGAGAGATCACCACCTAGTGGACAACACAGGCATCAACACACGGTGACCATCTCTCTCAGAGACACAGAGTCAGACAGACAGACAGACAGAGACAGACAGACAGACACAGACAGAGACAGACACAGACATAGACAGAGACAGACAGAGACAGATAGACACAGATAGACACAGACAGACAGACAAAGACAGACACAGAGACAGACAGAGACAGACAGACATAGAGACAGACAGACAGACTGTCATGAATGTCTCCTGAATAATTAAATTAGGCTAACATAACAATAATGCACAACAGAAAAAGGCATGCCGCTATATCTATGTTTATAAAGCTCTCACTGGCACAGCACCAGAATATCTGAAAGACCTTCTGCTAGCATATCAGCCCAATAGAGCTCTCAGGTCTTCTGACGGTGGCTTTCTCTGTGTACCACATGTACAAAAGAAGAGATTTGGTGAGGCTGCATTCTCATTTTATGCACCCAGATTGTGGAATGCACTGCCAGTGTACAATAGGGATGCCAACCTCAGCAAATATTTTCAAGTCAAGACTAAAAACCCATCTTTTTTTAATATTGCTTTTAAATGACTAAATAATTAAATTATGATTATATAATGATTAAATCATTTTGAGCTGCAACGTTTGCAGGAAAATTGCTATACAAATAAAAGTTATTATTATTATTATTACTAAAACCCTGCGCACGCATTAGAGCGGCGCACGCATGTATAGCTGTTCAGTCCAATTACAATGTTTACCAATAGTCTAGTTATAGCCTACCCGAAATAAAAACGGCCAAATACCGGTACACAAAAAATGTATAAAGGATTTGTTCGTTTGTTCTCTACTGTACTAATAGGCATCTTTAGCCACCGTGTCAATTAGAGCAGCAGCCTCGTTTTTTAGCTGCAGGTTCTGCCACACTTGTCGAGGCTGTCTTCCATAGGGAGAGGAGACCAGGTTTCCTTTACCAGTCAGTTAACTCTGCAAAAGTATGGCCCACACATCTTTTGCCCAGCGGCAATGCCTCAAACACACCCAAGTAAATCTCAACCTCAGACTCTTGGAAAACAGGGACCAATGAAATGTGTTAACTCACATCAAAACCTGAGGATCACTGCCCGCCAGCGTTAGATCCCATCGCTTATGGCGTATTCCTACACTAGCAATGTAGCCTTCAATGGCTAGGCTAGGCTAAAAACAAGTAGCCTAGTAGCCCAACTGTAAACACAAGTTGAATGACATCACTCCGCTCCACTGCAACCCCCCCCGCCCCCCCCCCCCCCCCCTCCAAATATATTCTCATCGGATCTACACGATTCAGGTAGGTCACCTATTTTGGATTCAAAACGGCGAATTTCGCCGAAAGGTGAGCGATTATCATGCCTGACAGACACAGAGACAGAGACAAACAGAGACAGAAAGACAGACAGACAGACACAAAGACAGACAGACAGACAGACACAGACACACATTCAGCCAGCCAGCCAGAGAGCCAGCCAGACAGACAGACAGACAGACAGAGGCAACCAACCAGAGAGCCAGACACAGAGACACACATTCAGCCAGCCAGCCAGCCAGAAAGCCAGCGAGCCAGCCTGACAGACAGAGAGCCAGCCAGACAGACAGACAGAGAGCCAGCCAGCCAGACAGACAGAGAGCCAGACAGCCAGACAGACAGACAGAGAGCCAGCCAGCCAGCCAGCCAGCCAGAGAGACAGAGAGCCAGCCAGCCAGACAGACAGACAGAGAGCCAGCCAGCCAGCCAGCCAGCCAGACAGAGAGCCAGCCAGCCAGCCAGCCAGACAGACAGACAGACAGAGAGCCAGCCAGCCAGACAGACAGAGAGACAGCCAGCCAGAGAGGCAGCCAGCCAGCCAGACAGACCTTGTATATGAGCAGCAGCTCGCCGTCCCGCCCGGGGGTGGAGTAGAGGTGGTACTCAGGCAGATCCCAGCTGTTCTTGTGGCAGAAGAAGTCCAGCAGGGAGACGGCAGAGCAGAACTGGCCTGGCTTCAGAGAGTGGAGGCTGGTGGGAGTCAGGCTGGCCCTGGGGAAGATGGGATACACACATCTCTCCAGGTCCACCCCTCCTCCTCCCTCTCTTCCTCCTCCTCCTCCGATGAAAGGACTGCCCTGGCGGTGAGGCATGCTGAAAGGCCGAAGTGGGGTCCCCCCCTCCATCCCCCCTCCTCCTCCTCCTCCTCCTCCCATCCCTCCATCCTCTCGATAGAGGAAGCCCACTCCTCGTCCTCCTCCTCCTCGTACTCCTCCTACTCCGTTCCCCACATCGCCGTACGGCCCCACGACTCCTCCTCCGACTCCTCCACCCCTTGCGACCCCCATGTAGCCGCGGTTACCGAAGAAGCGCCGGGTGCCACCGGCGCCATCTCTGCAGACGGGCTTGGCCTTGACGGGCTTGGCCAGGGTGACCTCCACCACGGCTCCGTCGATGAGCGCCCCGTTCATGTGGTGCAGCGCGGCCAGGGCGTCCTCGCGGCTGTGGTAGTGGACGAAGGCGTAGTCCGTCAGCTTCTTGACGCGCTCCACGGCGCCCGGCTTGAAGCGGGAGAACGCCAGGCGCAGGGCGTCCTCCGACGTGGCCACCATCAGGTTGCGGACGTAGAGGACACGCACGCGCAGCATGGTCTCCTCGTCCACGTCCTTCTCCGGCTCCGCCCAGTCCACCTGGATGGTGTGGCCCCACAGCTGGAAGGTGCCTGGAGGGTGGGGACACACACACAGGGAAACACACACATGAACACATGAACATGAACACATGAACACATGAACACAGGGAAACACACACATGAACACACACACATGAACACAGGGAAACACACACATGAACACAGGGAAATACGCACAGGGAAACCACACAAAGGGAAATACACACACAGGGAAACACACACACACACAGGGAAATACACACAGGAAAATACAGACACACTCGCGCGCACACACGCACACACACAGGGAAATACGCACACACGCACACACAGGGATGGACACACAGGCACGCATGCACGCACGCACGCACACACACACACAGATAAATACACACAAACACAGACAAACAGACAGACAGACACAGACGGACGGACAGACACACACACACACACACACACATGCTCACACACACACACACACACACACACACAGGCATACACACATAAAGGTTTTAGGGAGGACAGTATTACAGGCATCTTGCCACAGTGATGCTTCATATGTGTAGCTGTAGTACCCCCTAAAGGAGAACTGAGGAAGTGTTGCTATCTACTCAGGTGTCACTGACAGAGGTGTGTGTGTGTGTGTGTGTGTGTGTGTGTGTGTGTGTGTGTGTGTGTGTGTGTGTGTGTGTGTGTGTGAATGAGTGTGTGTGTGTGTGTGTGAGTGAATGAGTGTATTTGTGTGTGTGTATGTATGTATGTGTGTGTGTGTGTGTGTGTGTGTGTGTGTGTGTGTGTGTGAGTGTACCTGGTATGAGTTTCCTCCGGGCCATGGCGGCTGCCTTGTGGGAGTTGTACTCTACGAAGGCGAAGCCGCGGTTCATAGACTTGTCTGAAGCGTTGGGGCACACGATCACATCTACTACCCCATCTGTTACCTGGAGAGAACACACACACACACACACACACGCGCACGCACATACACACACACACACACACACGCCGACACACACACACACACACACGCACACACACCGTCACTGACATCAACCTAAAGGTGTCTGATTCAGACTAGAATGGGGTGCAGCAGGAAGACTGGGTGGAGAGGCTCTGTACTAGATGGAACTGGACTACAGAATGAACCCATCCTGCACCAGGGCTGCAGATTGTGACCATGTGACGTAGTACCAGGTGGTCGCACCAGGGGGGTATTCCATCAACATCACTGAAGGAAATTCTGAGCTTATTTTAGTAATAAATGTAAATAATAAAATCCAAAAATCGAGCGACATTGATGGAATACCCCTCAGGTGAAACACTATCTGAGAGTGCTCATTGGCCTATAATGACCTAGAACATGTTTGATATTTATTCATTCAGAGTGTGTGTGTGTGTGTGTGTGTGTGTGTGTGTATGTGTGTGTGTGTGTGTGTGTGTGTGTGTGCGTGTGTGTGTGTTTGTACCTTCTTCATCTCCTCCAGTATGTCCTCCTTCCTCTTCTCTTTGGGGATGGAGCCGATGAAGAGCCTGCAGTTGTCCTGACTCACACACACGCCGATGAACTTCCCTGGTCTAATCTGATGGTCGTCCAGCAGGTGGATGGCTCTCTGGGCTGCCTCTCTGGGGTGGGGAGGACGACAACGATGTGTGTGAGTGTGTGTGTGTGTGTGTGTGTGTGTACCTGGTGGTGTACATGATGAAGGCGTAGCCCCTGTTCTCTCCTCTGAACTCCACCATCAGTCTTAACTGTGTGTGTGTGTGTGTGTGTGTGTGTGTGTGTGTGTGTGTGTGTGTGCACCTGGTGGTGTACATGATGAAGGCGTAGCCCCTGTTCTCTCCTCTGAACTCCACCATCAGTCTTAACTGTGTGTGTGTGTGTGTGTGTGTGTGTGTGTGCACCTGGTGGTGTACATGATGAAGGCGTAGCCCCTGTTCTCTCCTCTGAACTCCACCATCAGTCTTAACTGTGTGTGTGTGTGTGTGTGTGTGTGTGTGTGTGTACCTGGTGGTGTACATGACGAAGGCGTAGCCCCTGTTCTCTCCGCTGAACTCCATCATCAGTCTGAACTCGTAGATTTGTCCGAATCTCGCAAACACTGGCACCAGCTCATCCTCAAACATGTCCCTGGGGATCTTACCCACAAACACCTCACACCCCCGTGGAGGAGGGGGGCCCTCCCAACCTGGGGAGGTGGGGGGGGCAGGGAGGAGGAGGGAGGAGAGAGGATGCGGGAGGGAGGAGGGGGGAGGAGAGAGGAGGGGGGAGGAGAGGAGAGGAGAGAGAATGACAAGGGATGAAGGGGGGAGTGTGAGAGAGCAGGGAGGAGAGAGAGAGAGAGAGAGAGAAGGGGGGATGAGGGCGACAGGGGGGAGGGAGGAAAGATGAAAGAGGGAGAGAATGAGATTAGGGTGTGAGGGTGAAAGAGAGGAGGGAGGAGAGAGAATGACAGAGAAAGGAGGAAGTGTGAGAGAGAGGATGAGAGAAAGAGAGAATGAGATGAGGGTGTGAGGGTGAGACAGAGGAGGGAAGGAGGGGCGAGGAAGCAGAGTAAATAAAAAGGGGGAAGGGGGAGGAGGGAGAAACAGGTGGGTGGAAGAGAAAGCGAGTGAGACAAGAAGAGACATCATGTTACAGAAGTGTGTGTCGGCCTAGGTGAATTTCACATAGTAATAACACTGTTATAACACATTTGATTAGATGTTCTTATTCAGCTATAATGGGAAGACTGATAAACACTGTATCGTGTTAGAGATGGTCAAGGTGTCAAAAAAAAGGGGTTACTGTCACTTCAGGTTAAAGGTCACAGGAAGATAGGCCATCTTGAAATGAACATGTGGGGACAGTGAAGGGGTCTGATTACTTTGCGAAGGCAGCGTATGTCTCAGCTACAATACAGACGTGTACGTTAGGTGAAGGGGTTACAGGTATAGAACAGGTATACTGTATGTGTTGCTGTTAAAGTGGTGTTCTCAATGTTAGCTGTTTGCTTAGCCAGGCTACTTTCAGTGTTGTTAAAGGATTTAGTATTTACCAAGCTCCACATATTAACATATTAATTAAATTCAACATATTAACGTTATCCCATCCTGCCCCCTTCAGTGCCTCTAGGTTGTTGTTTTTTTGCATTTTAGTTTTTTCATACTGCTGTTATTTTTCACATAACCATAATGGGCATCCCAGTGGGTTTTGGAGGGGGAGGGGGAGGGGGAGGGGGGAGGGGGGGAGCTACCAGTAGATGACTGTCACCACCATGACAGCTTAGTGAAGAATTTGAAACACACCCAACACAACAAGCACGCGCACGCACACACACACTCTCACTCTCACTCTCTCTCTCACACACACACACACAC
>NC_137687.1:4400300-4540300 GCF_963989245.1 Nansenia antarctica
CATTACATTCTTTTTGTTTTTGTTTTTTATCTTCACACTTCACATGCTTTGGCAATGTAAATGTATGTTTCCCATGCCAATAAAGCCCTTTGAAATTGAAATTGAATTGACAGAGAGAGACACAGAAAGAGAGAGAGAGACAGAAAGAGAGAGGGAGAGAAAGAGAGAGAGAAATCAGTCAATAAGGACCAGAATGATCTCCAGTGGACAGAAACACAAACATGTATCATCATACATGAAGTAGAGAGATATTCATAAGGGACTTTTTTCTGTCTCAACACATCCTGCCATTGTAGAACAGATAGATCAAGAATATGTAATAATTAATAATTTAATTAATTAATGTAATAATTTTTAATAATTAACATGTGAAAGGAATAACAAGAATAACCGATTTAATGTTCAGACTTTTATTTCGAAAAACCTTTTCTAACAATAATAGGTTTTGGATCTGGTTTTTGGCGGATTTAGCGGTTTTTAGACTGTGGTTAGGCTGTATAAAGTGTCAATCCCACTTGGCAACCCCTGCCCAATAGTAATTAGCGGTTTTCTAACAATAATAGGTTTTGGGCTGGTTTTGGGTGGATTTAGCGGTCTTTTAGGCTGTAAAGTGTCAATCCCACCTGGCAACCCTGGTTTCGATTCACTGCACACGTGGAAAATCGAGATCACTGCGCAATGCTCTCCAAGGTCAGCGACATGCAGACACAGTCCAACGCCACGCGTGTATCCATGAGACAGGTAAAAAACTAAGTTAGAATACATGAAATTCAACACAACATAATTAAATTCGTTAAAAAGCTGCACATGCACATAGATAAGCCATGCAATTCGAGTTTTGCTGTAAAACAGTCAAGCTACGCCGTGTTGAGGTGGTGGAGAGTTGGTGAGAGGAAAGGAGAGAGCACATGTTCGCTAACAAACCCAGTTAGCTAGACTGCAGAAATATACAGTTATTATGTTCTTCTAGCTGCATTCTTTTGCATGCATGCACAGTTTTGAACACCACGCCCACCAAGGTATTATTTTAGCGTGTGTGTTGGTGGGATTCTGGGATGGCAGTGGTAATAATCAACTCCAGTCCCCGTGTCAGCGTTGAGATAGAACACGGTGCGTGACATTTCATCATGAAAATTAACTAAACTCCTCCAAAAAAGTTCGGAAACGTTATTCCGGTCGATTATTCCTCCCCTTTAATAATACCAATTGGTGTTGTATTTTATATCGTTGGAAAGCCTGATTAGTCACCTTTACAACGAGGTACAACGTGTAAGGATCATGCATTCGTGGAATGAGCATTGCAACACAGCTAAAAGTGTGGGTAGTGGGCCAAAATGTTTTGCCAAAATCCCCTGCAATATTCTTCTGTTTTATATTGTCTTTTATTAACGGAAAGCGGAAGCGTTAGCGTGTTAGATCCGTAACACGGTCACCTGACCCACGCAGGTGCAGCCCGGTGATGACAGTCGCCCACAGAGGGTCTTCCTGCGGGACCTGCGTAAGCATAGCTTCATCAAAGGAGACGAACTGCAGGTGGGTAACTGGCGCCTCAGTAATCCTGCGTGTGCCGTTATAAAAGGCTTGAAAGCGTTACATGTCCACTCAGGTCTGCACAGGTGCTCCCGAATGGACCACGATGTTACACCTGCCTACATTAAACACATAAGGAAATCGTGTGTGTGTGTGTGTGTGTGTCTCTAGGTGTGTGTGGTGGAGCTCCAGAGCCCCAGGAGGTTCTTCGTCCACTCCCAGAGCCCAGAGATGACGGAGCTCCTCAGGGCCATCACCGCCATGCTGGAGCAGACCTACGGCGGCCCGCCAGGGACAAACTACTCGCCCCACGTGGGAGAAGTCTGCGTGGTCAGATACTCCCAGGACCAGGTGTGTGTGTCTCAGTTAGTAGTCCCGTTGACACACACCACTCACCCAGCTGTAGTGACTCATTGATACCGTTCACTCCTATGGCATTCATATGGTATATTACTCATTTTAGCATTCGGTATGTTTTAGGTATGTATATATTAGTAGGCACTCTTCTTACAATTCGTTTAGATCCTGTAAGGTTCCAGAGTGAATAGTGCAGCTCACAGTTCCTTCTTCTATACTGGAACATTACTGTGGAGCAGCCTTCCACTTAATATAAAACAAGCAGAAACTAGGAGGGCTTTTAGAGGACAGGTTAGAGTTTACCTCTGGAGTAGGGTGAAGTTCCTAACTCCTTTTGTTTGGGGGGGGTAATGATTATTTAATGATTGTTTGATGTTATTGTCTTGTATGTTAATATCAAAGGACCATGTTGGAAATAAGTGTTCTCACTTTCACATGTCATCCTTGGATTACTGTTTTTACTCGATCTATGAATAAACTAATTAGATGGAAAAACTATTTTAGATTTGGAAGTCGGAACCTTTTTCCACGCCTAATCCTCCTCCTCCTCCTCCTCCTCCACCTCTTCCTCCTCCACCTCCACCTCCTCCTGCTCCTCCTCCTCCTCCACCTCCTCCTCCTCCTCTGTCTCTGTGTTGTAGAAGTGGTACCGGGGCGTGGTCCAGTCCCTGTCTGCAGACCAGACCATCGCTAACGTTCTCTACATCGACTTTGGCAACGAGGAGGCCGTGACCCTGGAGCAGATCAGATCCCTGGCTGCCCACATGGACCCCGTCCCTCCCTGCGTGAGTCCACTAGAACATCTGACCTCATCTGACTGGGAGTGATTAGATTACATGAGATTACATTACATTAGATTCAACGTTGTCATTGCAGAGTACAAGTACCAGACAACCAAATGCAGTTCAGCATCTAAACAGAAGTGCAAATAGTGATATAATCACATGATATTGGTTTCAAACCACTGTTGACAGCTTGAGTCTGGGGTTACGCTCTAAATATGAGGTTTTACCGACCTGGCGGGGTGACTAGAAATGTCCAGACGCTTTTGTTGGGTCAGAGGACCACTAGAGAGAGGTTTGTAGCCGCTAGCCTTGGTGTAGCGTCGTTTCACTGTCCTCCTGTCATAAGCAGGGGTGCAAACTTGTCACCTTTGAACCGTATTAGCCGTTTTTACCTCAAAATAGGTAAAAAATGTTCATAAATGTTCTTTGTTTTCAAGTAAAAACAAATGTTGTCACCTTTTTGGGCCATCACCGGTTTGCATCCCTGATAAGCCGCTTCCTTCGCTAGGCTTTGGAGTGCCGCGTCGCCGGGGTAACGCCCCTGATGGGCAGCTGGACGGAGAAGTGCTGCATCGCCCTGCGGATGTTGTTGGTGGGGAAGAGCCTGACCCTGACGGTGGCGGAGGCCTCGGAGGAGGACCACACCTACGCGGTAGACGTGGCGCTGTCTGCTCTCGGTAGCGTATATAAACGGGGTTTCCCATACAGGGCAGGGTTCCCACGGGTCCTTGAAATCCTTGAAAGTTTGTGAATTTGAGAAAAATAAATCAAGGTCTTAAATGTTTAGAAAAATAGACATGGGTCATTGAAAGATGTTAGAAAAATGTTCTACTTAGCTCGTCAACTAGTTCCGTCTCAAACTATACTGTGTTGGGTCCTTGAATTTGAGGGAATTGAGTCTTGAAAGTCCTTGAAAGGTGCTTGAATGTGATGTTTCAGAAGGTGTGGGAACCCTGATACTGATACGGGGTTTCTCTGGCCTGGCCAGAAGGGGTGGTAAACACCTCTCTCTGTCACCATCTCTCTCTCTCTCTCTCTTCCTCTCTCTCTCTCTCTCGCTCTCTCCCTCTCTCTCTCTCTCTCTCTCTCTCTCTCTCTCTCTCTCTCTCTCTCTCTCTCTCTCTCTCCCTCTCTCTCTCCCTCTCTCTCTCTCTCTCTGTCTCTCTCTGTCTCTCTCTCCCTCTCTCTCTCCCTCTCTCTCTCTCTGTCTCTCTCTCTCTCCCTCTCTCTCTCCCTCTCTCTCTCCCTCTCTCTCTCTCTCTGTCTCTCTCTCTCTCCCTCTCTCTCTCCCTCTCTCTCTCTCCCTCCCTCTCTCTCTCCCTCTCTCTCTCCCTCCCTCTCTCTCTCTCTCTCTCCCTCCCTCCCTCTCTCTCTCTCTCTCTCTCTCTCTCCCTCCCTCTCGCTCTCTCCCTCTCTCTCCCTCCCTCCCTCTCTCTCTCTCCCTCTCTCTCTCTCTCTCTCTCTCTCTCTCTCCCTCCCTCTCGCTCTCTCCCTCTCTCTCCCTCCCTCCCTCTCTCTCTCTCTCTCTCTCTCTCTCTCCCTCCCTCTCTCTCTCCCTCTCTCTCTCCCTCTCTCTCTCTCTCTGTCTCTCTCTCTCTCTCTCTCTCTCTCTCTCTCTCAGGCCAGCAGCTGAGCACGTTCCTCTTAGACCAGGATTACGCCGCAAAGGAGGTCTCGTGGAAGCCCACAGTGGAGGACATCGGTGAGGGTCGGGTCCTCCGACGACACCAGGGGGGTGTCCCATCCACGTCACCGAAGGAAAACCCAGGCTTATTTTTGATAAAAATCTTGATAGACTTGTCAAAATAAGGCCGGCTTTTTTGTAGTCTTTCTAGTCTTGTCTAGTAGCGAAATTTATCAAAATTAAGCCTGGGTTTTCCTTTAGCGACATTGACGGAATACCGCCCTGATTTAGAGGAATGTCGCAAGGTACAGCTTTTCCTCCGGTGTATTTCTGTTGTAAACCTCTCTCTCTCTCGTTCCGCCCCGGCCGCAGACTCCGCGTCTCTGGAGAACTTCCGGCGATCCGGGGGCAAGGAGGGGGAGGGGGAGGAGGATGCGGGGGCTCGGGCCCTCGACCCCCTGACCCAGGGGCTGGGCGACTCCTTCTCCGCCACGGTGACCCACCTGCAGACGCCCGACGACATCATCTGTCAGAAGCTGGACAACGCCAGTGAGTATGACCCGGAAACCCCCTAATAATAATAATAATAATAATAACTTTAAAGTGCTCCAATCATTATTATTATTAGTTTATTATGTCGAGGACAATCCAAATACATGAACCATATAAAATACAGTAAAAAAGGCAGCGTTAGCCTAGTCGGCTAATTTTCAGCTGAAGTCCCCGGCCAGTTGCAACATGGCATCCTGAAAAGTAACGTCATTAGTTAAAATAAAACATTTCAATATTCTAAGAACACGTGGCTGAGACAAGGTACCCCAACATCACACTTGACAAAAAACACAAGTAAGCAAGCCGAGGTGATTGCAAGCGGCTACAACAAACACCACATTAGGGATGGACGGTTTTTCGGTTATACCGAAAACCGGGGTTTATAAAAATAGAAACGGTTTTTTATCAAAACCGTCTGAAACCGGATTTTATTTTTATTTTTTTTTTATTTTTTACATTTGATCAAAATATCATAGATTGCTATATAATACATGCCTAGAGTGTGTGGTTGAAGATGCTATAAAAGTGATTTTGTAAACACTATAACTTTGTTATAACTTGTCAAATAAATGACATGTCTAAAAAGACGGGTCACGTGACAGCTTCTCTTCAGAGCAGAGAGTGAGGAGAAAAAAAACAATGGCTAGCGTGAACGAGTTGGTGTTCAAGAAAAACACGACTTCTGTTGTATGGACTCATTTTGGAAAGCTATTTCTAATCAACACACAATGTAAACGCAATGAGTGAGAGGTTTGGTCAGTTGTGAAGAATAACTGAGGATTAATATCTAATTGGGATTATATTTAAGGGTAACGAATCACTCTATGGGAAAGATAGTTGCCTTCAGTTATTGGTAGATAGGAAAGGTTTTTTACAATTACTCGCTAACATTTAATAAGATCATTTTCGCTGCTCTCTGTAAAGCGCATTGGGTCTTTTTTGTGAGAAATGCGCTATAGAAATAACATGTGATTGGATTTGATATCAATCAATCAATCAAACTTTATTTATGTTCTATAACACAAATCATGCATTGAATGTAACTCCAAGTGCAGTATTTACTAAACCACAATATAATAAAACAAGAGCTATACGGATCAAGAGTGTTTGTGCACAGCGCCACTGTGTGTGAAGGCGCTACTGAAAGTGATGACAGAACGCATGTCTCAGAAGATACACGGTCACTTAGTGACGCAAAGGTAGTTCTGTATTTATCTCTATCTGTATTAGTACATTTATTTTGAAAGCTCTATTTTGACAGCTCTACCATGGGCACTTTTATTTTGATGGGGCATTCTTTGTTGATTGACTTACGACAGTTCAGGACGAGTCAGTCTCGCGGCATGTGGTTTTTATGAAAAGCTTTAAGTATGTTCACTGCACACTAAGTCTAATATTTCAGTGATTATTGAGCAGTATTCAAATATTTAAATACATTGAGCAGCAGCTGAAACTTTGTCTAAGAACCAAGATATTGAGAAAGCAGTTCATTCAATGAAGACGCTGTTCCAAGAGATGATCTTCCGTGCAGGCGTGCACCCTGGATCAGCGGAGCTGGTGTGTTAAGTGTTCATGTGTTTTCATGTATGGTGTAGCTTACAAAAGTCTGCCTTTCCACTGATATTTGTGAAACTAAGTAGCCTAAATGTGTTGCGACTGTGCTTACGGTGTTTTAATGGTGTTCGACATGAGTGTATTGTAGCAGAAGGGCTCAATTATTTGAAATTGGCTTTTTTTTTTTTTTTTTTTTTTCGGTTAACCGGAAAACCCCGGTTTTAGTCCTTGACGGTTTTTCGGTTTCAATAATTGGAAACCGTCCATCCCTACACCACATACACACTTATGGGGGCAGCGACATTTCAAGCACATAGTAGCCACAGGACAATTACAGGCCACACAACATTAAGCACTTACAAACAGCAATACATTAAACAAAACAAAACATACAAAAAAGGCATTTTGGAGAGGCAGCACAGAGAGGGATTAATGAGGACAAGTATAGTTCTGTGTCAGCCAGGCTTTCATGTGTGTTGTGAAGGTGGAGTAAGTATGTATGTCTTTGAGTTGGTTGGGTAGTGAGTAGGGCTGCACGATTAAACGATTTTAAATCGAAATCGCGATTTGAGATTGTGCGATTATCAAATCGCAAAGCCTGCGATTTGGGATACATTATACAGCGCGTCGGATTCAACGTCAATGAACGCACACGCCCAACAACAACACTGCATGTGAAACGCCCAGGTGTGAATCTGTGAAGACGTTTCAGTAGCTAGCAACATTCATGGTGTGGATAAATGGCTTCAGCAGAGCCAGAAGCAACGATTTAGTCCCGAAGAAAAGCAGCACTTCTGTTGTAAGTATTTCGGGTTTAGGACGACAGATGTGCAACAAAAGCAGGTGTTGGGCACGACCTGTCGTGGAACAATCGCTACATCCAGAGGCAACACCACAAACCTGTATCAGCACTTGAACAAGTACCACGGGCAGCTCTATGGCGGAGAGTTAATAAGTGAAAGTCCCGTAGCCCAGTCTAACGTTAAGCAAACTAGAGTTTTAGAGTCGTTTGCGGCTGTTACTCCGTATGAAAAGGGCTCACGAAGGCACCGTGAAATAACCAATTCCATCACGCATTACCTCGCTAAAGACATGGTGTCTATTAACACTGTGAGCAACGAAGAGTTTAAAAAACTAATCCAAACGCTGGATAAAAGATAATGTGATTCCATCCCGCACGTACGGAGCTGAAAAATGTGGAGTACTATGCAACAACAACCGATCTGCGGTCGAGCCGTGCACTTACATACATTACGACGAGTTGAAGAACTTTATCTATTTCAATGTTTACAGAAAGGACCTATTCTTTTTTACTGGACATTTTTATTATCACTTTATTTAACTTGATTGCAATATGTGCAATATTTAGATGCTGCTCCTGAGCCATAATTAAATAACCTTGTTTGTAGAAAGGTCCTATTTTATTTTCATATTGGAATTGTTCAAAAAAAAATGACACTTGGGAGAAACAAAATGGCAGCTGTTTAAAAAACCCATACATAAATTCCAATTCATATCTTTTAAGTTCTCATCCTTGCATTAGAACAGTTTGATGGCATAAGAGCAGTTAACAGTTTGATGGTATCATGTGGTAATGCTCTCTGAAATTAGCCCATGATAGAAGGTGATAGACAGATTCATCCAATCACCTGCCAAGTATTTTTTGAAAGTACCTGCCCTTTTCCAAACAGCTTCCAATTAAGCTTTCCTAGATGGTTGTGTGAAACAAACCATCTGAGTCAGGTTAGTAATGCTCCATCACATGTTTTAATCTGAAGCTTGACTTTAAAGCAACCCAACTTTAAAGCAACCCAATGTAAGTGTAGTTCTTTCACTCGTAGCTCGGGCTGTGGGGGTGCTAGAGGAGGGAGCCAATTCTCCTAAGTCCCCTGAAGACGTACAAACAAACTGCACGTTGATACGACCTTCCTAGCCGGAGATATGGCCACACTTTACAAAAACTTCCTTTGGGTCGCTTTAAAAAAAAAAACCGCAAATTAAATCGCAATCGCAATATCTGTCCAAATAATCGCAATTCCCCAAATCGTGCAGCCCTAGTAGTGAGTTCCAGTTGTCTATTGCCATCACTGAGAAGGATTGCTTACTGAAGGTGCTTTTCCTGAATGGAACTACAGTAGTTAAAGGTCCCAGTGCTGTTATACTGTATATCAGCACTCATGGAATGCCTCTTGTCCAATCAAATTACTTGGTCGGAACTAACTGTTGTATAAAGCATGATAGTCTTGTTTAGGACTGCCATATTTCCCCACTTTGTGTAACTATTTTGACACCTTTCAGGGTTACTGAGTTGGCTTGACCATTGATTATATCTGTTCACAGAAAACCGAGAGGACATTTTGAAACCCAACAACAACAAACTCACTGAGGTTTTGGAGGAGACCAACATACCTTATGCTATGATAAATATTCTCTCTCACCCTTTCTGCGTAAGGCATGGGCCGGAGTCCAAAATTGTGAAGTTCATTTTCTTACTTTGTCGATGGTCCAGTAAGAACTATTTTACGCCACGGAAAAGGCAGAAACCAGAATGAAGAAGTAAACAATGTTAGTGAGCCCATCTGTTCGGTACATGATAGATCTATTTTGGAGTTGCACTTGAATTATGAAATGCCATCGTCAAGGGCGGTGTAAGTGGCTTTGTTCAAGCCTGTTTTTATTGTCAAACATTTGTAACGATCTGAGAAATTGGCTAGCAGACGATCTATATCCTCAGGGCTGTGGTTATAGTTTCTAAATAACGTGCATAATCTTTACTGTTCAAAGAAACGACTTCACCTGGTTATTTGTGTTTACAGTTCGTCAGGCCCCGGAGGCAGTGCTGGATGCCCAGCTCCTCGTTCTGGCAGCAGACCTTGGCAAAGAGAAGGCCAGCCAACTGCATGCTGGGGCATCTACTTTTGACCCGGCTGCCTTTACTGAGAACCTTGTGAGTCAGAGTAGGAGGTGGTGGAGGAGGATGAGGATAGTAGTTTTACTCTGATAGAAAATCTCCCAGAAGCAAAATATCTTTGTCAGGGACCATCATCATTTTATCTGCATTTAGCTAGCCAGATGGCAGGATGTCTATTGATATAGTTAATTTAGAAGGTGCCTGGCAAGGACGCCGAGAGGACCATGCCCATGCAGGTCTCTGTACTTGACACACTCAACATTTGTGTTTGGAGGATAGTGATGTTACCTCATTTATTTATTTTTTAAAGAGGGGGGGGGGGGGTCTACGTCTCATCCAAGTCACATGATGCGTGAGCTAAACATCTTCCTGTCTGCTAAACTCCACTGCTGTTGAAATAACTTTTAGCTTCAGGCAGCTAGGTACAATTCCAGACAGTGTGGAGTATCATTGTTAGACCACCATTAGTGCTATCTGTTTATAGCACCACTATAACTAGTGCTACTAGTTATATATCACATATCAGACTCCATCTTTTGGCCAGCAACGGTAACTTTTCCGTCTACCTCAAATCTATGGACTGCTTTCAAATAAACACAACTCTGTAAAAAAGCAAATGAGCACAACACGTTCTGGTAACTTTTTAGTCGTACGTTTGAATAATTGTTACCAATTCACACAAGGTGGTGTGGCGCTACATAATTTGTGGAGGACAACATGTTTACACTTGCTTGTCATCTTAAGTGCGGTCAGTCACCCATCTGAGTCCAAGATGGGGAAATAGGTCATGTTTTTTTAACTGTAGTTTGCTTTACTTTATCTTGCAGTTGGAGAAAAACGAAGAATCCGACCAGGAGGCAACTGAGAAGGAGGTAGAGAGGATTCTGGGATACTTGCGAAGCGACATTGCTGATGACCGTGAGTTTTGACTGTTGTTTTGATATGTATTATATTGTATTACATATATCAACTTGATGTTTACATTTGAGTTAATAATTGTATATCAGATCGATAGCCGTTGTGTCTTCTCTTCACAGTCACACCCATCTCATATTATGAGTTTGTCATTGATCCCAACTCGTTCTCGCGGACAGTGGAGAACATTTTCCATACGTCTTTTCTGATCAGGGTGAGTGGCTTATGTTTGATAGGTATAGTTATCAATAGATGGGGGGGGCAACCACCACTGCAGCACTGCTACTCATTGATGAGATGCAGATAGTACTGTATATATGTTACGGTACATGTGGGAAATCGGTACATGTGGGAAAACTAGGGTTAGGTGCTACGGTTAGGGTTAGGGTTAGGGTTAGGGGTAGGGTTAGGGTTAGGGTTAGACATGCCAGCATGTACCAAGTCGACGTAGCACCTAACCCTAACCCTAGTTTTCCCCACATGTACCGTATTCCCACATGTACCGTAACATATATATAAGGAGATACAACTTTAAGATTCCTACATTTACTATTACATAGCCAATGGAAGAATTGTATTCCTATATTTTGTGTTCCTTAGGACGGTTTGGCAAGGGTGTACCTGGATAACGACAAGTCGCCTTGGATCGGTAAGAAAAAACTACATTTCCCATCACACGTTCCGTATGCATGTGTATGAGTCTTTAATGAGTCATAAATATGTGTGCAGGTGTTGTGGTTGTATTAGCTGCCCTGGTAGGAGTAATATCTGATTGTGAGGTTTCATGTTCATGAGTCCTGTCCTTGATGTTGTTTTTATCCTTCAGGGTATCCGCGGTGTCTTGAAAAGTATTAAAGGTTGATAAATCAATTTTGGGAAAATCAAGTATTAAAAAGTCTTATCACGATTTTATGAGGTCTTGAATGTTGTAGGTATTTTTCTGAATTAGACTCTGTCCAAAGAGTTTGAGTCCTAAAAACATTTAGTAAAAGTTTGTGAATTTATTAGTTTAATTAAAAAACAAAGATGAACCGGAAATTCTGTTGTATGATAGTGGTCTAGTCTATTGCAAACTAAAACTGTTAAGTTAAAGGTGTCACTGATGTAAACGGTTACAGCTCGAAGTGGCGGTGAGGTCTTGATTTGATTTGATTTGATCTTTATTCATCTCGAACATTTCAACCATAAAAACACACACATTTGTAATAACAAAAAATAACAAAAATACATTTAAAAATAAATAAATAAAATACAAATAAAATAAGATATAAATTAAAATAAAATATATCTTCCTAGACATGGAAGTAAGTCAACAATGGTTTTGTTCGAGAAGGGACAGAAAGAAGCAAAGCTTATCTGGTCCTGCCCCTTCCTTACTAGGGGTGTAAATCACCAGCTTCATCACGATACGATATTATATCGATTTGTTTGTATGACGATACAATGTTTGACGATATCACAATGTCAGTCACGATACGATTTCGATTCGATTCGATTCAAGATCGATATGACGATATGATCGATATGACGCGATATCATATGCCAATCTAACACAATTATCAACTCACAAAAACAACTAGAATATGATTTGACCATTTTATTTGTGAGCTCTTCCAGGTATCCAGCATTTAAATCATATTGTATTATACAGTATTCTTCTGTTACAAAAAGAAAAATAGACCCGTTCACTAGTCTCACAAACAAGAGATATTCAGCTTTAAAACATTAATGTCCTATGAAACAAAACGGCGCGGCCAAGCGATGTCCCCCAGACAGGCGAAGGCGCTGTCCAATCCAGTTGAGAAACTGGACGGGGGCGGGGTGAGCGCAGCCGCTGCAGCGAATGGAATTCCAAAACAAGCGCACCTCAAGCTAAAAAGCGAAAGACAGGACTTTCCTCGTGACTTTTTTAGACGGATTTGGTAGAGGCAACTCATATATAATGGTGACAGTCACGCAGAATGTGCCATTTCAAAATAAAGGTGTATCTTTAAGATGACGATATAGATCGATGTTTTTACATTGCGTCGATGTAATCAGATCGTTAGTCAATGAATCGATGCATCGATGTGAATCGATGTATCGTTACACCCCTATTCCTTACAATATCATATTATTATACAATAAATTATCTATCAATATCAAAAATAATATACCTATCCACTATAGCAAAAGATAACTAAATAATTAGTACGGTCTGGAAAAATATTCCAGATAGCCTTAGAAAGGTATTCTTCCTTCCCATTATTCTGCAAGAATCATCTCAGGTTGTCCTGCAGGAATAACAGGGTCATTATTAATGTGAGTGCTTCATGTGATTCAATAATACTGGGTCATTATTAATGTGAGTGCTTCATGTGACTCAGCTCCTGTGGAGGAAGGGGAGGTGGAGGTGGAGGCTGAAGGGTCGTCCACACAGCAGTGTGTCTTCTCCATCAGCCCTAAGAGCTGGAGGGTGAGGGATGCTCTATACCCATCACTCTAGTTCTATACTCATCACTCTAGCTCTATACCCATCACTCTAGCTCTATACTCATCACTCTAGCTCTATACCCATCACTCTAGTTCTATACTCATCACTCTAGCTCTATACCCACCACTCTATACCCATCACTCTAGCTCTATACTCATCACTCTAGTTCTATACTCATCACTCTAGCTCTATACTCATCACTCTAGCTCTATACCCACCACTCTATACCCATCACTCTAGCTCTATACTCATCACTCTAGTTCTATACTCATCACTCTAGCTCTATACCCACCACTCTATACCCATCACTCTAGCTCTATACTCATCACTCTAGTTCTATACCCCTCACTCTAGCTCTATACCCATCACTCTAGCTCTATACTCATCACTCTAGTTCTATACTCATCACTCTAGCTCTATACCCATCACTCTAGCTCTATACTCATCACTCTAGCTCTATACCCACCACTCGATACCCATCACTCTAGCTCTATACTCATTACTCTAGCTCTATACCCATCACTCTAGCTCTATACTCATCACTCTAGCTCTATACCCATCACTCTAGCTCTATACTCATCACTCTAGCTCTATACTCATCACTCTAGCTCTATACCCACCGCTCTATACCCATCACTCTAGCTCTATACCCATCACTCTAGCTCTATACTCATCACTCTAGCTCTATACTCATCACTCTAGCTCTATACTCATCACTCTAGCTCTATACCCATCACTCTAGCTCTATACTCATCACTCTAGCTCTATACCCATCACTCTAGTTCTATACTCATCACTCTAGCTCTATACTCATCACTCTAGCTCTATACCCATCACTCTAGCTCTGTACCCATCACTCTAGCTCTGTACCCATCACTCTAACTCTATACCCATCACTCTAGCTCTATACTCATCACTCTAGCTCTATACTCATCACTCTAGCTCTATACCCACCACTCTATACCCATCACTCTAGCTCTATACTCATCACTCTAGCTCTATACTCATCACTCTAGCTCTATACCCACCGCTCTATACCCATCACTCTAGCTCTATACTCATCACTCTAGCTCTATACTCATCACTCTAGCTCTATACCCACCGCTCTATACCCATCACTCTAGCTCTATACCCATCACTCTAGCTCTATACCCATCACTCTAGTTCTATACTCATCACTCTAGCTCTATACTCATCACTCTAGCTCTATACCCATCACTCTAGCTCTGTACCCATCACTCTAGCTCTGTACCCATCACTCTAACTCTATACCCATCACTCTAGCTCTATACTCATCACTCTAGCTCTATACTCATCACTCTAGCTCTATACTCATCACTCTAGCTCTATACCCACCACTCTATACCCATCACTCTAGCTCTATACTCATCACTCTAGCTCTATACTCATCACTCTAGCCCTATACCCACCGCTCTATACCCATCACTCTAGCTCTATACTCATCACTCTAGCTCTATACTCATCACTCTAGCTCTATACCCACCACTCTAGCTCTATACCCATCACTCTAGCTCTATACCCACCACTCTAGCTCTATACCCATCACTCTAGCTCTGTACCCATCACTCTAGCTCTGTACCCATCACTCTAGCTCTATACCCACCACTCTATACCCACCACTCTATACCCATCACTCTAGCTCTATACCATCACTCTAGCTCTATACCCACCACTCTAGCTCTATACTCACCACTCTAGCTCTATACTCATCACTCTAGCTCTATACCCATCACTCTAGCTCTATACCCATCACTCTAGCTCTATACCCATCACTCTAGCTCTATACCCACCACTCTATACCCATCACTCTAGCTCTATACTCATCACTCTAGCTCTATACTCATCACTCTAGCTCTATACCCACCGCTCTATACCCATCACTCTAGCTCTATACCCATCACTCTAGCTCTATACTCATCACTCTAGCTCTATACTCATCACTCTAGCTCTATACTCATCACTCTAGCTCTATACTCATCACTCTAGCTCTATACTCATCACTCTAGCTCTATACTCATCACTCTAGCTCTATACTCACCACTCTAGCTCTATACCCACCACTCTAGCTCTATACTAGGGGGGGAACGGATCACGGATAATCCGTGATCCGTTCGGATCGCCCTCCACGGTTCGGAACGCATGTGTACCGCGGATCAATAGCAATTTTTTTTTTTTTTTCAAAACACCAGGGGAGCCACCCCTCCTAAATTTCGTTGTTTGGTACCTGTACTGTAGCAATGACAATAAAGACCATTCATTCATTCAAATGTAACCGGTAGAAAAACAATCATGTGCGCTTTATTCTCACTCTCTGCATGTGTACTGAGTTGACAACAACATTCATTCACTCATCTCTGTCCCAATTATATCACGTCATATCACCCGCTAAGCAGCCTGGGTGATTGTGTAAACACACAAAAAAAGTACTCTGTTACTTTGCAGCAGTGATGTTATATATATGTTGTTATATATATATATGTTGTTATATATAGATGTTATATATATGTGATATATATATATATATCAGTTTTGACATCTTGAATGTTGTTTTTTTGTTTCACACATTAAAAGTGGTGTTTTTACAGAATTCAAGGAAAATGTTGTTTTTATTAAAAAATATATATGTTTTGTGTTGATCCGAAAAATGATCCGATCCGTGACCCAAAATCCGTGACACGATCCGATCCGTGAGTTAGGTGATCCGTTACACCCCTACTCTATACCCATCACTCTAGCTCTATACCCATCACTCTAGCTCTATACCCATCACTCTAGCTCTATACCCATCACTCTAGCTCTATACCCATCACTATAGCTCTATACCCATCACTCTAGCTCTATACCCATCACTCTAGCTCTGTACCCATCACTCTAGCTCTGTACCCATCACTCTAACTCTATACCCATCACTCTAGCTCTATACTCATCACTCTAGCTCTATACTCATCACTCTAGCTCTATACTCATCACTCTAGCTCTATACCCACCACTCTATACCCATCACTCTAGCTCTATACTCATCACTCTAGCTCTATACTCATCACTCTAGCTCTATACCCACCGCTCTATACCCATCACTCTAGCTCTATACTCATCACTCTAGCTCTATACTCATCACTCTAGCTCTATACCCACCACTCTAGCTCTATACCCATCACTCTAGCTCTATACCCACCACTCTAGCTCTATACCCATCACTCTAGCTCTGTACCCATCACTCTAGCTCTGTACCCATCACTCTAACTCTATACTCATCACTCTAGCTCTATACCCATCACTCTAGCTCTATACTCACTACTCTAGCTCTATACCCATCACTCTAGCTCTATACCCATCACTCTAGCTCTATACCCATCACTCTATACCCACCACTCTAGCTCTATACCCATCACTCTAGCTCTGTACCCATCACTCTGTACCCATCACTCTAGCTCTATACCCACCACTCTAGCTCTGTACCCATCACTCTAGCTCTGTACCCATCACTCTAGCTCTATACTCATCACTCTAGCTCTATACTCATCACTCTAGCTCTATACTCATCACTCTAGCTCTGTACCCACCACTCTAGCTCTATATCCATCACTCTCGCTCTATACCCATCACTCTAGCTCTATACCCACCACTCTAGCTCTATACCCACCACTCTAGCTCTATACCCATCACTCTAGCTCTATACCCATCACTCTAGCTCTATACCCACCACTCTATACCCATCACTCTAGCTCTATACTCACCACTCTAGCTCTATACCCATCACTCTAGCTCTATACCCACCACTCTAGCTCTATACCCATCACTCTAGCTCTGTACCCATCACTCTAGCTCTATACGGTTGTTAAGTCTGACGTCAAACGTGACGTTTAGCAATTTCCGGGTCCAAACCAGAAATTCCCTCCACCAGAGTACCAGTCTACTACAGCGGTAGAATGTAGAGATGGGGGAGACGAAGCTTTCGACGCAATTGACACGTTCGACACAATTGTGTCGGAAAAAGTGTCGATCTTTCGATGCAGTCGATACAGCAACTCCATACTGCCATCTGCTGGTCAGGTCATGGTACTGCCTATACTGCCATCTGCTGGTCAGGTCGTGGTACAGCAGCTCTACAATGACATCTGCTGGTCAGGTCATGGTATGGCGGCTGTTTGATAATTGGGGCAGATATAGATGGTCAACATGGCATAACAGGGGCCACAGTGTTGGGATGTGCTTGTGGAACAGGGAAAGAGTGCAAAACAAGGCTATATTGTGGGAACTGGACAGACATGTGCTTATGTGAACAATAAAAGATGTATTGCTTGTGTACATGAACAGGCAAAGTGTGGGAGGGACATGGTTGTGTGGGACATGGTTGTGTGGGACATGGTTGTGTGGGACAGATTAGTCTACAAATTTTTATTCAGGAAAACGATTTTCTCCACAGTGCTGGGACTGAGACGGCTCCTCTTTTTGCTTACAATGTCCCCTGCTTTTGAGAAAACCCTTTCGCAGGGGACAGAGGTTGCTGGCATATGTAGATATTTGGTGGCCAGCTTGAACAAGTTCACATATATTGTCTTGTGTGTGGCCCAGTATTTCAGCGGGTCCTCCCCTCTGGGGAGGTAGGGGTCGCTCAGGTACCGCTTCACCTCCACCGTGGCGTCTGCTGTTGGGCTTTTCACATTATGTGCTGCACCTGGGAACACAACAACAATTAGCCTAGTTGTCAAATGTACAGCTTTTTCATGTGATCCTCAACAATTGACTATGTTTTGCAACCAACCAACTTCAACGTCCAGAAGCTCCCAAAAGTCATCTGCCTCCTTGGCGGCAGGCATTTCCTGTGCTGAGGTTGACTGCTGAGAGAAAGATAAAATAAATCAAATTAACTTTGTGGTCCTCTGGGAGGAATTTGTTCAGGACATACAATGTGCTGCTGTTGAAATTCACAGTGCAAAGGAAAGGGTATTTACCTGTGAGGTTGAAGGTGCGTTCAGTGTCCTCTGAATAATTGAAGCACACTCATCAGTCAACCTCTTCACCGCCTCCTGAGCGTGGGAGGCGTTACCGAAGGCCAATATTTTAAAACGGGGGTCCAACAGCGTGGCCAATGCCAGGACCCCAACGCCCTCCACACCGCACCTTAACTCCAGGAGCCGGACCAGGTTTAGGCCCAGCTCTGAGGCAGCAGGGTTGCTCATCCGACCACACATCTCCGACACCCTGTGCTGAATTATCCTTATTATGGGAATCACCTTTGATGCAGACATGTTTGAGAGGGAGGGGTGGGTGGAGGGGAGGGAGAAAAACAGAAAATATTCATGCCTTTTTCAATGTACAATGACATCTTCTATACTGGAATAAAAAATATTATTAAAAAAAAAAAGTATCACCTTTGATGCCGACACTCTTTTCTCCTCGGACAGCTCTAAGGTTGCCCGATGAAATGGTGACAATATATCAAGGCACTCAGCCATTAAATCGAATTCCCCACTAGTCAGAGCAGGGATGTCTGTGCTCAGGCTGCCCAGGGCCGCTCCCACTGACAGGCGCTGCTCCTTCATTCTTTGTAGCATCAGGTAGGTGCTATTCCACCTTGTGTCCACCTCCTGGATCGCCCGGTTCGGGGTTCCCTCTGACCTCTCCTCAGACCGGGGACCACAATTCACCTCACAATTGTGGACCTCTATCACCCAACAGTTGGGTATTTCACTCCATCGGACTGCAGCATATCATCCCCAGGCCAATGGCCTGTGTGAGCGATTTCACCGTTCCATGAAAGCAGCCCTGAAAGTGGACCTCCAGGGCAATAGCTGGATCGACAGGCTACCCTGGGTGATGCTGGGACTTCGTACTGTACCTAAGGAGGACCTCCTCTCTTCTTCGGCAGAGCTTGTTTATGGCCAGGCCCTTAGAGTACCGGGTGATTTTTTCCCCTCTGTTAACGTTCCCTGGTCTGCACCAGAACAACTTCGTAATCTATGGGACAAGGCAAGTGCCTTTATGCCGACCCCTACTTCAAATCACAGCCTGCCACGTATCCATGTCCCTCTGGATCTCCAATCAGCAAGATATGTGTTCATCCGCCACGACGCACATAGGAACCCTCTACAGCCGCCTTACGATGGCCCCTACAGAGTTGTGGAGACAGGCGACAAGACCTTTATCATTGACATAGGGGGAAGTATGGAGCATATCTCAGTGGACCGCCTGAAGACAGCTCATCTAGATGGAGAACGGGCTGTGGAGGTGGCCCGTCCACCACGTCGTGGCCGCCCTCCTACAAGCACAACAAAAAAACCTCCCAGTGGTTCCGGGCCAGGCTGTCAGCAGCCAAGAGATTTCCGTCCAGCCCAAGTTCCGGAGTCCCGTAATCGCTTTGGACGAGTCCTCCGAGCTCCGGCACGTTATGGGAAGTCAGTGTTTGTGAATTCTGGGGGGGACCTGTGTGGTGACTAGACACCCACTGAGTGATCAGGGCGAATTCACTACATTACCCAGGTGCCTTAGCAGGGTGATGAGGTGTATTTAAGGCGACCAGGAAGTGTGAATGAGGAAGTGAATGCAGAGTGTGCAATAAACACAGCTCTTGTTTACACATTAACCATGTGCTCCTAGTCCTTCTTCATATCCCTCAAACCAACAACTACACTATCTCCGTTTAGGGTAGTTCAGAGATATTGAGCGTCAAAGTTTTTACATTCCATTATGTTTTGTGAGATGGAACCTTTGTATTTAATTAATTACTAACTAAAAAATGTCAACATTTTAAAAATAACACCACACAGGCATTAATAAACACCTAATGGATCAGATTATGTAAAAAACAAAATTTTTACAAAAATGGAGATAGAACCTTATAATTCTAATGTCACGAGTCATAGAAGTGTCAATGTTTCTGTGTGATTATGTTCACTGCAAAAAGTAAATCTCAGAAGTCAGATGAAATATCTTTGATCAAAACAATATGTGATTGTTTTTTTGTCTTACTTCATTCATTTAAAGATAACTTGTTTTAAGAACATCTTGGTAAGTGAAATGTTCCTGTTGGCAGATCATATTATTTCCCCTGTTTTCTTGCTTTTGAGAGCTGACTTTCTAAACAGTTTAACCACACCACTGATTTCACAGTTTTCTCTTTAGAATAGAATAGAATAGAATAGACCAGGGTTGGGTTCACCATGCCACCAACTTGTGCAATGTTTAATTGAACAAAAAACTTTTTGAACGACCAATTTGGGAATAGTAGTTGGGTAGTAATGTCATTGTCACACTCACCAAAAGGAAGAAAACAGCCTCACAGAAAGTTGAAGAACGTTGAGTACCGTTGAGAGAGAAGGGCCCTTTCTCAGTTATAAAAAAAAATATATATATTTTTAACTTGATTCTGTCCTCCCTCTCAAAAGCCATTGTAGGAGAATCTAAGGGGAGGAACCTAGATCTTCTCCTCCAGTGCATTTTGAGTAGGAAGAGAGTAGAGGATGGAGGAGGAACACCAGGAATGAAGTTTATAACAATGAAGGGAGCTCCAATGTGTCCGTCTATACATTCCTACTGTGAAACCTATAGCACAACATTGAGCCAACTGGCCCAGTTGTATAATATGCTAAAACCATAGTGGTCATGAACCCCTGATCCTCTCTGCAGATTCTGTGTTGTGACTCCAGTGGAGACCATGGAGGAGGCACTGAGCCGCTTGGAGCGCTTCCACCTGCGCTTCATGAAGGAGTTCTCCTGAATGGTGGCCCCAGAAAAAGGCCTCATTCAGCAGGGCACAACGTCGTGGAACATTCAGATATATTATTAACAAGCATGCCTCAATGACATAGAATAAAGAATCCTGTGAGCTCTATTTATGACATTTCTATCTGCAACGTTTCATAACATCATATCTACAGATTGTGGCCCACATCTCACCTTAAGTGTCTTAACTCACCTTATCGCCAAGGCCAGCAATATATAATTGTTTGAATAAACGCAAAACCTGTGCCATCTCTTCCCTGGACCAGCTGTGTTTGTTTGTGTGTTTAGCTGTTTGTGTCTGAAGTTTACATACACTTAGGTTGAAGTCATAAAACTCATTTTAACAAACTATAGTTTTGGCAAATCGGTTAGGACATCTACTTTGTGCATAAGACAAGTAATTTCTCCAACAATTGTTTACAGACAGATTATTTCACTTAATAATTCACTATATCACAATTCCAGTGGACCAAAGCTTTGCTTGAAATCATGGGGAAATTAAAAGAAATCAGCCAAAACCTCAGAAAAAATGGTTGGATGGTTCATCCTTTTGAACAATTTCCAAATGCCTGAAGGTACCAAGTACAAACAATAGTAGGCAAGTCTAAAACACCACGAGGGGCCACGCAGTCGTCATAAACATAGGCTCAGGAAGGAGACGCGTTCTGTCTCCTAGAGATACACGTAGGATTACTTAGTGTGTGTGAAGAACCCTTATAAAGAAAATGACACACCAGGACATGGATGGCACATTGTTATTTGTGACCCTAGATGACAGCCATGCCCATGGGCATCACAGTGAGGACTCAGGCATCAACGTGTCCAACATCTCAGATGACAGAGATGTGTCCAGTCCAGCCTCAGGAGAGGAGACTCAGACGACCCCTTCCTTTGCCATCAGTTTGAGGACTGATGACTGAGACAATTACACAAACAATTACAATTACACAAACAATTACAATTACACAAACAATTACACAAACAATTACAATTACACAAACAATTACAATTACACAAACAATTACACAAACAATTACAATTACACAAACAATTACAATTACACAAACAATTACAATTACACAAACAATTACACAAACAATTACAATTACACAAACAATTACAATTACACAAACAATTACAATTACACAAACAATTACACAAACAATTACAATTACACAAACAATTACAATTACACAAACAATTACTATTACACAAACTATTACAATTACACAAACAATTACACAAACAATTACAATTACACAAACAATTACAATTACACAAACAATTACACAAACAATTACAATTACACAAACAATTACAATTACACAAACAATTACAATTACACAAACAATTACACAAACAATTACAATTACACAAACAATTACAATTACACAAACAATTACAATTACACAAACAATTACACAAACAATTACAATGACACAAACAATTACAATTACACAAACAATTACACAAACAATTACAATTACACAAACAATTACAATTACACAAACAATTACACAAACAATTACAATTACACAAACAATTACAATTACACAAACAATTACACAAACAATTACAATTACACAAACAATTACAATTACACAAACAATTACAATTACACAAACAATTACAATTACACAAACAATTACAATTACACAAACAATTACAATTACACAAACAATTACACAAACAATTACAATTACACAAACAATTACAATTACACAAACAATTACAATTACACAAACAATTACAATTACACAAACAATTACACAAACAATTACAATTACACAAACAATTACACAAACAATTACAATTACACAAACAATTACAATTACACAAACAATTACAATTACACAAACAATTACAATTACACAAACAATTACACAAACAATTACAATTACACAAACAATTACACAAACAATTACAATTACACAAACAATTACAATTACACAAACAATTACACAAACAATTACAATTACACAAACAATTACAATTACACAAACAATTACAATTACACAAACAATTACAATTACACAAACAATTACACAAACAATTACAATTACACAAACAATTACACAAACAATTACAATTACACAAACAATTACAATTACACAAACAATTACACAAACAATTACAATTACACAAACAATTACAATTACACAAACAATTACACAAACAATTACAATTACACAAACAATTACAATTACACAAACAATTACACAAACAATTACACAAACAATTACACAAACAATTACACAAACAATTACAATTACACAAACAATTACAATTACACAAACAATTACAATTACACAAACAATTACACAAACAATTACAATTACACAAACAATTACAATTACACAAACAATTACACAAACAATTACAATTACACAAACAATTACAATTACACAAACAATTACACAAACAATTACAATTACACAAACAATTACAATTACACAAACAATTACAATTACACAAACAATTACAATTACACAAACAATTACAATTACACAAACAATTACACAAACAATTACACAAACAAGAAAGCCTCCAGGCTCCCTGCTGAACATGAGCAGAAACCGAGGTTTGATTGATTGATTGATTGAAAACTTTATTAGAATGTTTGCAGAAGTAGGTACATGAAAGTACATATTACATGCAAGGTCAAACTAAGAGGATAAAAACCCAAGAAAGCCACTGGCTTATTTCAATTGGGGTCCTTGATTTTCAATTCATCGTTACATGTAAGACAGACATAAGAAAAGAACTAGTACTATCTACATGATAATACAGACAAATAACTATTACTATCTACAAGATAAACGTACATCCATCATGGGAAGAACAATACAACAAAACATAAGGTATGTACAGCGGGTAGGACAGGTGGGGACATACACCACAGGTGGGGGCGGGGGACAAAACACAAAGTATGTACAGTGGGTAGTTCAGGTCTTTTAATCTGATTTTTGTTTTAGAGGGTCCAGTTACGGATTGCAGCCTCCTGTAAATGTTTTTTGAGAGTGGTTTTGAAGGTGGGCAGTGTTTTGCACTCCTTTAAGATTATAGGAAGGGCGTTCCACATCTTTACTGCATAGTTTGCAAACGAGTTTAAACCCTTGTTTGTGGTGCAACGCGGTTGAACGTGGTTCGTGGAGCTTCCTCTGGTGTTGTAAGTGTGGACGTTGTTCACTTTTTGGAAGTATGTTGACAGGTACTTGGGTGTCTTTGTGGTGTAGCGTATCTTGAAGACTAGGCCCAGTGCAAGCTGCTGCACTCTGTCAACTACTCGTAGCCAATCAAGGCTCAAAAAATGAGCAGCGGTTAGATGTGTCCTAGGGTTGAGGCCTAGTAGAAGCCTAACCAGTTTATTTTGGGCTGTCTGGAGTCTTGTTTTATGGGCCTTTGTGGTTCTATAGTACCATGATGTTACGGCATAGTCGAAGTGACATTGAATGAGAGCTCCTGATAGGGTCCTCAGTGTGTTTTTACTGACAAGTGAGGATATCCTGTACAAGAATCTAGTTTTATGGTTCACTTTTTTGATTACTTTTGCTGCCATTTTATCTCCGGAAAGATTTGCCTCTAAGATGGAGCCCAGGTATGTAATATCCTCTTTTCTTGTGATATTAATGTTACCCACTTTTATTTTAAAATTTTCAGCCTTTCTGAGTTTAGATGGGGATCCGTATAGGATGGTTTCAGTTTTACCTAGGTGTATTGATAGTTTATTGTCAGCTAGCCAGATGCAGATTCTACTCAGTTCAGTGCTTAGCGCTTTTTCCACCTGCAATATGTCCCTGTCAGAGACCAGCAGAGCCGAGTCATCCGCGAACAGGAACAAATTGCAATTGCATGCTGATGACATGTCATTCACATATATTAGGAACAGTAAAGGTCCCAAAATGCTTCCTTGTGGAACGCCGCAGGTCACTGGGAGGGGGGGGGACAGTGTTCCGTTCACACTAACCACCTGTTCCCTCCCCTCTAAGTAGGATTGCATCCAGCTCACCGATGTTCTATCGAACCCAATTGCTTTCAGTTTATCTAACAATATGTGGTGATCTACTGTGTCGAAGGCCTTCTGGAGGTCCAGCATGACCATGCCGCAGTACTTGCCCGAGTCCACCTCATGGTTGATGTGGTCGTTCAAATAGAGAAGGCATGTGTCAGTGGAATGGGATGTTCTGAATCCTGATTGAAATTCATACATCAGCTTTTTTTCGGTAAGGTACCTATCGACCTGTTCATAAACTATTTTTTCCATAAGTTTCGAGATGGAATTAAGAATAGAAACAGGTCGGTAGTTGCCTGGGTCTAATTTGCTTCCTTTTTTATACAGTGGGGTTACCCTTGCTATTTTAAAGTCAAGGGGGACGTGTCCCTGTTTGATGGAGAGGTTTATTATGTGGGTGATGATTGGGGTAATGGAGGCAGCTGAGTCTTTTAGAAATCTGGCTGGAATATTGTCATGGCCCGTGGCCTTTTCTGAGTGTAGAGCGCCTAGCTTTTTAAACACCTCATCGTTTGACACCATGGAGAGTTTAAAATCATCATTGCGTACACCCAGTTTATTGTAGAACTCACGGATGTGCTCTACACCATAACGCCCTGAGTGGGGTGGTAGATTGTTAACTAATTTAGTGGCTATGGTTGTAAAGAAAGTGTTTAAGCACTTAGCCACATCCAGCTTGTCGGTAAGGAGAGAATCACCAGATTTTATGCTGATGTTTGTAGACCTGGTTTTGAGTTTTTGACTGCAACCTAGTTGGCTATTAAGTAGCTTCCAAAGGTCACGTGGTTTGTTTAAGTTTTCTTCGATTTTGTTATCGAGGTATTCTTTCTTAGCAGATTTGGTCATGGTAATTACCTGATTGCATAGTTTGTTGCATTGTTTTTTAATTTTCTCAAAGTGGGTTTTGTGATCTTCGTTTAAGTGTTTCACTAATTTTGATTTGCATTTTTGAACTTCAGAGCATTTTAGGTCTCTGACTTTCATAGCATTTAGAATGTCCGAATTCATCCATGGTTCCGATCGGGTTTTAACCCTGGTGGTTCTCATGGGGGCTATACTGTCAATAATATTTAGGAATTTGGTTTTGAAACCTAGCCATGCCTCTTCAACCTGTGTGCATTTTAGTTCATCAAACCAGTCTTGATTCTCCAGTTTATGGTTTAAGGCCTCACTAGAATAGGATTTAAGGGATCTAGTGGTTACAGTTTTATGACCGCCAGCCTTGGGTTTATGTTTTTTACGAGTGCAAAAGATCATGTAATGATCACTTAGCCCACATACAATAACCCCACTCTTGGAGATTTTGGACTCATCCGATGTTAGAATGAGATCTATGGTGGTTTGAGTAGAAATACACACCCTAGTGAGAGAGCCCACTTGTTTTCTATTCCTTCCCCTCTTACTTGCGCAGACAGACTTGTCCTGCTGGTTATGAGCTGGAGTATGTATGGACTAATGAATAAGAACATGTGCTCTTTCTGAAGTACATTTGGTGCCCTGTCTGGAGTCTGGAGGAAGAGAGAGTGATATAACCACTTTGAAGTTTGCATGTGTGTGTGTGTGTGTGTGTGGCCTTGGCTTTCATTAGTAGTGTGTAGCAACCCTCCCACATCCCAAATGAGGCACTTCAATCACTTCCTTGGCAGGATGTCTAGTCCATGTCTGGAGCGACGCAGGGAAAACCAAAACACACCTCCCATCGCTCACCGCTCTTGATCATACTCTTGAACTGCATCCCTCCATCTCTCCATCCCTCCTTCTCTCCTAACGAGATACACGTAGGATTATACGTAATCCCTAGAGATACTTTTGGTGCAAAAACAATTTGATGGCAGCTACTAGATTGTAATCAAGTGCAATACTGAAATACAACTGTGAACATTTCAAACCTGCAAACTGCGACACTTTAAATGAATGTTAGGATATTATAGCATAGAGTACAGCACAGTGTTTTATTTGTATAGTATAGTAGTATAGTATAGTGGATAGTGTATATATAGCCTTTATTTATGTAAACCAGCTCTTTTCCCTTCTTGCTTTTAGTATTTTTTTCCTAGCACCAGGGGAGCCCCCCCTCCTAAATGTCGTTGTATGGTACCTGTACTGTATTAATGACAATAAAGACCATTCATTCAAAAAGTGCAAATCGGTCCCAGAAGAACAGCAAAGGACCTTGTGAAAATGCTGGAGGAAAACAGGTACAAAAGTATCTATATCCACAATACAATACAGTCCTGTACTGCCCCACTCAGAAAAAACGACTTAAAAAAACTAACAGATACAGATACAGATAATGACGTTTCGTTACACCCCTAATGCACAGTTACTTGAAACTCTGAAATAATATACATTTTTTAATTATCATTTTTATCTGATTTTTCTCATTACCGCAACACCTTCCGCAATCTACAACCTAATGTTTTTCATATTTCATTGAAACCTCATATATTTTCATAATTATGTGGAAAACATGAAAGAACATAACATAATATAGATTCTTTACATGCATTTAAAAGCAAAACTGTTATTTTTCCATTCATTAAATTGACATTAAATGAACGCCTGTTGCGGTAATGATAAAGGTTTCGGTAATGAGGTTGATGACTTCGGTAATGATAATAAGTATACTACGACAGAGAAACAGAGAACACATTAAAAAAAAAACATACAAAAACATTAGAGCAGGGCTAATTCCAGTGTTTTACACACGTTTGTTTGTGTGCTTTGCCCAGATCTCAGGCAACACACAGAAATGGCGAGCTGAGGATGTGGCAGGTTGTGGCTCTGGGATGATGGCTTTTATGTCATTAAAGCAGTACCACATTTTTGGGGGGAATGAACAATTTGTGGGGGAAAAATGGTGAAGTGATATAATAAGAATTATATTATTCATAAACCCAGGTGAAATTGTATTTAAAACCAGAGCCATTTTGTCAGCTTAGTCTTGTCTGACTGTCTGCAATGAAACAGGACATAAAGCAAAATACAAACAGTTAGTAAATGATATTTTAAGTGAATAGCAATGTAGCATGTAATAATATATAACATATAACATCATATATATTTAAAATATAGTCTGATTATATATAAAATATAGTATGCCCCCACTGAAACAGAAGTTCTCTCTACCGCAACTGGCATTAAATTGTTGCAGTAAGTGAGAATTGTGTTGCGGAGGATGAGAATTGTGTTGCGGAGGATGAGAATTGTGTTGCGGAGGATGAGGAAACTTAGCATGTTTTGCCAAATGTAGAGAAACCATGATGACTAAATTAATTGTTACTCACTGTACATAATTAGACATTAATGATGTATATTGTCATAGAACATTTTAAATCTAACATTTTTAGAAATGTGAATAACGATGTGTTTCGGTAATGAGAATCAAAAAGTTGTGTACCCAGTCTGACAAGAGAATGTTTAACTTTTAACTGGAGAAATATAAAGAAATCTGCTTAGCCTACTTGGTAGCCATCTTGAAGATACTGGCAGAGGTGTTGCTTCAGTCAAAATCAAACTGCATTTAAAAGTGTGTGTGTGTGTGTGTGTGTGTGTGTGTGTGTGTGTAAACAGTCAATGTTGCGGAGGATGAGAACATCAGTCATGGACACTTAATTTTTCATTATTATTATAGATTAATATTCAGTTAATACATGTTCTGTCATTTGAAAACATCAAGTAGAACATCCATTAATTTTTTTCTGAATATTTGAATTTGTATCTGTTTAAATTACAACATGATATTATTCATTTTAGTTGAATATTTTCACCTCTTTTTAGTGGTCTCTTTTATTTGAAGATAGATAGATAGATAGATAGATAGATAGATAGATAGATAGATAGATAGATAGATATATCTTTATTTATGTGTCACTCCTCAACAAACAGGTATGGTATAAAGAACAGCAACAAAAGGTGCATTAAAGAGTTGAGGACCACTCACATGGAGTTGTGAGACACAATACAATTCATAGCAATATAAATTTAAAACGTACATTCAAGTACTATTACACTTGAACTATTACACAATAAATACCATTGGCATTACAATAAAATACAATATGTAAAGGCAATGAAACATGTATATAAAAAAGGAGGGGGCAGTTTATTTTGCGGTGCTCATGAAGGCTACTCTTCTTTGTAGGATGAGGTGGCAGGCCTAACAGTCTAAGTCTTTTACTGATCCTGGGGTGGTTCTTGATCACTGGTTGTAGGCGTATAGTTATGTGTGCTTGAATAACTGGCCCGACATGACCTGTGATATGAAACCTTGACCTTGAAGGTCAGTATGTCATCTGAGTGGGGCGATAGTCTCTTATGAACTTCATCATCTTGTCCTTGAGCAACGTTCAGTATGGTTCTGAGTCCTTGTAAGCTGGGCTCTGCTAGCCTCTGCCTAGATCAGAATGCCTGCACTATGGTTTAAAAGCTCACAAATCTAACAACATATTCAACAACATATTAATATCATAGTTGGACATATGTGTTACCTGTTATCTGTCATTAGATTGGTGATAATCTGAACAGAACTGTCAATCCACAGCCCCTCTCCCTCTGAGATGGAGATTGTTATGGCTGCTGCTGCCCAGTTGGCTACACAGTTTTGAAACATGCAGCTGTCACTCAAACCAGAGTGGCAGAGAGTGTTCCACTGTCAAGCTTCAAAATTATTTCTATACTGTACTTTGAATTAAGGTTCCAGTTTTAATAAAACCTGTACTATTTATACCTATGTTTTAGAGGCTTGCAATTTAGAACTAATAAACTTTATTTTATTGGGTTACTCTTATTCTGACTATTTGGTGATGTAGTTCAGCCACCTGGTATTTCCCTCTCCAAATATGATGACCATCAGAGTGAGCATTCTTAACTTATAGGCTATTATGCCACTTATCCCCCATTCGGAATTTGACTGTATCAGAGAAGAGGTAGGCCTATGTCTAAAGAAATCTCATTTGCAATAGAACTGTATGAGATATTTCCATACAACTACTGGTTATTGTTCAATAGCACCCTAGACAATTCAGTAATGATATATTTTTCAGGGATTTCTGTTTTTCTGATAAATGAGGGAAAAGTGATGGAGTCCTATGTTCCTGTCACCAAAAAGTACAATTTCTGTCTAAACTAAAGCTAAGTTTACAGGACTATAATTCAGTATTTATTTAGGTAAATAGTTGTCTGACTATTTGGTGATGTAGGACAACCACCTGGTTCATACCTCAGCAAATCTGAAGAGGAAAGGAGTGATCATTCTCAAGTTATGGGCTTTTTTGTCACCTTCCCCATATTCGGCCTGGTCTAATTTGGCTCTTTTTCAGGGATTGGGGTAGCTCTAAAGAACAACCCAAAAAACATCTTTTCCCCAAATTTTTTTTTTGACAACAATCAATTTCATTAATGGGAGACCCTAAAGATAAGAAAAATCATTGTTGTCATTTGCTCTACCTCGGGTAGGGGTATCTCGAAAACTAAAGCCTTTTTTGAGGACTTGCTGCTAGACTATTGGCACATTCATTAATGCAGTGTTCACCAGCTAAAATTGCCGTGTCACGTACGTCATCCAACAGACGCCGGAGAATTAAGTTTGAACACCGGAGAATTAAGTTTGAACGCACCTTTATTGTACACAGAGAGATAACCACCTGATCATACTATATCATACTAGTCGATCGAAACATTTGTTATATCGTTGCACTTGATGGCGTCAGGCAAAAGCAATAAGTCGGGTCTGCGCTCAGATGCAAAGAAACAAGACGACGGAATGAAGTCTAAAATGGACACTGACACTTTGGTTGAAGGTGAGGAACCTAATAGGAACCAGGACATCTTAAGTGCAATTCAGAGTATGGAAACAAGGATCTCCAACAACATCAAAGGTTTGGAGGACACCATTGCTGACAAGGTGGCCGCTGCCGTCAGAGAGAAGATGGAAGATATCCGTCGAGAATGAATGTTTTTATTTGAATGTTTTACCAATTTACTTAATTTTAGTTGCAGTGTTTCTGCTACGGATTCATATGTTGATTTTAAAGTTTTGATAAAAATAAAGATTTGGTTTTAATTCAACGGGTGGAGGGTTGGAGGAGGCCTTTCAAGAGGAAAAGGAAGCCTTTCCTTGGATTTTAAACTCTTCCTGAGCCTCACCCACAGACTGGAATATACAGCCGACGCCCGGACTCCCTGAAAAAAGGAGAGAGACTATCAAGACAAGTCTTCACTGAACAACAAGGCGGTAAGAACCCACTCTGGGCAGTTACACCTCAACTGCTCGGGGCCCACCTGTTGAATTTAACCATGTATGAATGCCATAACAAATTCACTGCACTAACCATACTGTATATACACAGATAATCAACAGGTACCACATATGGCTGCCCAACACTGTCCTAGCACTATCAGACCCCATTTTCCTCCCTCCCTCCTGTCCTCCAGAGATGCTAGACATGGATATGGGCCAGCACATGCAGCCACCCAACACTATCATCAACCCATTAGACCCCCTTATCCTCAACCCATTAGACCCCTTCTCCCTCCTTCCCTCTAGAAATACACACACTGCACGACCTAGTCAACAGCCACCACTGGCAGCTACTCGAACCTGTCCTCACCTCACTAGACAGCGTCCCCCTTCCTCACTCCCCCTTCTCAGTAACACACACAGCCGCCAACCACCTGATGAGGCCACCCGTCAGAAGGCTAAACTATATTTTAAATTGTTGCAAGCCATCCACCACAAAGACATCACAGACATAGCCCTCTCTACAGATACATTTCCTCCAGGTATGATGAGACAAGTTAACAAATTAACAGACTTCATCAAACCTACTTCCCCCTCTACAGATACCAAGGCACACATTACAAACAACACAAATGTATGGATGAAAAACAACATGATCATCTTACAGACACATTATCAGACAGTCATTCAATCGACTTTACACTCAGCACTACCATTCAACACAACTGCACTAGAAATAGCCATAGGCTGGGCCCACAAGCGGTACATGAATAGATTAAAACCTAGCACTATTCACACAGCAAGCACATTATTGACCCCAGACACACTTCCCCCCTCCAGTGTAACCCCCACTCCATCCAACCCATCTTCTACAGAGTCCCTCCACCCAGACCAGATGAGAGATAGCCGGCGCCCACACCAACCCCACCTAGAAAAGGATCCTGCCATGCACCTAGATCCCATTCCATCACAGAATTCCCCTTCAGCAAACACCTCTTCCGGTCACAACACTTCCCCAACCATGAGGGTTTCCATTGCACCACCCCTCAGTCTTATTGATTCCCCCCCCCCCCCCTAACACAACCACAGAAGTCTGCTCCAGGGAAACATTTTTACATTTACATTTTTGGCATTTAGCAGACGCCCTATTCCAAAGCGACTTACAATCAATACATTTGAATACTAAGCATGTGAATCATCAATCCACCATTCTTGGCAGGAAGAGTAATCTAGCTCAGGCCCGGGGCCACTGATAGAAGGAGAAACCTTCTTCTACCACCTTCTTCTAAAACCTTTTTTGGAACATCCAAATCCATCACTCACAACCCTCACCCCAGAACTACAGCAAGCTACAGTCACATCACCCATAACCCAGACATATATACACACACAAGAACATTCCCCTCCTCTTCAAAGAGACATGACATCACTCAACACCAACACGCTCCCTGACCTGCTTCCTTCTCTACCAAGCAGAACGGGGAACCGAAGCTCGACCCCCATCCACAGCCAGCCACTTCCCCAGAGACCTGTCAGAAGAGTCATACATACTCCACAGGTTCATCTCAAACAATCTAGCCAACCAACAACCGTAAGCCCTACCACCCCCCCATCCATTTCCCACAACACCTCAATAGTAACATGGTATTACATATTAACGACATAATCTCATCCCTTTCCCCCACAGGAGACGTTGAGCGGATGGTTGGTCCTGGGGCCGGGCAAGGGAAAAAGCTCCCGGGAGTAGGGGTGGGCATCAATGATCGACGATCGATAATTGATCGATAAGGATCTTGGTCGATCACAAAATATTTTGCTCGATAATCGTTAATATATATATATATTTTTTTTTTTATAAAAAATGTAATAATAATGGAAATTAGTTTGTCCACGTGTCACCAGATTGCGTTCGTCTCTCACCCCTGAACATGTTAACATGATCATCTTTCTGAACAAGAACCAGTAGGCCTGCCGCCTACAGTCTCTCGCTGGAGTTTAAATTTAAGTTAAGCTGGACGCTCTTAAGGACACTACCGTTTTCAGTCATCCTCCTATTTGTGAGTAACTGTTTTTTTACTGCTCCTATGGTGAGTTACTTATTTTCTATATTTTTATTTATAACGTAAAATGTGTTTTTAAGTTAAACAATTTAATCTACTCACTGCCTTGTTTAAGAGGATTGTTATCTGACTGTAGTGTTTAGTTTGAATGTGAATGAATGAATGTGTGCAATAGCAAGGGAAAAAAAAAAAAACGGAGGGTTTTGCTTTGCTCGCTGATTGGCTATAATGTTCTTCTTCTACGTTTTATGTGACAATGTCTTTTTAGTAACAACTTGCGCATTACTAAGTATTTACTAGCTAAGATTGACAAATGATTGGCGTGGTGCAACCGAAATTAGTAAACAACTAGTTTGAAACTAGCTAGTAACTACTAGGGGTTTAGTAACTACTAAATGCCTACACTTAGTAATGACTTACGCCAAATTGGTGCAACCCAGGCCTGGGCCCTAACCCTAACCCTAGCCCTGACCCTGCCACCAACCTTAAGCCTAACCCCAACCCTAGCCCCAACCCCGGCCCTATCCTTGACCCGGGCCCCAACCTTAACCCTAACCCTAGCCCCAACACTACTTCCAACCCTCTTCCTATCCCCAATGCTAACCCTGCTTCCAGTCCTAACCCTCATTCACAGTCACACTCCAAAGACATCATCCCTACAGTCAGCACCTTTCCCCACAGCACCAGGAACCTGCACTTTACCTTAAGACGTCATTTCACTGGTACCCAACAGCCCTATCCCCCTCTTCAACCCTATAGAATAATTTCAGCATTTCGACGCAATAAAAATCTCAAAGATCTCCTTATAAATTCCCAATTTTCCAGGACTCCCTAAAAAAAAAATAGGAGAGAAAAATAGAGAGACACACAGCCCTCTATCACCATAGCAACTAGCAAAGGCTAGAAACACTTGTAAGTGAATCGAAGGAGTAATTAAACATAAAAATAATTTCCCACTGTGTGTGTGTGTATGTTTGTGTGCGTGTGTGTGTGTGTGTGTGTATGCGTGTGTGTGTGTGTGTGCATGTGTGTGTTTTTGGTGTGTGTTTTGTCTGTGCATGTGTATCTTTGTATACATTTGTACTTTTATTCTTCTCTATTTATGTTTGTATACCCAATAAAAAAGATTAATAAACACACACACACACACACAGACACAGACACACACACAAACCACATAGTAACACACACACACACTTCATGGTAACACACACATAAACCACATGGTAACACACACACGCACACACACAGACAGACACACACACCACATGGTAACACAAACACAAACCGCATGGTAACACACACACACACACACGCACACACACAGACAGACACACACACCACATGGTAACACAAACACAAACCGTATGGTAACACACACTGATGCAGTTTTCTCTTTATTTTCTATATGCATCCACTGTCAACTATTTTATTCTTTAAACTTTATTATATCTTATCTTCTCTCTCACTCTCACTCTCACTCTCCCCCCTCTCTCTGTCTTTCTCTCTCCCTTCCCCCTGCTCTCTGCAGGTGGATGTCTTGGTCTCTCCCATGCTTGGCCATGATCCTCTCTCCTCACGTGTAGGCAACGTCATATCAGATGCAGCAGGTCCAGGGCTGAAGGCGATGTTTGCCAGGGAGTCTGGTGCCCTATAAGTCAAATGTCAAATGTGTCAATCATTTTGACTGACAGACAGACTGACTAACAGATTAACTGACTGACTGACTGACTGACTGACTGACTGGCTGACTGGCTGACTGGCTGACTAACTGTGTGACTGACTGACTGACTGATTGACTGACTGACTGACTGACCGACTGTGACTGACTGACTGACTGACTGACTGGCTGACTGATTGACTGACTGACTGACTGACTGACTCACTGACTGACTGACTGACTCACTGACTGACTGGCTGGCTGACTGATTGACTGACTGACTGACTGACTGACCGACTGTGACTGACTGACTGACTGACTGACTGACTGACTGACTGACTGACTGACTGACTGACTGACTGACTGACTGACTGACTGACTGACTGACTGTACTGGTTGATTGCAGAGACCCAGAGAGAGTCTGGAGGACCGACCGTGCCTGGTGACAAGGTCCTGGTGGAGGGTCTGTCTGGGCTGAGCAGTGGCCGTGTGTTCTTCCTCCACTGCACTCGCTGGGACAATAACCCCCAGGGACCAGCAGTACAGGTGAAAAGGCTGCCTGCCTGTGTGTGTTTATGATGTTTTTTGCGAACATGCCATGTGACACGTTCTAGTCTTTTGGTCGGCATGAACCACCGACAACCAATCAAAATGTTCAGACTTTTCTTTTAAAACCACGGAACTACCGGTACGTTTCAATGTTGTTGAGAATCACAACAACACAAACTAGTCGCTAGTCAAGCCCAAAATACTGCAATGAAATGGATTCTGTAGTAACCACTACTTAGGACCCGGGTATAACAAGCAAGGTAGGAACAGACACCGGCAACAGGGAGCAGTTCAGCCTCACCGGCGTATTTAATAAAGAATAATTGGTACAGGGGATAAAGTTAATTCAAATGGCCGTCTGGCGCCTAAAGTGTCCAGGGGGCGTTATGGCTCCACTAGAGGCTCCAGTGCTGGGGCAGCGTGCAGGGTGGGGGGGTGGGGGGTGGGAGGGGGCTCTGTCATAGGTTGGAGGGGCCTGCCGGCTCCCCTCATTGGCTGTCGGGATCTCTCCTCGGGTCTCGTCGGGCTATGCCCTTGATTGGACTGGCGGAAGACAAAACACATAAGTACTCTTGGCCAGAGAATTGCACTGCCGGAGAGACTGGCTCTCACCCTCTTGGTGCATCTGGTAAGTTTCACTGCTCTCTGGGCGTTCTTAATGAAGGTTTGAGTCCAACTTAGGCCCAGTCAGTCCTTTAAGGTCTCCCGGTCGGGACTATACACTCCGAGTGAGGGCTCTGGCTCGTCGTAGGCCGGGGGTAGGTAGGACGGCAGACAGGTTGGCTCCGTCGTAAGTGGGAGGAGCCTGGTGCAGAGGGGCCTGCCGGCTCACCTCAGTGGTTTTCGGGCTTTCATCTTTGACCTTTCAACCTGAGCTGACAGTGGGGGGGGGCGGCTGTGGCTCAGGAGGTAGAGCCACCGTCTAATGATCGCAAGGTTGGCAGATCGGCGGTTCGAGTCCCGGCTGGCCACATGTCGAAGTGTTCTTGGGCTGAAGACACTGAACCCTAAATTGCTCCCAGTGAGCGGGCCGGCGCCTTGCACGGTAGCTTGGCCGCCATTGGTGTGTGAATGGGTGAATGAGAGCGCCTTTGTAAAGCGCTTTGGATGAAGGCGCTATATAGGTGCAGTCCATTTACCATTTACCATTTGATACCTAACTCCCTCCTAGGCTCTGAGGCAGGGTGTGAGGAGGGTCCTGGACTCTTGTGAGAACCGGGGCTTTGGTTCAGTCGCCTTTCCTGTGCTCGGAACCGGCGTTGTTCTGGGCTTTCCTCACAACGTGGCCGTGCAGGTTATGTTGGAGGAGATTCGCACGCACGAGCAGAACCGAGCCAGCAGAACCCCCTTCCTCGTCCGTGTCGTCATCCATCCCAGTGACAGACAGTCTACCAAGGTGAGAAAAGAAGCCTCATCATAAAGGGTGCATGGAACTGTTCACTTAAACCTCCTTTTCTATTGACATCACTGCCATTTCTATGCATAATCGTGAGCTTAGAATGATAAGGTTCTATCTCCGTTTAGGGCAGTTCAGAGATATTGAGCGTCAAAGTTTTTACATTCCATTATGTTTTGTGAGATGGAACCTTTGTATTTTATGAGTTACTAACTAAAAAATGTCAACATTTTAAAAATAACATCACACAGGCATTAATAAACACCTAATGGATCAGATTATGTAAAAAACTCAATTTTAACAAAAATGGAGATAGAACCTTATAATTCTAACGTTACGTAATGTTGACTCCCTTTTGTGTATTGCCTTTTTTTCCGTTCTTCTAATGTACAGGCTTTCCAGGCATCCCAGCGTGCTTTGCATCTCAAGGGGTTCACAAATGACGCTCACCCAATGCAAGGTGAGTTAAGAGATCCTTTTTCATGCATCTACTCTCCATTTTAAATATGATTTTTTTAAGTAATACATTTTTATTTTATAAGGCGCCTTTCATGGCACTCAAGGTCGCCGTACAACAAATGTAAAAACTGTTACAAAATTCAAAATACAAAATACATAGAAATATACAGTATAAACATAGCTAGCAGCAGAGCAGCACGGGAACAGTAAATCAACAGGGATACGCCTGCGTAAACAGGTGAGTTTTGAGGTGGGTTTTGAATGAGGAGATTGAATCAATGTTCCTGATGTCGGGGGGGGGAGGGAGTTCCAGAGGCGAGGGGCGGAGTGGCTGAAGGCTCTAAACCCCATGGTCTCCCCTTTTTTATCCCCTCTCCAGCTTCCTTCTATCGCTATGTCTCCTCCTCTCAGGATGAGGTCACAGCTATGTTGGGCGGAGTCAAGCTGCAGCTGGTGTTTGGTGACATCATCAGTGAAACCACTGACATCATCGTGAACACCACGACGTTCTCTGCCGACCCCTCAGGTAGGCTTTGACAATGATCACCCATCAGCCTATCAACTCACTGTCTACTCTCTGCCCTCTTAACTCCTTCTTCTCTCTGCTGCAGGTGTCTCTAAAGCCATTCTGACTGCTGCCGGGCCCAATGTGCAGGCGGCTTTAGCACAAGGTAATGTGTTATCTTATCAATGGGTGTTATAATAACACATAACCATTAACGTGCAGTGAGGTCATTGGCTGGGTAGGCAGTGAGCTATTTAAAAAAAATCATGCGATTAACGCAGCAGCCAGACTTCAAATGGCATAGTGCATACTATAAAGGCAATCAATAGCCCTTATATCTTTTAAGACCAGAACAGTAGGCAAGGGAAGCAGAACAGCTTGTTAGCCTGGCTACATCCACACAGCCAGTCCTTTTTTTTGTACCATTCCGTTTGAAATGTTCTTACAATCTTCTGTCCCTTCCTTTGGGTTAATTGAGGTCAGGTGTTGCCCTCCCATTTTCAATCACATTTCGTTTTTTGCTCAAAACTGAAGGTTGAAAATCTTTTTAACTGTTGGATATCCATGATGCTGATCTCAAGTTAGCTGGGGAAATTTAGAACCGCGGCGCGAACAGCAGAGGAATGCCGCTACGGCAAGCCAAACGCAAACTGTCAATCATGCTGTCAGAGGCAGCCTGCACGGTGCCTCAGCGTCCATCAATGAAGACAATGTGAGAACAGACTACGCATGCGCAAACCTACGAAACTGTTGGTCTATCACTTCGCATAGCACAGAGGCACTGCCTCAGCCTCTCGCCAGCAATCAGCTAGCTTTGGGAGCAAACTCTCCTGGTGCCAGGGCATGCATTATATTTTTAAAACAACACATTTTACATCATTTATTTTTATTTTAACAACATTTTAACACATTAAAGTTAAGAATAAATAAAATAAAAATATATTTTTGAGATAAAAAAATAATAAAAAAATATTTTAAAAAGACTGATATTCTTTTTCTTTCTTAAATGCCTGGGTGAGGCACTGCCTACCCTGCCTCACCTGACTGCACGCCACTGCACATAACGAATGTTCTCAACTTTCATAGTCACACACATCTTTGACATTAAGGTACAGATTGACCAATCCATTGATGTGGTACATAGTACAAGACATTCACTGTCACCTTCACCTTCTGACACCACTGACACCTTCAAACAAAGTTTGATTATATATCGTTGAGCACGTCTTTTCCCTATTTACAGTATATCCTCTTCCTCTCCACCTGTCTCTTCAGTGGGACCAGACCTGATGCTCACCACAGGGCCTGGCGCCCTGGGCTGCAAGGAAATCATCCATGCCGCCTTCAAATGCGACCCACAGAGGATCAGCAAGGTCTGTGGGAAGATCTTGAAACAGTGTGAGACCAAGGGCCACCGCTCAGCAGCCTTCCCTGCAATAAACACTGGTGTGTATATACAGTATGTCCTCCATTATGTGCACTGGTGAAATTCTTCCCCCATTCCTATAGAATAGAATAGAATAGAATAGACTTTATTGTCCTTGTACAGTTGCCTATACAATGAAATTGTAGTGGTTCTTCTGAAGGTGCAAAAACAGAAAAACATATTCACATATTCACAAACATATACACATATAACATAACATATTACAAATATTACACACTAGACAAATTAAAAAGCGAAAATGCTATAAAACAAGCTAAGAGACAATGAGGTCCGTGGTGTCAAGTGCAAATAAAGACAACTATAACAGACATGAGGTCAGTGGCGTTATAATACTATAATAAAACTGTAAAAATATATAAATGTATAAATAGGCACTTAGAATAGAGTTATTGCACATTTCTATTGCCATATGACTCTTTTTTAATTTGTTAGTGCGCAGTATTAGAAGATGAGATGAAGATATTAAAGTATACACAATTTAGACACACGTCGATATCTGTGTAACTAACCAGAAATAAATTGTCACACTGGTGATTATGTAATACTGGATAGATAAAAATGGCTGTAAAATATTGTTCCTATATTGTTGCTCTCTAGGTGCAGGTGGTATGGACTCTGGTTCTGCCTCTAAGGCGATGTTGGATGGCATGGCATCTGCTGTGAGGGATCTTATTCCAAATGTCCTCTGTCTCATCCGCATCGTCATCCTACAGAAACCCATCTTCCATATATTTAGGTCAGTGCTTAATGTATCCTCTCTAACAGGGGGGGCCTTGGATTTTGCGCTTTTCTTTGTTGTTACATTTGTTTACAAAATGTGCTTGTTTTTTAACCAGTTTCAGTCATGGTATTTTGGTGTTTGACAGCAAAGTAGTTAATTTTGTGAATAATTGTTTGTCACTGTTTGCAGGTCAGAGCTTGAGAGTCGATTAGGAACAATAGCCCCAACTCTCACACTGACAGGTATGGTTGTGGTTATGGTTATGGTTGAGAGAGGTATGGTTTATTTAAAAATATATAGATGTTTTGCCTTGCTGTTCCCTACTCCCTCCTCTCTCATCCTCTCTTCCTTTCCTTTCATCAGAGAGAGCCCTACAGGTGCTCAAGAAGACCCTAGAAAAGGGTTCCAACACCTCCCCCCACTCACCTGGGTCTCACCTCCCCCCTACAGCCCCCCCTGGCTGCACAGTCACCCCCGTGAGGCCACCCCCAGCGGTGCTGTGTGTGGTGGGGCTTGGGACCGGTGCTGTGAGTGGGGCCAAGCGAGAGCTGCAGTCCATCCTGCAGAACCAGCTGACAGAGAGAAAAGTAGAAGCTAAGGATCTGTGGATGCTGGGGGTGACGGAGCTGAACGCTGTCCAGGAGAAAGCCAGAACCCTGGGAGTGAGCCTGGAGCCTGGGAGAGCTCGGGGGGCTCAGGGGGCAGGAGCGGCCAGTGGCGGAGTCGGACCGGGTGAGGATGGGTTCTACGTGCTGAAAGGTCTGAAGGAGGACGTGCTGAGTGTCCGTGAGGTTCTAGACAGAGCGATCAGTGGAGCCCTCCGCAGGGACCTCCGGGAGGGGGACGAGGCTTTGTTGGCTGTCAGCGTCCAGTGGTCCATGGAGGGCCACAGTGGCGACTGGGGGGAGACGGGGCTCCATGCCAACTATCTCCTCGAGCAGGCTCATCTGAGGGGAGATGTGTCAGCAGATGTGGAGGGCCCGGATGGGAACAGGTTTACGGTGAACCTCAGGAACAACACAGCAACAGACTACACAACGGGACGCACCTACGGGGTCAAGAGAGAGGAGGGTGGTGCAAGTATGTCCTATTTCACAGGATTAGATACCTTTAGCAGCATTAATTATATTTTTTATAGATTTGTTTTGTCTTGAAGTAACCCACTTTTTACGTTGGAGATTTAATCTGATAAAATATAATGATCTCTTTTTTACAGTATCTTCAATCTTCAGAACATCATTTCTCTCTACAGTACCACAGTTCAAAACATAACATTTTAGTTCTGTTCATGAACCTACTGTACAGTAACTCTGCAAGTATCGTGAGCTTAGAATTATAAGGTTCTATCTCCGTTTAGGGTAGTTCAGAGATATTGAGCGTCAGTTTTTACATTCCATTATGTTCTGTGAGATGGAACCTTTGTATTTTATTAATTACTAACTCAAAAATGGCAACATTTAAAAAAATAACACCACACAGGCATTAATAAACACCTAATGGATCAGATTATGTAAAAAACTCAATTTTGACCAAAATGGAGATAGAACCTTATAATTCTAACGTCATGAGGTTTCCTTGTCTTGGTTTCAGAGCTGCCATCCTACTGGGATCCTATGGCCCCAGGGGAAACACTGAAGAAAGTGCAGCTGGCAGCTGGCTCACAAGAGTACCAGACAGTGGCACAGGGATTCCAGAGCACCACAGGACAATTCACCATCCGCAAAGTACAAAACAGACATCCAAGACGTATTACAACCAGGGGAGGCTGGTGGAGGCAGAAAGCCTGTCCTCCGATTTCTACCTCCACCATCCTCCCCTGCATACAACAGACAACAGACATTATTGTCATTCACATTCGCATAATGTACAAATGCTTAGTAAATTGAACACCTCATTTTGTCTCTGGATACTAGTATATACAGGAGGTCAAGCTGATGACTATTGTTTAATTGTTTAGTGTCATTTACCCATTGTCTCTTTATCAGATTGAACGCCTGCAGAACATATACCTGTGGCAGGCGTACGCAGTGTTGGAGCGACGCATGCTGACCAAGAACGGACCAGGAGAGGTGGGAGAGAAGAACCTCTACCACGGGACCGCAGTGGCCAACTGTAACCCCATCGAAAACAATGGCTTCAACAGGTCCTATTCTCATAGTAAGGCTTGATTTATCACAATCAATTCTAATTATAGATCATTCCCTCTAGAGGTCACTCTCTCTCTCTCTCTCTCTCTCTCTCTCTCTCTCTCTCTCTCACACACTCTTTTTTCCTCTCTTTACAGCGGCAGCATATGGAGTAGGCGTGTATTTCGCAGTGAAGGCCAGCTATTCAGCCAATCACAGGTATTCTCCTCCTGACAGTTCAGGGCACCAGCGCATCTACGTGGCTCGTGTTTTGGTGGGGCGCTACACCCTGGGTAATCCCACCATGAGGTTCCCCCCCCCTCGATCCTCTAATGATAGCACCGACTGCTATGACAGCCTGGTGGACAACCAACAGACGCCCAGCATGTTTGTCGTCTTCCACGACGACCAGGCCTACCCAGAGTACCTCATCACCTTCAGCTAATAATGGGACGTCTTCAATTATTTCACTCAAGTGAACAGTCTACATACAAATATTTATCAATGGGATTATTGTCACAATCCTTGGTTAACTGTATTGCTAACTGACACAATGATTATCAGAATATATGTGTTGAGCTGCACCCCCAAACCAGTGGCAAAAGCCAAATGAAAATCCTACTTCAACACAGACATTTTAAATGATAGAAATACTGTAAGAGAAAATCCTATTTCTTACCCTACACAGAACAGTGTATCCATTGACTATGATTTAGTAGTTCCACTAACCAAAATTATCAGTTGAATAGTGCCATTTATACGGTACGTCATGTAATGATTTTTTTGAATCCTTTCCTGAAGAGACTTTAAACCTCCCCCTCTTAAGCCGGATGGGCCCATAATTGAATATCAAGGCCTGCGGCCTCGTACCTACGACCGAATCACAGCCGTGCTGATATTCAGTATAACAGCACGACCTCGAGTGTGATATTGCTTTTATACAACAGTTCTACAGCGCCATTTATTAGGTAACAACAATAAATGGGACAAAGGACAACAGATTATAATTTGTTTGTTTATTTAATCATTTATTTTGGTTCCGCCAACAAAAAATAGTTCCGCAACTGAACTTCAACTGGACTGTTGCCTAGTAACCTTAACACAAACATCCGCAGACTAGCTACTTTGTATCGTGTACATTTAATCTGTACGTTTCCATTGTGCAACCAGTGAAATATGACTCGGTTGACAGTCGCTTTGGTGGTATGTGTGAATGCGATCAGATCAGATAGTACTTTGCTCCATCGTTTCCTGTTCTCTGTGGATGGTCTCCAGTAACTTTTTTGCGAGCTTTCAGACCTGCAAAACACATACGTTTTGTTTAGATTGTTATGTTCACTCATTCATTATAAATCACAATTCAGATCGTAATCTCACCTATGCCCGCTCACTGCCATGATCTCCCTCGCCTCGAGTCCCGCATCGGACAGTTTCTGTACAAATGTTATATTTGGAAACATATCCATCTTTGTTTGAAACCAACACACTGATGGATAATCTGATAGATAACGACCGTTAATGTAGTCTAATTAATAGTCATTTAATAGAACACCTGTGTGGCGGAGTGATACATATAGTTAAAAGTCCCAGTGCTGTTATACTGTATATCGGCACTCATGGAATGCCTCTTGTCCAATCAAATTACTTGGTCGGAACTAACTGTTGTATAAAGCACTTTATGAAATGGAGGTTCCTACCCGACACTCGGTTTCAATACAAACATCTTGTTACTGTCAGGGTTGTTCTTGCGAAATGGACTCACAGATTTTTGCCTTTCTGTCTCTGGTAGTTGCCTCTTCGAATTGTGTGTGCGTGCAGAATCACAGTTAATGTCAGACACTATGCAAGTCCATTTCAGGAGTTGTTTGGAACTTCAAACTGAATTTTCACAGCACTGGCCAGTGCTGCCACATTTCCAACTAATTTATGCCCTGATCTTTTAATATTAGCTGATATAATGATAATTATGTTAATATGTATGAGGATATAATAACCTTGATTGCTTTGGCTACTCTGCGGAGAGTTGATATTGTTTACTTAATTGCCTTAAACGTACATTATGCCTGTGTGTTGGTTTCTTGTTTGTTCAAATATGGGTAAGATTAAGATAAATTAAGTATGATTAATCATCATTTATTTGATAATACTTTACATAATATACAATAAGTCATATTCCTTGCTGTAATGACATGAGCAGATTATTGTCCAGAGAAGTGGTGGTTCTGTGAAAGTGTTGTTTCAATAAAGTAGAAAGAACTACTGCATACTTCTGTTGCCCACGTCATTCAAGTTCATGTGTGAATTGATAAAGATTCAAGATTCAAGATAGCTTTATTGTCTGTCACATACAGTAGTGACAGAAATACTCCTTCGACAGGCTCCATAAAGTGCAGCTCAAGAATACATTTCCACATTTAAAACACACATAGGTCACATACATTAATACATACAATAAAAACAGACAGACAAAGCAGTGTTTCTAAAATGTAGTGCCTATTTAAAAAGTCCAGTCATAATAATAATAATAATGAATTTATTTCATTCACATGACATGTTATTTGTTATTTGACCTCTGAATTGCTTGATGAACTGTAGTTTATAAAGCTAAAATAATAACACACAGTAGATTACAAAGTTAATGAAAAACACATTATACAATAATAATGCCTTAGGCTAGTCACAATAAAAGGCCACTCTAAAATGTGCAGTTTTATCTCACAGCACAATGCCACATGTCGCAAGTTTTGAGGGAGGGTGGCCTTATTGTGACCAGCCTAAGGCACACCTGTGCAATAATCATGCTGTCTAATCAGCATCTGGATATGCCACACCTGTCAGGTGGATGGATTATCTCGGCAAAGGAGAAGTGCTCACTAACACAGAGTTAAACAAATGGTGAGAAATAGGCCTTTTGTGTACATAGAAAAGGTCTTTGGTCTTTGATTTCAACTCGTGAAATTTAACTGAATTTTCACAGCACTGGCCAGTGCTGCCAGATTTCCAACTAACTTATGCCCTGACAGCGCAACATGTCAGGGCACACATGTCAAAATGATCTGTACTTCAAGGTGTTTTTTCCATGCTCTAGTGTGGAGGCTTTAAATGCCACAGTTGGCCTGGCGCTTGCGAAAATATAAATGCATCCACAATGTTATTTGACCCATTGCAGTATATGTTGGCTGTGTAAGGCATTTAAACAAGAAAAAACATATTTTATGATTCCACGTACAGACAAGGTTATTGAGGAAGTAGAGCAGTAACATATACCGTCATCTACAGTGTTTTATTAGGTAAGGCAATCACTTCTCACATGCAACTCACTGATTAGGAGAGAGTGTAATTACTAACAGAAATTATTAATAAACCAAAGAGTAATTCAGTATTGTATTAATGGAGCCTAACTTACCTTGTCACCTGAACAAACATTTTTTTGCATTGTTATCGACCAACTGTTCAGTCTTTTCAAAGTATCTTATGTTATCTTGTGTCTTTTTGGTGACCCACTAAATGTATAATGATTTCCTCTCTGGTCTATTATATGCAGTGATATGCAGGAGGACCCAGAGTGTATTGCAACTGAATCCTCCTGACCTAGTAGCTATGAATAGCAGCTTGTTTACGTTTGAAGCCTGCCTATAAAGGAGAGAGAGAGATAGAGAGAGAGAGAGAGCTCTGAATTGAGTTGTTGTTGTTGTTGTTGAGTAAGAACTGGACAAACCTAGAAAGACAGAAACTGTGGGTTGTTACTCTGTATTATGCTTTCAGACCAATGGTAAATAGAGTGTGATAGACAGACAGACAGACAGACACACACACTAGAGAGGCATAAAGAAGTGTTTGAGGTCTGAACAGCCATGGAGATGACTCCGCGATGTGTGCCCATGGAATGTGAGGAACGATGGAGGAGAGACAAAGAGAGGAGGAGAATAATGATCAAAGAGGGAGGGGAGAGGATAGAGGAAGACGACAGGAACTTAAAATGGATCATGGCCTACAACAACAGGAGAATGGGAGTGAGAGAGGATGAGGAGAAAGAGGGAGCAAAGGTAACGAGGAGGAATTACAGCGCGATAAGCCAGACGGAAGAGGAGGATGCCGAGATGGGTGAAGGTTTAGTTAAGGAAGAGAAGATCCTTACATACAACAGAGACACCTATCCTAGAGAGGTGTTCCAGGCCCTGGTGGAACTCAGGGACTGCTCTCTCCTCACTGATTTTGACCACTGAAAATGGGCCGAGCATCAACGCACACTCCCCTGTCCTGGCTGCTGTTAGCTCCCTTATCCACCACAAACTGCAGGAGAGGGATGGAGAGAGGGAGAGGAGAAGAAGAGAGAGCGAAAGTGATAGCACAACCTCCCAGAGACAGATGTCCATTGGCCTGGGTCCTGAGGTGGGGTGTGTGGGTCTGACAGGGGTGCTGGAGTTTGCATATACTGGGGCCATAGGAGCTCTGAGCAGAGACACACTGGCCCAGATACAGGCTGCAGCTCACGCACTAGGGGTCGCCAGAGTTCTGGATCTCTGCAGTGAGGAGGAGGAGAGAATGAAGAATGGAGGAGGGGGAAAGAAAGAGAGGAAGATCTCTGTTGCGGAACAGATGAAGGTCAGCCTTCAGGTTATCAGACAGCTGTGGACAGAGAGAGTGGGCTGTGATGTGGAGCTGGAGGCTGATGGGACATCATTCCATGGTGGGTAGACTAAACAACGTTTACATTAATTAATTATTTTCTAAATAAAAGTCTGAACATGATTGGTTGCTGAGTTGTTCTCGCTTTCACCAGCTGCTGTCACATATTCTAAAAGATCCTGCTTTCTCTTTCCAAGTCCACAGAGTTGTCCTGGCTGCCAGCAGTGACTACTTCCGGGGCATGTTCACCAGCGGGATGAGGGAATCCCAGCAGCCCTGTGTGGCCCTCCCCTTCCTGGCTGCCTCTGAGCTGGAGGCTCTGATTGGATGCTCCTACAGTGGGGCCCTCCACCTCAGCTGGGGGTGTGTCTTTGAGATCACCTGCACCGCCCTCCAGCTCCAGTTCCAGCCCGCCCTCTCGCTCTGCCTCAACTTCCTGCAACAGGAAATGGATGCCGAATCCTGCCTGGATGTGGCGTCTTTCGCCGAGGCTTACGGGTTGGCGGAGCTCCTTGAGTCGGCCGACGACTTTGTCTTGAGGCACTTCCAAGAGGTGGCAGCCACCGCTAAGTTCAAGGATATACCAGCAGATAAACTGCTCGATATCCTCCGTTGTGACGCCCTCTGTGCTCCCTCCGAGTTGGCTGTGTTCCGAGCTGTGGTTGACTGGGTGGAGGCTGCCCCAGAGGAGAGGCGTAGCCAGGCAGGGGAGCTGATGAAGGGGGTCCGTTTCCCACTCATGACCTTCAGAGAGTTTAGGGAGGTCCGGGCCGTTAACCTACGCATGGAGTGCAGCGGAGGAGACATGGAATTGGACCTGTATGGATCTGCCCTGAGAGAGTTTGGCTTCAGTCTGCCTGAGACCCAGGACCAGTGCCGGATCAGATTCCCCAAAGATGCCCTGGTTCTGGTTGGGGGGGACCAGCTCAACCCTGACGAGGGCTACCGTCTTCCCAGCAGGCAGCTGTGGTTTGCTAACACTCTGCGCAGTAGCACAGGGCTGCTGAAGCAGATGGAGTGGAGGATGCTGGGAGAGATGCCGGAGAAACCAAGGTTTAGGCACGGCGTGGGGGTGATTGAGGGGAGGCTGTATATGGTCGGAGGATGTGACTTCTACGCCAATACTGACACAATGAAATCTGCCTACAGGTGAAGGAAGCGAAAGACCAGTCACAAATAAATATAAATAAATAAAGGTTTTTTATTGAACTGAACTGAAACTGAACTATTTTTTCTCTCTTTTTTCCTCATTCTCTTTCTCTCTCTCTGTCTCTCTCTTTCTGTGTGTCAACCCCCACACCCACCACCTCTCCCCCCACCACACACACACACACACACACACACACACACACACACACACACACACACACACACACACACACAACATACAATTAGATATGACCCCATGCAGGACAGCTGGCAGAGGCTGGCTGACATGCAGGAGAACAGAAGTAACTTAACGGTGGTAGTGCGGAGAGATCGCCTCTACGCAATCGGAGGAGACAAAGTCATCAACATCAACCTAGACAGTGTGGAGGTCTATGACCCTGACTCAGACTCCTGGAGGTAAGATAGAAGAGAATAACAGAGCTGAGAGATGGAATTAATTAAATGAAACGTGTAACACAAGTTCGTTCTCAATCAATAAATTAAGTGCTGTTTGACATGATGAAAAGTGCTGTTTTTTGTTTTAAATAAAAATGCATTTTCGCTATTATTAAAAAGCTGAAAACTAAACATCAAGAGAGGGGTTTCTCAGTTCATGAATGTCTCTTTCTACCATCAGCTTATTACTCTCTTTTTTCAGCTTCGCCCATCCTCTGGACCAGGCATTGAGTGGCCACGCTGCTACAGTGTGGGACGGGGAGATCTTCATCTCAGGGGGGTTTAACTGTGAGTACCAGTGTCTGGTGTCCATGTTCCTGTACCACCCCGAGAGAGGAACCACCTACCTGTCTGACATGAACCAGGACAGGGCCCAGCACTGCATGGAAAATCTGGGCGGCCATCTCTGTGTGGTTGGAGGAATGTGTAACCTGCGCAAGTTCTACACAAACCAACTAGCTTGTGAGGTCTACGACCCTGTGGCTGACTCCTGGAGTGCCCTCACGTCCCTCTCCATCCCCCACGTTGGCGCAGCCTCTGTGGTCCTGGAGGAGAAGCTCTATGTGCTGGGTGGATACTGCCAGGAGGCGTACAGTGAGTCCAGGCTGGTGCATCGCTATGATCCCACCAGCCAGTGCTGGATGAGCATGGGCAAGATTCCTGGACCTAACACTGATATACGTGCCTGTCTGTTACACCTGCCCGCCCACGTAAGACAGTGAGAACTCAATCCACCCCCTAACCCAATGCCAAGTTTTATCAGACGGTGACCTGAGAGCGAGTTTGCAGGGTGGGATAGAGAGCTATTACATTACGGTAAAGTTGGTTTTTTATGAAGTGTGAAACGGTACATTTCTGGGTAATGTCAGCTTTAAAGATTATTGTCGGGAATCAACTTGTCTTCCTGAAACCTTTTCAGCATTGTACTTTGTTATTTAATATCATTATCTTAAAGCTTTTGTTATATATGGGCCATTCTACTGAATCTGCTGTCCCACACAAAAAAAAACTATTTAGCAAAACAATTAAGAATTCAGACCTTAGATATTTACTAAGATTGTGTTATGATCTATTTAAACACAAAACAGCTCTATTTAAACACAAGACGGTTCACAGCTTAAAGATCTTGCTTGCAGCATAAACCTTTCACAATTGATTTTAGAACCAACTAGACCAAACCTCAACGATGACTCGAAATCTACATTATTAGACTTAATTTTAACAAATAAGGCCAGCAAATATACTAGTGGTGTCTTTGACCTGGGAGTCAGTGATCATTGTCCTGTTGCCTGTGTGAGAGATGTGAGGTTAAAGAAGACTACATCTCAGGTGATAACCAAGAGGAACTTCAAACGCTTTGATGCAGAGTTGTTCCTGAGGGAGCTGGATGGCTGCGACTAGGGTTGCGTGGGCTCTTTCGATGTCATTGAGGACGCTCTCGAATCCTTTATATGTACATTTAATTGCGTTGTGGATAGGCACGCCCCTTTTAAAACCACTAGGATAAAAAATAGAGTAGTGCCTTGGTTTACTCATGAGCTATCTACCCTCTTTAATAACAGAAATAGTGCCTGGTCCCGTGCCAGACGTACTGGTGTCCCCCAACACTGGCTGTACTTCAGGCAGCTCAGAAACAAGTGCACTTCAGCTGTAAGGAAGGCTAAATCCGAATATTTCCTGAATCTGATAACCACCTCATACTCTAACCATGCCAAATTCTGGAATGCAATTAATTTGACTAAAAATCGTCCTTCCAGTGCTCTGCCCCTTAGTATTAATGTAAATGACTGTGATCTCTGATCCTAGCGACATTCGCCTTGCTTTTAATAAACACTTCTCTGAAGCTGGTCACCTATTTGATAGGTTGTACCCTGGACACCCCTCTATGGTGGTTTCTGATGATACTGCCCTTGTGGACCGTGTCCCCCTTTTCACCTTTCAACCATTCACTTCCGCGGAGGTCCTCAAGGTTTTTTTAGAAACTATTGACTAAACAATTTTTCATAAAATTGGCTGTGCCAATTATCAGCGTGCCTCTAACTTACATTTTTTCAATTATTTCCATTTCCTCTGGTGTATTTCCGTTGGTCTGGAAGTCTGCACGAGTCATTCTTTCACACAAAGGGGGTGATAGGGCTGATCCGGATAACTATCGACCGATCTCCACTCTCCCATGCCTGTCTAACGTACTTGAGACCTTGGTCAATTCTCAATTGAAACGCTTTCTTTCAGTATTTATTTAGGTAAATAGTTGTCTGACTATTTGGTGATGTAGGACAACCACCTGGTTCATACCTCAGCAAATCTGAAGAGGAAAAGAGTGATCATTCTCAAGTTATGGGCTTTTTTGTCACCTTCCCCATATTCGGCCTGGTCTAATTTGGCTCTTTTTCAGGGATTGGGGTAGCTCTAAAGAACAACCCAAAAAACATATTTTCCCCACAAATTTTTTTGGGACAACAATCAATTTCATTAATGGGAGACCCTAAAGATAAGAAAAATCATTGTTGTCATTTGTTCTACCTCGGGTAGGGGTATCTCGAAATCTGAGGGCCCTTCCTGCTAGACTAGAGGCTGTTAACAACTTTTGACTTCAGTTCATGCAACAAATGTCCCCTTTGGCATGCAAGTACCTTATGTTCCCAGAGATCTCCAAAACCACAGACCAGTGAAAACTGCAGCTGTGCTGGATGGTGCTGTACTTGTTCAAATGCTTCGTCCTGGAAGTGCCGTGACCATTGGACACTACTTTACAGATGTGTTTGCACCTCATGGTTTGCTTAGGTTGCACCTGATTGGTCTAAATATAATGCTACTAAAGGACACATGTAACATTATGCAAGTAACTGGACCTCTTAAAACAATTTAAAATAAAAGATTTGGAAAATCACCTTGATGACACTTAATTTCTAATGGAATTTGCATATTTTACCCCAGATTGTCATGCTAAGAAGAAAACTATTGGGTTTTCATCCTTGAACCCTATTTCATTGGATTCCCTGACCCCACAAATGTACAGTTTGACAAATGGGTCACTTCAACACTTTCTTTTTTGAGACACTAGGTGGCATTAGATTCAGTCTCGACACAATCATTTGAACAGTATGGTATATCTAAAGGTAGGCCACTATGCAGGGCCAGGAGTGTTTCCTGACCCAGACAAACTCCAGGGCTGATTCATAGGCTATAGACTGGTTCAGTTCAAGTCACATGGTCAGGTTTCTGATCATCAGTCTGCAATGTAAGCATTCAATAATATCATATAAAGCATTCAAATATATAATAACATTATTATTATAAAGACAGCAGGGATGGGATGCCAGATAAATACATATATTTATTGTCTATGTGAAAGTCTTCTAAGAGCTTGTGAATAAATCATGATTGGAAAGAGACACATTCAAGAGTGTATTTTAAAGAGTCTTTAATACATATATAGGAATTGGGGAACCAGCAAGACAAAAAAATGCAGACTCAAAAAACTTTTCTGAAAAATATAGAATATATTCAGAAGATCAATGTTAAAAGAACATGCCATAACAGAACTAAGGAGAGTATAGTGCAAATGCTAAATTGAGAATGCTTCTCTATTTAAATTAAAGATTACTTTTTTTTTTTTAAACAAAAAAACCAATAACAGCTAGACATTCATATCCTGGCAATGACAACTTTCCTCATCAATACAAAGGGACACATTTTAATGTGTTTACACTGAGAATACGAAATGTGTAAATAAAAGTTACATACTGTATGAAGCTCTCCCTAATGAATGTCTATCTACTTAACTAAACCTGTGAGTGAAGATGACTTAGTCACTCCCCAGCAAGTTGTTGGCAGAATGATCACATGACTTCATAGCCACTGCGAATGCCTCTCATCAGCATGCAGTCAAATACGAGGCCCATGATCTAGAGTAAAAAAATAAAACAGTAAGCAAACTAGCCGTGTGTGTGTGTGTGTGTGTGAGTTTACTCCTGTCCTACCCCTAGAATAATTATCACAAACAGAGTTTATTCCTGTCCTATCGGTTTTAAATGTTTTTCGTAGGATTCCTTTTTTAATGTATTTGTCTAACTGTCATTTTCTCCTAGGGAAAAGGGAAGGAAGGGCTGCTCAGGGTGTTAAATGTTTTAAGGATGTGTTCCAAGTTTCCCCTGGCAAGGGTTCATTCATGTGTACTTTTGAAAATAAAACCCAATCCAACGGGCACAGGGTTTAAATCAAGGGCACAGGGTTTAAAGGGCACAGGGTTTAAATCAAAGAAGTACAGCAAAACATTTTATTTTTTTTAGCACTTTACATTTTGCTTCAGTAACCAAACTGGCTGACAGTAAAATATTACTTACACATTTCCCAGGGAAGGGTCTTTGGAGCACGTAGTCCAGGGATAAGGTTGTTAGTAGTGCTCAACTCGGGCCTGTAAAGGAGGATCAGTTTGTTAGGATAGAAGGAAGGTGTTCTCAGCCCTGTAAAGGAGGATAGAAGGAAGGTGTTCTCAGCCCTGTAAAGGAGGATAGAAGGAAGGTGTTCTCCGGTTTGACATTAAATCAACTGCTCCAGTTTGAACAGTTCACATGATAAATACCCTATGAAGTAAGCATCCTGTGGAGGAGAATAAGACATTGTATTGTGTGGTGGAAAATTAAAGATGAGTTACACACCTGTTCTGATTGATCAGGTGTGTGGACACGCCCCACACGAAAGGAGACGCAACGTCATCTGCCTCTGCAACAACAGAAACAGCATTATTATTACAACATCATACAATAAACTTTCCTTGTTCCACACCCTGCTGGGCATGCTTTGAAAATTAAATGGTTGCCCGAATTAGGGACAGCTCCCCAATGCATTCAGTTATGCATAGAAATGATCAGTATGTCACTTAATTAGCACGGCATCTGTACATCTGAAATTTGCATTGGCTCAAGTGTGCATCAACTTCACACTGGGATATTTAGTCACTCACATTTAAAGTCATAAAAGCATCTTTGGGCTTGAATTAATCACAGGCCCAGCTCACTAGAGTACCGACCTGCATCCCAGTCCTCCTCACAATTGGTGTTTGGTACTGTCCAGGTGCTGACAGGGACGTGCCACTTGCTCTTCACCTCAGCACTGTCCACTGTTAACCAAAGAACCTGGTTACTCACTACAAGGAGCAAATGGGTTTTATTGACAAAGATAGTATCATTGAAGATACAACAACATTTAAATCTTACGGTCTTCGCTATTCACAGATCTCCTGTCCTCACAGTTCATGATGTGGTGTGATAGCTCATTTTTGGGCATCAGGTGGCGGGCATTGAAAGGGCAGGTTTCCAATGTATTGGCCAGTTCTGGGTGATTCTAAAAAGACGAAAAAGATGCTTTACGAAAAAGAGCATATTTGAGAACATCTCATTTGAGATTTCAATGTCTGCAACGGCAGACTACTCCTACAACAGTTATTCCACGACAAGCACTACAGTTCTTACCTTACTGCACTTGATCAGATGGTATGGGAAGCGGCTGCCACGGATCTGGTGGTTCTTGTCATATGGACACTGAAGGAGTTTGTTTGGGTCACTGGCATCTGTTATTTCTATGAGCAATGGTAAGAGAAATGTGAATGAGAAATCAACATCACTCAATTCAAACGTTGGGTAAAGTGTGGTTCTTTTTAAATATACATATAGTATATAAGATAGGAATATGTGAAAAAGATAGGAAGGACATCCTAAGAAAATCTGTCTTTTTCAATATTTTAACATATGGACATTTGATTTTAATTTTAACAATATTGAGAGATGGTGGCAATATAACTAAACAAATAAAACTTGAAAAATCTTCAGTCTTAAAATTCAGATAGGCTATAGTTTTATGTAATAAAAATGAATAGTTTAAAAGATAAAGTTGAATTTCATCATGTGTGTTCCATTTCTGCATAGCAGTGACACCTTGTTAGTTCTAGATTCTATTGATATAAATTCCAGTAATTAGCATGTATATGTAAAGAGGTAAACCTTGATAACTTTTGAACCATACATGATTTTCTCATGCAATTCTCTATGTGATGGACATATTTATTTTTTATCTAAAGTGAAAGCAAAATGATTTGTGTGGACACCCTACATAGGGTGTCCTAACTTTTTCCTCAGTATAGGAATTGGCATCTTTGTTCATAGTTTGTTATACATGATAAGTTACATTTTCATTGTTTTTGGTTAAATTACATCACCTTTATCTATAGATATTGTTTGAAAGATCAAATATTGATGTAGTGTCCTAATTTTTTCACACTGTAAGATCTTAAGGACTTTCAAGAGATGAGTGCAGGAATATTTCACAATGGTTTCTTAAAGCTCGTGTTTAGCCTACCAGTGTCTTCGAAGCGTTGCAGCTCCCCGTTCGCAGCAGTGGTCTTCGTGGGAGTGCAAGTTGATGTGAAGGCCATTCTGTTAGCTATGCCTTTCTTTTGTGGCCTCGGCCTCGCCAAATTCAGCTTCTATCACCAGCCCGCTCCCAATAAGAGAAGAAAATGAAATGAGCAGAAATTAGTGATGAATTCGTTAGTTGAAAAAAGAAAAAAGACATCAAATGAAAGAGCTATGCTAGCAAGCTAGGCCTAGGATCAAATACAACACGTACTTTTATCCTAAAACGATCACTGGCATTCATGCAGCAGCATTCAAATACTATTGTTTGGAATGTGCATCCAAACTGACATTGGTTATGGTTACGCTGATAGTTTTCAACAAAGTATATCAATATATATAGCTATATCAGGTATATATAAAAGTATATCTGCGTTCTGCGTTTCTCCTTCTACTGCGTCACTCTCAGCTCCATGCATCCACGTGGCAAACGTTGAAATACATTGAGTCAGTGCGTTAGCGAACTCTCCGTTTTTGCAGTTTATACTGTACCATACATCTATAAATCAGCAATGTGTTAATAACATAATCTATCTCACCTTTACCGAAGTCCACCAGTCAGCGAGGTTTTAGAGAGTCAAATTCAGAAATGGACTCTGACAAACATACGACTAGACGACTGATAATAGATGACAAACCGGACAGTAAAACCCAAAAGAACAATTCAAAATGGGTTGACTGAAGTCGAGCTTGGAACTGTCCTTAGAAATGCTGGTTCATAAATTAATTTAGCACACACAATTATACTGTAGCTAAATTGTTATATTTCGTTAGTTACAGAACACCCTCAAACTCACCGCCCTCACCTCACTCACTGCTTTCAAACAAATCCTGCCGTGAACCATCATGGTGACGGCCTGATTGGGCACACCTGTGCTCAATCCTCAATCAAGGGTGGGGGGAGGAGAAAAGCCTGGGAGAGACACTCACACACACTTGGTGCCAGTGGGCCAGACTACAACTTGAGAGTTGTTTTGTGTTGGTTTAGTTAGTACAGCTGTAGTTTTGTATTGTGTAGCTTTGTAGGTTGTGTTTGTTAATCTTATGTTTGTGTCACTTTAGTCTTATTTGTATTTGATGTCTGGTAGTTGTCTACCACTTGGCCAGTTAGATAGTTTATTCTAATTTGGCTCTTTTTCAGGGATTGGGGTAGCTCTAAAGAACAACCAAAAAAAACACATTTTCCCCAAAAATAAAATGTGACAACAATCAATTTCATTAATGGGAGACCCTAAAGATAAGAAAAATCATTGTTGTCATTTGTTCTACCTCGGGTAGGGGTATCTCGAAAACTAAAGCCTTTTTTGAGGACTTGCTGCTAGACTATTAGCAGAAGCTCCGCCCTCTACAACACGCTTTCCTGTGTGGAGGGTGGTCTCAATCACGTCCTCACAGCGGAGATAAATGAGCTCCACGCTTGTCTAACAAGTCACACATTAACTTGTACTCATGATCTGTGATCATGTCCGGCAGAGGAAAAGGTGGAAAGGGACTCGGCAAAGGAAGCGCCAAGCGCCATCGCAAAGTTCTCCGTGATAACATCCAGGGAATCTCCAAGCCCGCTATCCGCCGCCTGGCTCGTCGTGGGGGTGTGAAGCGCATCTCTGGCCTGATCTACGAAGAGACCCGCGGTGTTCCTGGAAAACGTGATCTGTGATCCGTGATCCACCTACACCGAGCACGCCAAGAGGAAGACCGTCACCGCCATGTTGTCTACGCTCTGAAGCGCCAGGGACGCACCCTGTACGGCTTCGACGGTTAAACCTTCGGAACCCCAACCACCACATCTGAATCCAAAGGCTCTTTTAAGAGCCACCCATCTCCACACTCAAGAGAGTTGATTCCATCTAACAGTCCTGTGTTAAAGTCCATCCCAAATCAATAGTTAACAAGCAAATGTGCTCATTGTTAAAAACTAAGAAACTTTCTACAGTGTTTCTATAGACAGCAAACTTCATTTTTAGATGTGGAACCACAATATTTCTGCAAATCATTCTAGAATGTTACTGTGCAATCTAGAACTTCCATTAACTGCAATGTATAATGTCTGCTTGAGTGCATTATGACATCAAATGGAATATTTAGAATGGATGCAACATTTTTAGAACATGGAAGCAATTTACCATGAGAGGGGAAAAAAAGAAAATCACTAAATAAATCACTTTATTATTATTTTTAATCATTTTTATCATTCTATAATTCTATAGTGTAATATGATATATTATTATCATTCTAAGGAAAAAATAAATACAGTGGGGAAAAAAAAGAAAATAGAAATTCTGTTCATTGTTTTTCATTTTATTATTTTTCATTATTTTTATCATTCTATGATCATTCTAACATTATAGTATAATATGATATATTATTATCATTCTAAGGGGAAAAAAAGAAAGTGGAAAAAAAAGAACATTTTTTCCCCCCACAAATTAGTTTTTCTCATTGTTCTCATTCTATGATCATGATAGAATGATCATAGAATCAGTATAGAGAGGCTTACCCAACGTTTCAACTATGTCTGTAGAAGGTACTCTGATTTACTGTAGACCCTGTAGAGCATAGACTGTCGTAACGATAATCTTTATGTATGTGGGGTGCTGAAATGGGAATATCGGAGCACACCACACACAATACGATCAAGGCTGTTAAATCCAAGATTTGTTATCTTCATGTGTGGGGTCTCTCTCAGATAAAAACATTGGTTAAGATTTAGAAAATCCGTATGTGTGTACCAGGCTTTAGCCTGCAAGACCTCCATATCCTCCTCATCCTTTGAACCTATTGAGCCTCTCTTCTGCTTCACTGATGAGGGGCGCGTGAGGACAGCTGAAGGTGGCTAGCTGGCTCGCCTTCCATCGACATAGTAGGGGTGTCTGTCTGGTTTGCTGTTGGGCTGGCTAGCTGGCTTGCTGTCAAGCTGAGGGGTTGGCTGGTTTGCTGGCTGGCTGGTTTGCTGTCAACAGGCATGATAATCGCTCACCTTTCGGCGAAATTCGAAGTTTTGAATCCAAAATAGGTGACCTACAATCTTTTTTATTTTTTATTTAACCCGTTTAACCATGGCTCTCTCCAGAGCTTGCGCAGGCCCACAAACAGCGGCTCATGTTCATGTCAGCCACGGCCTTGGTGGCCACCGCCTCAGGGGAGGAGAAGAGCCCGGAGCCGTGGCCCTGGCCCTGGCTGTCGCCACCTTTGCACTTGGGATTGTTCCGAAGGCGGAGAACACGTAACTGACTGTTTCCGTAACGAGCAGAGTGGATGTGTGGTGTCTCCTTATGTTTTCATTTCATTTCATTTATTTATTTTTGCACATGAGATTGTCATACATTTTTATGTGCCCTATACAATTAATTAATTTCCCCATGGGCAAAAAAGGAGCAGGAAGAAGAAAATCTTATAATTACCTTCATCATCAACCAAAATTTGATGGTCGGCGCACAACCAGAATTTGCACAAAATAATTTATATATTACAAGAATTAACAATGAAACCTACCAAGACCAACAAAGAAACAAACAATGAGCAAATGAACAATAATTTTAAAAAAAAATGTGTGGATTGAAGCACAGTTACTAACGTAAACGTTAGACACTGGCAGTATATCACATTGTCCTCCTGATTAGCGTAAAATCTAGTCACTAGGTGCCTTTAGTTACTAACGTAAACGTTAGTTACTGGAAGTATATCACATTGTCCTCCTGATTAGCGTAAAATCTAGTCACTAGGTGCCTGTAGTTACTAACGTAAACGTTAGACACTGGCAGTATATCACATTGTCCTCCTGATTAGCGTAAAATCTAGTCACTAGCGTAAAAGTTCACCAACTGTGGGACAGTGAGTGGAAGGGGGTGTGTCTTCTTACTTATATTTGCTCTGCTTCTCTTTTTTTGTTCAGTTGTCATTAGATTTAGCTAGAGTAAAGACCAAACTAATTTAGGCTGGGTTGCATCAACCTGGTTTATTTTTTGGTCAAGATCACCAGATAACCATCCACTACATAGCCACTGAATGGACATCCTGTACGTAAATCAAGGCTAATAACTGTTACCCGTGAGACAACTGTGTATCCAAACTGTGATGCAAAGTTCATCCAGCTGAAATTAGCTCTTTTTAATGTCAGGGCTTTGAAAAAGAAATAATTCTTGATTAATGACCTGATAACCAAGAATAAGCTAGATTGTATATTCTTAGTCGAGACATGGTTAACCAATACCGAAGGTTTAGGGACCATAATAGAAACGCAGTGGCGGGCGGTGCATTTCACACCTAGGCCTTCAGTGATGTCCGACACATTCCTACCTGAATTATTCTACCTCTTAATACCATCGTTATGACGCCATGGCTCTAGAAACTAGACAGAAACACAGTATAACCGGGCGTTGCATCACCTTAACATAGTCAGACAAGTACAACAGAGTTATATTAATATTTCCGAAGCATTTTTAATCAATAAATCCGCATTTACAATGAAGAGTGTTAAACTAACATATTTAAGATCGCTACATTACCCACGTCTGTCGTCTCGTCCACCATAATAGCGACAAAGGGTGCCTTTTTAATCTCCATTTTGATCTCTTCTCCCATCACTTCAGCAATAGCAAAAATCAGGTCGTTTTGTATTTTGCCTGACGTCCCAGTAAACACTTTGTTTGTGGACAGGTGGTAATGTAAATCTGGGTTGTTTTCAGCAAGAAAAGCTCAACGTAGTTTCCTCTGTTTGTGGACTCTGCGCTTTCATCCTGTCCCCTAAATGAAAGTTATTGTTTACCCAAAAACAGGACACAATCGATCAGTATTATCGATCAGTCAACGAAAGGGTGACACTTGTTCGTTGAGCTGTAAATCCACTCGCGTGTCCCCAAAGGTGTTCAAAAATCCCACATCTACCGGCATAGTTACGCATCTCAATAGTGAATATCAATAGTGCGTATCCAATCAAAAGACATGCTGGGTGCTGACATCATTGAGCCTTACAGCAGGCGCCGTTGTTGCTATTGCTCACCAACTCGAAATCTACGTAGGTTTCCACTAGGAACGCCACAGGTGTTCTCGTTCAACGTTAAGTTACAGGTCGTATCCGCGGCACGGTTTAATGTGCAGGCGGGCAGATTTTGGAGCCCCCTGGCAACACATTTTGATTGGATAAAAGCTCTAACATAAAGGCCAGCCCTCCAAATCTCAATCGGAGACTGGAAGCAGCGCAACCAAGAGGAAAGCTATGAAATGAAGAGAATAGACTATGGGGAATCATTAATACATATTTGTGGAAAAAATATATTAAAATAAAATGTATATTCTGATGATGTTTAGGCCAGCAGAGAAGGCCTTGCTGGCCCTGACGGCACACCACTGTAGAAACGTGCCCCCCAAACTATAATTATCAGCAGTCAATTAGACAAAACAAGAAAGGAGGAGGCATTGCAGCTATTTATTCAGCTAATCTTGTTTTCAAGGACATTGACCTGGGTGAAGTCACATCATTCGAATATTATGCTCTTGAGCTCAAAGCAGAAATACCAGTCCTTATCATTACAGTATATCGACCACCAAGATGCTCATTATCAGTATTCCTGCAAGAATTTTCAGAACTTATCTCAATTGTCGTCACTAGATTTGATAGATTAATCTTGAATGGAGATTTGAACATTCATATTAATAAGAAGGATGACCACAAAAGCATAGAGCTCTTGAACCTACTGGACAGTTTTGGACTTACACAACACATACACCATGCTACGCATCAACATGGCAACACCCTGGACTTGGTAATAACAACAAGTGGTAGTAAATATTTTCATAGGCAAAGGATTTAAGTTGGTGTGGAAATAAAATAAAGCCCAGTCTTGCCATTAGGCAAGTGGTAGTAAATATTTTCACAGGCGAAAGACTTAAATTGGTGTGGAAATAAAATAAAGCCCAGTCTTGCCATTAGGCAAGTGGTAGTAAATATTTTCATAGGCAAAGATTTAAGTTGGTGTGGAAATAAAATAAAGCCCAGTCTTGCCATTCGGCAAGTGGTAGTAAATATTTTCATAGGCGAAAGACTTAAATTGGTGTGGAAATAAAATAAAGCCCAGTCTTGCCATTAGGCAAGTGGTAGTAAATATTTTCATAGGCGAAAGACTTAAATTGGTGTGGAAATAAAATAAAGCCCAGTCTTGCCATTAGGCAAGTGGTAGTAAATATTTTCATAGGCAAATATTTAAGTTGGTGTGGAAATACAATAAAGCCCAGTCTTGCCATTCGGCAAGTGGTAGTAAATATTTTCATAGGCGAAAGACTTAAATTGGTGTGGAAATAAAATAAAGCCCAGTCTTGCCATTAGGCAAGTGGTAGTAAATATTTTCATAGGCAAAGGATTTAAGTTGGTGTGAAGATGGGAAACAATCAGTCTCTCCGAGGTGGAGAAGGTTGCGCTAGAGAGCGCAAACACTCTTTTTAGTGTTTTCCCCTGCTTTTATATTCATTCTATGCATGTATATGTTTTTATATATGTTTTTATATTCACTTTATTTTCTTATTCCTGTTGTAAAGCACTTTGAGCTGCATTTCTTGTATGAAAGGTGCTATATAAATAAAGCTTTACTTACTTACTCTCTCGCCCGCGGGATGATATTTAATTACTATTAAAACCGGCCCGCAGTATTATGTGCCCGCAGCACCATAATACTACAAGTCCCAAGATGCACTGCGAGTGCATTGGCGCGTACCGAGTGCCCGCGAGCGAGTGCGCGCGACCCCGCGTCTTCTCTTCACTTCAGTACTCGTCATGAGCAGCAGCAGCAGTCACAGTGTTCCCGAGTACACAGTTTGCTGACAAACCGCCGAATTCAGGCGGAGATTTTCCGACTTTGAAGCCCAAAAAAGCAGGCTTCAACTGCTCAGCAATCCATTTGCAGTTGACGTGGAAAGTGCATCAGCAAATCTCCAAATGGAGCTGTAATGACACACTGAAGGCAAAATAATGGCGTCCGTGGCGCTGCTGAGTTTGCTCGTTTCATCCCCGACACAATGCCTGAGCTGCGCACCCAAGTTGCTCGCACGCCGTCTATGTTTGGCAGCACATACGTGTGTGAACAACTGTTTTCGTTGATGAAACTAAAGACTGTCGTAATGATAATCTTTATGTATGTGGGGTGCTGAAATGGGAATATCGGAGCACACCACACACAATACGAACAAGGCTGTTAAATCCAAGATCTAGGCTGGCCTAACGTTACTACAAAAAGCACTGACTTTGCTCGACTGAGTCGGCTCACACAGCTGAAATGGCGGTAGCAGCAGCATGCAGTAACGTGCAATATTTCAACTTCTTTTCAAATGATTGGTTGTCACTAGAATCCAAGAAGAATCCTGAAGAATGGATGTGTGGTGTCTCCTTATGTTTTCATTTCATTTCATTTATTTATTTTTGCACATGAGATTGTCATACATGTCATACATTTGTATGTGCCCTATACAATTAATTAATTTCCCCATGGGCAAAAAAGGAGCAGGAAGAAGAAAATCTTATAATTACCTGCCCCCTATTCATCATCAACAAAAATTACACTTGATGGTCGGCGCACAACCATAATTTGCACAACATAATTTATATATTACAAGAATTAACAATGAAACCTACCAAGACCAACAAAGAAACAAACAATGAGCAAATGAACAATCATTTGAAAAAAAAATGTGTGGATTGAAGCACAGTTACTAACGTAAACGTTAGACACTGGCAGTATATCACATTGTCCTCCTGATTAGCGTAAAATCTAGTCACTAGGTGCCTGTAGTTACTAACGTAAACGTTAGTTACTGGAAGTATATCACATTGTCCTCCTGATTAGCGTAAAATCTAGTCACTAGCGTAAAAGTTCACCAACTGTGGGACAGTGAGTGGAAGGGGGTGTGTCTTCTTACTTATATTTGCTCTGCTTCTCTTTTTTTGTTCAGTTGTCATTAGATTTAGCTAGAGTAAAGACCAAACTAATTTAGGCTGGGTTGCACCAACCTGGTTTATTTTTTGGTCAAGATCACCATAATATACCAAGATAACAATCCACTACATAGCCACTGAATGGACTATACCCATTATTATTATTATTATTATTATTATTATTATTATTATTATTATTATTATTATTATCAGATAAGACCAACTCCTTTACCTACATAATGCACATGCATTGCTGCAGTGAATTTTTCTGGGTTTCTGGAAGAAAATTTCTAGTGCCTCCTGGTATGGTGAAGTCAGAGACCTCTGGCCCATTTATTTATTGATATCCGCATACAGATGTTCCCCCTGTTTTGTCTTGACCTGCAAATACATTTACACATTTTAAATGTGATGGCTTAAAAATATATCTTAAAACAGTAAATGCCATTATGTGAGATATGTCTTACCCTGTTCAAGGTGGAGAAGTCCCTTTCACAGTTTACACTGCTGGCTGGGACCGTCAGGGCAATGGCAGCCAGCTTGCTTATGGTTGGTATGAGGGTCCCAAACTCTTCATATTTTGAGGACAGCTCTGACAATATGGCCAGCTGAGTCTTGTTCTGAAAAGGTTCACATGATTAACACATGATAATGTCACATGATAAGACATAAAGTTACCTTGAGTGGACCAGAGACCACTTCACTTGTTCAGCGGTGTGCATGAGCACGTTAGTTGGTGAGTGTAGCTGCCTGTGGACCCAGTATCCCAGCCAAGACTCCCACCTCACTGAACATAAAATTCATGTAAAGCTATGGTGATGTAGAGCACATAGAAAATATTTGGTGCTTTTGTCCGGCGTGTCGACCTCATTTTGCTAAGCTGCCGCACTAACTGGAGTGTGTGTGATTTGCTCAGAGTGGATGTGTGGTGTCTCCTTATGTTTTCATTTCATTTCATTTATTTATTTTTGCACATGAGATTGTCATACATTTGTATGTGCCCTATACAATTAATTAATTTCCCCATGGGCAAAAAAGGAGCAGGAAGAAGAAAATCTTATAATTACCTGCCCCCTATTCATCATCAACAAAAATTACACTTGATGGTCGGTGCACAACCAGAATTTGCACAAAATAATTTATATATTACAAGAATTAACAATGAAACCTACCAAGACCAACAAAGAAACAAAACAATTAGCAAATGAACAATTTGAAAAAATAATGTGTGGATTGAAGCACAGTTACTAACGTAAACGTTAGACACTGGCAGTATATCACATTGTCCTCCTGATTAGCGTAAAATCTAGTCACTAGCGTAAAAGTTCACCAACTGTGGGACAGTGAGTGGAAGGGGGTGTGTCTTCTTACTTATATTTGCTCTGCTTCTCTTTTTTTGTTCAGTTGTCATTAGATTTAGCTAGAGTAAAGACCAAACTAATTTAGGCTGGGTTGCACCAACCTGGTTTATTTTTTGGTCAAGATCACCAGATAACCATCCACTACATAGCCACTGAATGGACTATACCCATTATTATTATTATTATTATTATTATTATTATTATTATTATTATAATGATCAGATAAGACCAACTCCTTTACCCACATAGTGTGCAACTTTTGTTGCTGCAGTGAATTTTTCTGGGTTTCTAGAAGAACATTTCTAGTGCCTCCTGGTATGGTGAAGTCAGAGACCTCTGGCCCATTTATTTATTGATAGGAACGTTCCCAAAGGCAGAGAAGGTGCGGTAGAGAGCGTTGCTGTCGATAGACTTGTCTCCGTTCTCAACAAAGACGATGTTGCTCAGAGAAGGGTCAGGCTGAGACGCCATGGTGAGGCAGTAGGCAGCGGAGGCTGGGGCCCCGCACCTGGGTCTCTGATAAATCCCTGCAGGTGGAGGTGATCTTAGACCTAACCCGTTTAACCATGGCTCTCTCCAGAGCTTGCGCAGGCCCACAAACAGCGGCTCATGTTCATGTCAGCCACGGCCATGGTGGCCACCGCCTCAGGGGAGGAGAAGAGCCCGGAGCCGTGGCCCTGGCCCTGGCTGTGTCCACCCTCCGTCGCCACCTTTTCACTTGGGATTGTTCCGAAGGCGGAGAACACGTAACTGACTGTTTCCGTAACGAGCAGATTGGATGTGTGGTGTCTCCTTATGTTTTCATTTCATTTCATTTATTTATTTTTGCACATGAGATTGTCATACATGTTTATGTGCCCTATACAATTAATTAATTTCCCCATGGGCAAAAAAGGAGCAGGAAGAAGAAAATCTTATAATTACCTGCCCCCTATTCATCATCAACAAAAATTACACTTGATGGTCGGCGCACAACCAGAATTTGCACAAAATAATTTATATATTACAAGAATTAACAATGAAACCTACCAAGACCAACATAGAAACAAACAATGAGCAAATGAACACATTTTTTTTTTAAAAAATGTGTGGATTGAAGCACAGTTACTAACGTAAACGTTAGACACTGGCAGTATATCACATTGTCCTCCTGATTAGCGTAAAATCTAGTCACTAGGTGCCTGTAGTTACTAACGTAAACGTTAGTTACTGGAAGTATATCACATTGTCCTCCTGATTAGCGTACAATCTAGTCACTAGCGTAAAAGTTCACCAACTGTGGGACAGTGCGTGGAAGGGGGTGTGTCTTCATACTTATATTTGCTCTGCTTCTCTTTTTTTGCTCAGTTGTCATTAGATTTAGCTAGAGTAAAGACCAAACTAATTTAGGCTGGGTTGCACCAACCTGGTTTATTTTTTGGTCAAGATCACCATAATATACCAAGATAACAATCCACTACATAGCCACTGAATGGGCTATACCCATTATTAGGGAACTATTGCTTTGTCTTGATAGAGCATCCTATTAGAACCGTGAAGAAGGAGATTGTCGAGATTGTTGTCACTTTAATTACAGGTGTCATGGAATTTATTAGAATTTTCAGCAGAAATGTTCAGCAGAAAGCAAAGATAAAAGCGATACAGCTTGTCTTGCTCAAAATAATAAATGAAATTAAAAGTGTTTCTTTAAAAAGTAAAAATAATAATGGATAATGGATTGGAGAGAGGATAGATGAGCTCATCTGTCCTGCCTAGCCTCCAATAATAGTGGTAGCTAGCTAGCTCCACAGACCAGAACTGGAACTCTGCCTTGTCTCTGTCAGTGCAGGCTGTTTGGGGCACTGTTCACCAGTGGCGGCTGGTGCTACATACTTTTTTGGGAGAATGATGGAGCGAAGTACGCCCCTTTATATAGCACCCCAGGCGGGCGCAGGCATTGAAAAATTCAGTCATTGGCTACTTTAGGTAGCGGGTAAACCAATAGGAGCAGAGCTCCCCTATGGGGCGGAGCTCCACGATATAGAACTGTTTACACTGTGCAATCAGCGTGGTGATACACGTGAGCGATTCTGAGCGAACAAATGTTTGTTTACTATCGAACATTACAAAGAAATACTGCATTTAGCCTAAGTTATGAGGTAGTAACGCAATAGTAACGCACAGTCACTTGAATAAGTAACTTTAATCCGATTACTGATTTGGAAATAGTATCGCGTTAGAATACTCGTTACAGAAAAAAGTATTCAGATTAGAGTAACGCGTTACTTAGTAACGAGTTACCGGCATCACTGGCGGGGGATCACCACCTGCTGATCCAGCTTGCTGTTGAGGGACAGCTTGGTGTTGAAACGGTAACGCTTCAGGTGGAGGATCAGGACTCTGGGCAGTCGACTGAATTTGTTCGTCATCATCGCCGCTTTCCCTCCAGCGAGGCAGGTCGATGGACAGGTCGTTGAACTGTTCCCGCTTGGTGACCACCTCCCCACAGCCTTTGCAGGTGATGGTGTGCTGCAGCTCAAACTCCATGTTGACCACCACGGGGCAGGTGTAGATGCGGGAGGTGTCCGTCTCGTTGACCTTCTCCACGTCCTCCTTCAGCTGGTCCAGACACTGGCTCAGGAACTCATGGGCGTCATTCTGCATGTCTCCAGAGAAGCGCTCTGCCATGGAAGAGATGGCCTTCTTCACCCTCCTCAGGTCTTTCTTCACCTTGGGGCAGGAGATGTCCTTTTTGTGGTAGGTCATCTCCTGGGCGTTCTTTTGCCTCTTTATGAGGTAGCAGCCATGAAGAGGAAACCGGTAGTGGGGTCATTACCGACCCCTCCGCCAGTGAAACCGGGTCACGCTGCCGTGGGGGGCCGTAGCGGGCCCTCCCAGTGGTCAGCGGCGGGGGCTGGGGATGCCGAGTGGGGCATGGCTCCGTCGGTAGAGGTGGAGCCAGTGCCGCATCACGCCAAAAACTCCGTTTCGCAGCCGTTGACGGCCTAGTCGTCACCACGGCGGAAGAAGAAGAGGTGGAGGGTCGCTGGAGGGGGAGGTGGCTGGCAAGGTGCCTCTTAGCCTCCTCCATCGCGGCCAGGCGCACCGTCAAGGTGTCCATGGCGGGGCCGAATAGCCCTTGTCTCTCTATTGGAGTATTCAGTAGGGCCATCCGGTCCGCCCCGGTCATGGTGGTGAGAGACAGCCACATCTGTCGCTGCTGCACCACCGCGTTTGCCATCAGGCGACCCCCACAAACCGCGACGCCCTGGGCCAGGTACATCGTCGCGGCACTGAGCTTGCTCAGAAGCACCGCCTCCGCTGCAGACAAACCGTTGGGTCGGTCTGTGGTGATTTTCGCAATGGCGGCGTTAAACCCGGCGATGTTATTCGCCGCTGCCGCCGCCTGCGCACCGAGAGCGTAGCTCTTGTCTATCAGGGTGGCGTTAAACCTGTCACGCTGGTTGGGCGGCATAGTTTTTTTAGGCACCGACCAGGCGCTGGACCCCGGTACCAAGTAGGCGGCTAGCGCTGGTTCGAGCGGCGGGGAGCCGTTGGTCATCCCCTCCGCGAGCCCCTCCATTCTGGTAAAGGGCAAGAACGCCTTCACCGGCGCCCTGCTTGTGAGTGGTTCTCCCCACTTGTCCTCCGCGAACTTATCTAAGCCCGGGAGGACAGCGTTAGGAGGTTGGTCCTGTCGCTTCGCCCTTTTCCCGTAAAACAGGTCCTTCTCCCAGAAGGACTCCGTTGGGGGAGGGGAGGCGGGACGGGGAACTGCCAACACGCCTGCCGCAGCTTCCAGGAGGCCCTGGAAGTCGTGGTGGAGTGATGGGGGGGGCGAGGGCGGGGAGCACGTGCTCTACCTGCCGCCCGCTCTCATCAGAGCTTTCTGATTCTGACACTGGCACCGACCACTCAGCTGGGTGAGGGCGGCGTGATGTCAGGGCCGGCTGAGCGGGCGGGACCATCCCTACTTGGGGAGGTGCCTGCCCAGAACGCCGTTCTTGCTTGTCCTCCGCTGCTAGAAAATCGCAGCGGCAGGTGTCCCGGAGGAACTTCTTCGTGGTCGGCGGCGGACGATCCATCGCTGAAGGGAAAAGTCTCCTCCGCTGAAAAGTGTCCTCCGCTGCTTGGAAGTCGCAGCGGCAGGCGTCCCGGAGGAACTTCTCCATAGGCGGCGGACGATCCATCTTGAAGGGAAAAGTCTGGCGGGTCCTCCAGTCTTAGTAGTCGTCCTTCTCAGTCTTCAGATATAAACCCGTGCTGAACTTTTTTGGGAGAATGATGGAGCGAAGTACGCCCCTTTATATAGCACCCCAGGCGGGCGCAGGCATTGAAAAATTCAGTCATTGGCTACTTTAGGTAGCGGGTAAACCAATAGGAGCAGAGCTCCCCTATGGGGCGGAGCTCCACGATATAGAACTGTTTACACTGTGCAATCAGCGTGGTGATACACGTGAGCGATTCTGAGCGAACAAATGTTTGTTTACTATCGAACATTACAAAGAAATACTGCATTTAGCCTAAGTTATGAGGTAGTAACGCAATAGTAACGCACAGTCACTTGAATAAGTAACTTTAATCCGATTACTGATTTGGAAATAGTATCGCGTTAGAATACTCGTTACAGAAAAAAGTATTCAGATTAGAGTAACGCGTTACTTAGTAACGAGTTACCGGCATCACTGGCGGGGGATCACCACCTGCTGATCCAGCTTGCTGTTGAGGGACAGCTTGGTGTTGAAACGGTAACGCTTCAGGTGGAGGATCAGGCCTCTGGGCAGTCGACTGAATTTGTTCGTCATCATCGCCGCTTTCCCACTGCACTTCTCACACGAGTACTCGATCTCCTCCATCCTGAAGAAGAGGTCCAGGGAGTCCTGGATGGACTCCCTGGACCTGCCTCGCCTCCAGCGAGGCAGGTCGATGGACAGGTCGTTGAACTGTTCCCGCTTGGTGACCACCTCCCCACAGCCTTTGCAGGTGATGGTGTGCTGCAGCTCAAACTCCATGTTGACCACCACGGGGCAGGTGTAGATGCGGGAGGTGTCCGTCTCGTTGACCTTCTCCACGTCCTCCTTCAGCTGGTCCAGACACTGGCTCAGGAACTCATGGGCGTCATTCTGCATGTCTCCAGAGAAGCGCTCTGCCATGGAAGAGATGGCCTTCTTCACCCTCCTCAGGTCTTTCTTCACCTTGGGGCAGGAGATGTCCTTTTTGTGGTAGGTCATCTCCTGGGCGTTCTTTTGCCTCTTTATGAGGTAGCAGCCATGAAGAGGAAACCGGTAGTGGGGTCATTACCGACCCCTCCGCCAGTGAAACCGGGTCACGCTGCCGTGGGGGGCCGTAGCGGACCCTCCCAGTGGTCAGCGGCGGGGGCTGGGGATGCCGAGTGGGGCATGGCTCCGTCGGTAGAGGTGGAGCCAGTGCCGCATCACGCCAAAAACTCCGTTTCGCAGCCGTTGACGGCCTAGTCGTCACCACGGCGGAAGAAGAAGAGGTGGAGGGTCGCTGGAGGGGGAGGTGGCTGGCAAGGTGCCTCTTAGCCTCCTCCATCGCGGCCAGGCGCACCGTCAAGGTGTCCATGGCGGGACCGAATAGCCCTTGTCTCTCTATTGGAGTATTCAGTAGGGCCATCCGGTCCGCCCCGGTCATGGTGGTGAGAGACAGCCACATCTGTCGCTGCTGCACCACCGCGTTTGCCATCAGGCGACCCCCACAAACCGCGACGCCCTGGGCCAGGTACATCGTCGCGGCACTGAGCTTGCTCAGAAGCACCGCCTCCGCTGCAGACAAACCGTTGGGTCGGTCTGTGGTGATTTTCGCAATGGCGGCGTTAAACCCGGCGATGTTATTCGCCGCTGCCGCCGCCTGCGCACCGAGAGCGTAGCTCTTGTCTACCAGGGTGGCGTTAAACCTGTCACGCTGGTTGGGCGGCATAGTTTTTTTAGGCACCGACCAGGCGCTGGACCCCGGTACCAAGTAGGCGGCTAGCGCTGGTTCGAGCGGCGGGGAGCCGTTGGTCATCCCCTCCGCGAGCCCCTCCATTCTGGTAAAGGGCAAGAACGCCTTCACCGGCACCCTGCTTGTGAGTGGTTCTCCCCACTTGTCCTCCACGAACTTATCTAAGCCCGGGAGGACAGCGTTAGGAGGTTGGTCCTGTCGCTTCGCCCTTTTCCCGTAAAACAGGTCCTTCTCCCAGAAGGACTCCGTTGGGGGAGGGGAGGCGGGACGGGGAATTGCCAACACGCCTGCCGCAGCTTCCAGGAGGCCCTGGAAGTCGTGGTGGAGTGATGGGGGGGGCGAGGGCGGGGAGCACGTGCTCTACCTGCCGCCCGCTCTCATCAGAGCTTTCTGATTCTGACACTGGCACCGACCACTCAGCTGGGTGAGGGCGGCGTGATGTCAGGGCCGGCTGAGCGGGCGGGACCATCCCTACTTGGGGAGGTGCCTGCCCAGAACGCCGTTCTTGCTTGTCCTCCGCTGCTAGAAAATCGCAGCGGCAGGTGTCCCGGAGGAACTTCTTCGTGGTCGGCGGCGGACGATCCATCGCTGAAGGGAAAAGTCTCCTCCGCTGAAAAGTGTCCTCCGCTGCTTGGAAGTCGCAGCGGCAGGCGTCCCGGAGGAACTTCTCCATAGGCGGCGGACGATCCATCTTGAAGGGAAAAGTCTGGCGGGTCCTCCAGTCTTAGTAGTCGTCCTTCTCAGTCTTCAGATATAAACCCGTGCTGAACTTTTTTGGGAGAATGATGGAGCGAAGTACGCCCCTTTATATAGCACCCCAGGCGGGCGCAGGCATTGAAAAATTCAGTCATTGGCTACTTTAGGTAGCGGGTAAACCAATAGGAGCAGAGCTCCCCTATGGGGCGGAGCTCCACGATATAGAACTGTTTACACTGTGCAATCAGCGTGGTGATACACGTGAGCGATTCTGAGCGAACAAATGTTTGTTTACTATCGAACATTACAAAGAAATACTGCATTTAGCCTAAGTTATGAGGTAGTAACGCAATAGTAACGCACAGTCACTTGAATAAGTAACTTTAATCCGATTACTGATTTGGAAATAGTATCGCGTTAGAATACTCGTTACAGAAAAAAGTATTCAGATTAGAGTAACGCGTTACTTAGTAACGAGTTACCGGCATCACTGGCGGGGGATCACCACCTGCTGATCCAGCTTGCTGTTGAGGGACAGCTTGGTGTTGAAACGGTAACGCTTCAGGTGGAGGATCAGGACTCTGGGCAGTCGACTGAATTTGTTCGTCATCATCGCCGCTTTCCCTCCAGCGAGGCAGGTCGATGGACAGGTCGTTGAACTGTTCCCGCTTGGTGACCACCTCCCCACAGCCTTTGCAGGTGATGGTGTGCTGCAGCTCAAACTCCATGTTGACCACCACGGGGCAGGTGTAGATGCGGGAGGTGTCCGTCTCGTTGACCTTCTCCACGTCCTCCTTCAGCTGGTCCAGACACTGGCTCAGGAACTCATGGGCGTCATTCTGCATGTCTCCAGAGAAGCGCTCTGCCATGGAAGAGATGGCCTTCTTCACCCTCCTCAGGTCTTTCTTCACCTTGGGGCAGGAGATGTCCTTTTTGTGGTAGGTCATCTCCTGGGCGTTCTTTTGCCTCTTTATGAGGTAGCAGCCATGAAGAGGAAACCGGTAGTGGGGTCATTACCGACCCCTCCGCCAGTGAAACCGGGTCACGCTGCCGTGGGGGGCCGTAGCGGGCCCTCCCAGTGGTCAGCGGCGGGGGCTGGGGATGCCGAGTGGGGCATGGCTCCGTCGGTAGAGGTGGAGCCAGTGCCGCATCACGCCAAAAACTCAGTTTCGCAGCCGTTGACGGCCTAGTCGTCACCACGGCGGAAGAAGAAGAGGTGGAGGGTCGCTGGAGGGGGAGGTGGCTGGCAAGGTGCCTCTTAGCCTCCTCCATCGCGGCCAGGCGCACCGTCAAGGTGTCCATGGCGGGGCCGAATAGCCCTTGTCTCTCTATTGGAGTATTCAGTAGGGCCATCCGGTCCGCCCCGGTCATGGTGGTGAGAGACAGCCACATCTGTCGCTGCTGCACCACCGCGTTTGCCATCAGGCGACCCCCACAAACCGCGACGCCCTGGGCCAGGTACATCGTCGCGGCACTGAGCTTGCTCAGAAGCACCGCCTCCGCTGCAGACAAACCGTTGGGTCGGTCTGTGGTGATTTTCGCAATGGCGGCGTTAAACCCGGCGATGTTATTCGCCGCTGCCGCCGCCTGCGCACCGAGAGCGTAGCTCTTGTCTATCAGGGTGGCGTTAAACCTGTCACGCTGGTTGGGCGGCATAGTTTTTTTAGGCACCGACCAGGCGCTGGACCCCGGTACCAAGTAGGCGGCTAGCGCTGGTTCGAGCGGCGGGGAGCCGTTGGTCATCCCCTCCGCGAGCCCCTCCATTCTGGTAAAGGGCAAGAACGCCTTCACCGGCGCCCTGCTTGTGAGTGGTTCTCCCCACTTGTCCTCCGCGAACTTATCTAAGCCCGGGAGGACAGCGTTAGGAGGTTGGTCCTGTCGCTTCGCCCTTTTCCCGTAAAACAGGTCCTTCTCCCAGAAGGACTCCGTTGGGGGAGGGGAGGCGGGACGGGGAACTGCCAACACGCCTGCCGCAGCTTCCAGGAGGCCCTGGAAGTCGTGGTGGAGTGATGGGGGGGGCGAGGGCGGGGAGCACGTGCTCTACCTGCCGCCCGCTCTCATCAGAGCTTTCTGATTCTGACACTGGCACCGACCACTCAGCTGGGTGAGGGCGGCGTGATGTCAGGGCCGGCTGAGCGGGCGGGACCATCCCTACTTGGGGAGGTGCCTGCCCAGAACGCCGTTCTTGCTTGTCCTCCGCTGCTAGAAAATCGCAGCGGCAGGTGTCCCGGAGGAACTTCTTCGTGGTCGGCGGCGGACGATCCATCGCTGAAGGGAAAAGTCTCCTCCGCTGAAAAGTGTCCTCCGCTGCTTGGAAGTCGCAGCGGCAGGCGTCCCGGAGGAACTTCTCCATAGGCGGCGGACGATCCATCTTGAAGGGAAAAGTCTGGCGGGTCCTCCAGTCTTAGTAGTCGTCCTTCTCAGTCTTCAGATATAAACCCGTGCTGAACTTTTTTGGGAGAATGATGGAGCGAAGTACGCCCCTTTATATAGCACCCCAGGCGGGCGCAGGCATTGAAAAATTCAGTCATTGGCTACTTTAGGTAGCGGGTAAACCAATAGGAGCAGAGCTCCCCTATGGGGCGGAGCTCCACGATATAGAACTGTTTACACTGTGCAATCAGCGTGGTGATACACGTGAGCGATTCTGAGCGAACAAATGTTTGTTTACTATCGAACATTACAAAGAAATACTGCATTTAGCCTAAGTTATGAGGTAGTAACGCAATAGTAACGCACAGTCACTTGAATAAGTAACTTTAATCCGATTACTGATTTGGAAATAGTATCGCGTTAGAATACTCGTTACAGAAAAAAGTATTCAGATTAGAGTAACGCGTTACTTAGTAACGAGTTACCGGCATCACTGGCGGGGGATCACCACCTGCTGATCCAGCTTGCTGTTGAGGGACAGCTTGGTGTTGAAACGGTAACGCTTCAGGTGGAGGATCAGGCCTCTGGGCAGTCGACTGAATTTGTTCGTCATCATCGCCGCTTTCCCACTGCACTTCTCACACGAGTACTCGATCTCCTCCATCCTGAAGAGGCAGGTCGATGGACAGGTCGTTGAACTGTTCCCGCTTGGTGACCACCTCCCCACAGCCTTTGCAGGTGATGGTGTGCTGCAGCTCAAACTCCATGTTGACCACCACGGGGCAGGTGTAGATGCGGGAGGTGTCCGTCTCGTTGACCTTCTCCACGTCCTCCTTCAGCTGGTCCAGACACTGGCTCAGGAACTCATGGGCGTCATTCTGCATGTCTCCAGAGAAGCGCTCTGCCATGGAAGAGATGGCCTTCTTCACCCTCCTCAGGTCTTTCTTCACCTTGGGGCAGGAGATGTCCTTTTTGTGGTAGGTCATCTCCTGGGCGTTCTTTTGCCTCTTTATGAGGTAGCAGCCATGAAGAGGAAACCGGTAGTGGGGTCATTACCGACCCCTCCGCCAGTGAAACCGGGTCACGCTGCCGTGGGGGGCCGTAGCGGGCCCTCCCAGTGGTCAGCGGCGGGGGCTGGGGATGCCGAGTGGGGCATGGCTCCGTCGGTAGAGGTGGAGCCAGTGCCGCATCACGCCAAAAACTCCGTTTCGCAGCCGTTGACGGCCTAGTCGTCACCACGGCGGAAGAAGAAGAGGTGGAGGGTCGCTGGAGGGGGAGGTGGCTGGCAAGGTGCCTCTTAGCCTCCTCCATCGCGGCCAGGCGCACCGTCAAGGTGTCCATGGCGGGGCCGAATAGCCCTTGTCTCTCTATTGGAGTATTCAGTAGGGCCATCCGGTCCGCCCCGGTCATGGTGGTGAGAGACAGCCACATCTGTCGCTGCTGCACCACCGCGTTTGCCATCAGGCGACCCCCACAAACCGCGACGCCCTGGGCCAGGTACATCGTCGCGGCACTGAGCTTGCTCAGAAGCACCGCCTCCGCTGCAGACAAACCGTTGGGTCGGTCTGTGGTGATTTTCGCAATGGCGGCGTTAAACCCGGCGATGTTATTCGCCGCTGCCGCCGCCTGCGCACCGAGAGCGTAGCTCTTGTCTATCAGGGTGGCGTTAAACCTGTCACGCTGGTTGGGCGGCATAGTTTTTTTAGGCACCGACCAGGCGCTGGACCCCGGTACCAAGTAGGCGGCTAGCGCTGGTTCGAGCGGCGGGGAGCCGTTGGTCATCCCCTCCGCGAGCCCCTCCATTCTGGTAAAGGGCAAGAACGCCTTCACCGGCGCCCTGCTTGTGAGTGGTTCTCCCCACTTGTCCTCCGCGAACTTATCTAAGCCCGGGAGGACAGCGTTAGGAGGTTGGTCCTGTCGCTTCGCCCTTTTCCCGTAAAACAGGTCCTTCTCCCAGAAGGACTCCGTTGGGGGAGGGGAGGCGGGACGGGGAACTGCCAACACGCCTGCCGCAGCTTCCAGGAGGCCCTGGAAGTCGTGGTGGAGTGATGGGGGGGGCGAGGGCGGGGAGCACGTGCTCTACCTGCCGCCCGCTCTCATCAGAGCTTTCTGATTCTGACACTGGCACCGACCACTCAGCTGGGTGAGGGCGGCGTGATGTCAGGGCCGGCTGAGCGGGCGGGACCATCCCTACTTGGGGAGGTGCCTGCCCAGAACGCCGTTCTTGCTTGTCCTCCGCTGCTAGAAAATCGCAGCGGCAGGTGTCCCGGAGGAACTTCTTCGTGGTCGGCGGCGGACGATCCATCGCTGAAGGGAAAAGTCTCCTCCGCTGAAAAGTGTCCTCCGCTGCTTGGAAGTCGCAGCGGCAGGCGTCCCGGAGGAACTTCTCCATAGGCGGCGGACGATCCATCTTGAAGGGAAAAGTCTGGCGGGTCCTCCAGTCTTAGTAGTCGTCCTTCTCAGTCTTCAGATATAAACCCGTGCTGAACTTTTTTGGGAGAATGATGGAGCGAAGTACGCCCCTTTATATAGCACCCCAGGCGGGCGCAGGCATTGAAAAATTCAGTCATTGGCTACTTTAGGTAGCGGGTAAACCAATAGGAGCAGAGCTCCCCTATGGGGCGGAGCTCCACGATATAGAACTGTTTACACTGTGCAATCAGCGTGGTGATACACGTGAGCGATTCTGAGCGAACAAATGTTTGTTTACTATCGAACATTACAAAGAAATACTGCATTTAGCCTAAGTTATGAGGTAGTAACGCAATAGTAACGCACAGTCACTTGAATAAGTAACTTTAATCCGATTACTGATTTGGAAATAGTATCGCGTTAGAATACTCGTTACAGAAAAAAGTATTCAGATTAGAGTAACGCGTTACTTAGTAACGAGTTACCGGCATCACTGGCGGGGGATCACCACCTGCTGATCCAGCTTGCTGTTGAGGGACAGCTTGGTGTTGAAACGGTAACGCTTCAGGTGGAGGATCAGGCCTCTGGGCAGTCGACTGAATTTGTTCGTCATCATCGCCGCTTTCCCACTGCACTTCTCACACGAGTACTCGATCTCCTCCATCCTGAAGAAGAGGTCCAGGGAGTCCTGGATGGACTCCCTGGACCTGCCTCGCCTCCAGCGAGGCAGGTCGATGGACAGGTCGTTGAACTGTTCCCGCTTGGTGACCACCTCCCCACAGCCTTTGCAGGTGATGGTGTGCTGCAGCTCAAACTCCATGTTGACCACCACGGGGCAGGTGTAGATGCGGGAGGTGTCCGTCTCGTTGACCTTCTCCACGTCCTCCTTCAGCTGGTCCAGACACTGGCTCAGGAACTCATGGGCGTCATTCTGCATGTCTCCAGAGAAGCGCTCTGCCATGGAAGAGATGGCCTTCTTCACCCTCCTCAGGTCTTTCTTCACCTTGGGGCAGGAGATGTCCTTTTTGTGGTAGGTCATCTCCTGGGCGTTCTTTTGCCTCTTTATGAGGTAGCAGCCATGAAGAGGAAACCGGTAGTGGGGTCATTACCGACCCCTCCGCCAGTGAAACCGGGTCACGCTGCCGTGGGGGGCCGTAGCGGACCCTCCCAGTGGTCAGCGGCGGGGGCTGGGGATGCCGAGTGGGGCATGGCTCCGTCGGTAGAGGTGGAGCCAGTGCCGCATCACGCCAAAAACTCAGTTTCGCAGCCGTTGACGGCCTAGTCGTCACCACGGCGGAAGAAGAAGAGGTGGAGGGTCGCTGGAGGGGGAGGTGGCTGGCAAGGTGCCTCTTAGCCTCCTCCATCGCGGCCAGGCGCACCGTCAAGGTGTCCATGGCGGGACCGAATAGCCCTTGTCTCTCTATTGGAGTATTCAGTAGGGCCATCCGGTCCGCCCCGGTCATGGTGGTGAGAGACAGCCACATCTGTCGCTGCTGCACCACCGCGTTTGCCATCAGGCGACCCCCACAAACCGCGACGCCCTGGGCCAGGTACATCGTCGCGGCACTGAGCTTGCTCAGAAGCACCGCCTCCGCTGCAGACAAACCGTTGGGTCGGTCTGTGGTGATTTTCGCAATGGCGGCGTTAAACCCGGCGATGTTATTCGCCGCTGCCGCCGCCTGCGCACCGAGAGCGTAGCTCTTGTCTACCAGGGTGGCGTTAAACCTGTCACGCTGGTTGGGCGGCATAGTTTTTTTAGGCACCGACCAGGCGCTGGACCCCGGTACCAAGTAGGCGGCTAGCGCTGGTTCGAGCGGCGGGGAGCCGTTGGTCATCCCCTCCGCGAGCCCCTCCATTCTGGTAAAGGGCAAGAACGCCTTCACCGGCACCCTGCTTGTGAGTGGTTCTCCCCACTTGTCCTCCACGAACTTATCTAAGCCCGGGAGGACAGCGTTAGGAGGTTGGTCCTGTCGCTTCGCCCTTTTCCCGTAAAACAGGTCCTTCTCCCAGAAGGACTCCGTTGGGGGAGGGGAGGCGGGACGGGGAATTGCCAACACGCCTGCCGCAGCTTCCAGGAGGCCCTGGAAGTCGTGGTGGAGTGATGGGGGGGGCGAGGGCGGGGAGCACGTGCTCTACCTGCCGCCCGCTCTCATCAGAGCTTTCTGATTCTGACACTGGCACCGACCACTCAGCTGGGTGAGGGCGGCGTGATGTCAGGGCCGGCTGAGCGGGCGGGACCATCCCTACTTGGGGAGGTGCCTGCCCAGAACGCCGTTCTTGCTTGTCCTCCGCTGCTAGAAAATCGCAGCGGCAGGTGTCCCGGAGGAACTTCTTCGTGGTCGGCGGCGGACGATCCATCGCTGAAGGGAAAAGTCTCCTCCGCTGAAAAGTGTCCTCCGCTGCTTGGAAGTCGCAGCGGCAGGCGTCCCGGAGGAACTTCTCCATAGGCGGCGGACGATCCATCTTGAAGGGAAAAGTCTGGCGGGTCCTCCAGTCTTAGTAGTCGTCCTTCTCAGTCTTCAGATATAAACCCGTGCTGAACTTTTTTGGGAGAATGATGGAGCGAAGTACGCCCCTTTATATAGCACCCCAGGCGGGCGCAGGCATTGAAAAATTCAGTCATTGGCTACTTTAGGTAGCGGGTAAACCAATAGGAGCAGAGCTCCCCTATGGGGCGGAGCTCCACGATATAGAACTGTTTACACTGTGCAATCAGCGTGGTGATACACGTGAGCGATTCTGAGCGAACAAATGTTTGTTTACTATCGAACATTACAAAGAAATACTGCATTTAGCCTAAGTTATGAGGTAGTAACGCAATAGTAACGCACAGTCACTTGAATAAGTAACTTTAATCCGATTACTGATTTGGAAATAGTATCGCGTTAGAATACTCGTTACAGAAAAAAGTATTCAGATTAGAGTAACGCGTTACTTAGTAACGAGTTACCGGCATCACTGGCGGGGGATCACCACCTGCTGATCCAGCTTGCTGTTGAGGGACAGCTTGGTGTTGAAACGGTAACGCTTCAGGTGGAGGATCAGGACTCTGGGCAGTCGACTGAATTTGTTCGTCATCATCGCCGCTTTCCCACTGCACTTCTCACACGAGTACTCGATCTCCTCCATCCTGAAGAAGAGGTCCCTGGACCTGCCTCGCCTCCAGCGAAGCAGGTCGATGGACAGGTCGTTGAACTGTTCCCGCTTGGTGACCACCTCCCCACAGCCTTTGCAGGTGATGGTGTGCTGCAGCTCAAACTCCATGTTGACCACCACGGGGCAGGTGTAGATGCGGGAGGTGTCCGTCTCGTTGACCTTCTCCACGTCCTCCTTCAGCTGGTCCAGACACTGGCTCAGGAACTCATGGGCGTCATTCTGCATGTCTCCAGAGAAGCGCTCTGCCATGAAAGAGATGGCCTTCTTCACCCTCCTCAGGTCTTTCTTCACCTTGGGGCAGGAGATGTCCTTTTTGTGGTAGGTCATCTCCTGGGCGTTCTTTTGCCTCTTTATGAGGTAGCAGCCATGAAGAGGAAACCGGTGGTGGGGTCATTACCGACCCCTCCGCCAGTGAAACCGGGTCACGCTGCCATGGGGGGCCGTAGCGGGCCCTCCCAGTGGTCAGCGGCGGGGGCTGGGGATGCCGAGTGGGGCATTGCTCCGTCGGTAGAGGTGGAGCCAGTGCCGCATCACGCCAAAAACTCCGTTTCGCAGCCGTTGACGGCCTAGTCGTCACCACGGCGGAAGAAGAAGAGGTGGAGGGTCGCTGGAGGGGGAGGTGGCTGGCAAGGTGCCTCTTAGCCTCCTCCATCGCGGCCAGGCGCACCGTCAAGGTGTCCATGGCGGGACCAAATAGCCCTTGTCTCTCTATTGGAGTATTCAGTAGGGCCATCCGGTCCGCCCCGGTCATGGTGGTGAGAGACAGCCACATCTGTCGCTGCTGCACCACCGCGTTTGCCATCAGGCGACCCCCACAAACCGCGACGCCCTGGGCCAGGTACATCGTCGCGGCACTGAGCTTGCTCAGAAGCACCGCCTCCGCTGCAGACAAACCGTTGGGTCGGTCTGTGGTGATTTTCGCAATGGCGGCGTTAAACCCGGCGATGTTATTCGCCGCTGCCGCCGCCTGCGCACCGAGAGCGTAGCTCTTGTCTACCAGGGTGGCGTTAAACCTGTCACGCTGGTTGGGCGGCATAGTTTTTTTAGGCACCGACCAGGCGCTGGACCCCGGTACCAAGTAGGCGGCTAGCGCTGGTTCGAGCGGCGGGGAGCCGTTGGTCATCCCCTCCGCGAGCCCCTCCACTCTGGTAAAGGGCAAGAACGCCTTCACCGGCGCCCTGCCTGTGAGTGGTTCTCCCCACTTGTCCTCCACGAACTTATCTAAGCCCGGGAGGACAGCGTTAGGAGGTTGGTCCTGTCGCTTCGCCCTTTTCCCGTAAAACATGTCCTTCTCCCAGAAGGACTCCGTTGGGGGAGGGGAGGCGGGACGGGGAATTGCCAACACGCCTGCCGCAGCTTCCAGGAGGCCCTGGAAGTCGTGGTGGAGTGATGGGGGGGGCGAGGGCGGGGAGCACGTGCTCTACCTGCCGCCCGCTCTCATCAGAGCTTTCTGATTCTGACACTGGCACCGACCACTCAGCTGGGTGAGGGCGGCGTGATGTCAGGGCCGGCTGAGCGGGCGGGACCATCCCTACTTGGGGAGGTGCCTGCCCAGAACGCCGTTCTTGCTTGTCCTCCGCTGCTAGAAAATCGCAGCGGCAGGTGTCCCGGAGGAACTTCTTCGTGGTCGGCGGCGGACGATCCATCGCTGAAGGGAAAAGTCTCCTCCGCTGAAAAGTGTCCTCCGCTGCTTGGAAGTCGCAGCGGCAGGCGTCCCGGAGGAACTTCTCCATAGGCGGCGGACGATCCATCTTGAAGGGAAAAGTCTGGCGGGTCCTCCAGTCTTAGTAGTCGTCCTTCTCAGTCTTCAGATATAAACCCGTGCTGAACTTTTTTGGGAGAATGATGGAGCGAAGTACGCCCCTTTATATAGCACCCCAGGCGGGCGCAGGCATTGAAAAATTCAGTCATTGGCTACTTTAGGTAGCGGGTAAACCAATAGGAGCAGAGCTCCCCTATGGGGCGGAGCTCCACGATATAGAACTGTTTACACTGTGCAATCAGCGTGGTGATACACGTGAGCGATTCTGAGCGAACAAATGTTTGTTTACTATCGAACATTACAAAGAAATACTGCATTTAGCCTAAGTTATGAGGTAGTAACGCAATAGTAACGCACAGTCACTTGAATAAGTAACTTTAATCCGATTACTGATTTGGAAATAGTATTGCGTTAGAATACTCGTTACAGAAAAAAGTATTCAGATTAGAGTAACGCGTTACTTAGTAACGAGTTACCGGCATCACTGATGACAACACAGGTAGACTACACACCTCCTGTGCACATTCACTGTCACAAACCTCCATGACCTGACATCCATGACCTGGACTCTGAAAGCGTGTATCAAAAAAGGTCCAATTTAGTGGGAAATGTGTTTTGTGCGTGAGCAGATACTCGTCTGCGCGCACAGCAGCAAGGGAGAGGGAATCTATCTTTTGTTCATTTAAATACACAACAATGCGATCAGGCACATTTTGCTTAAATTCTTCTAGAAGAATTAACTCTCTCAAGGTTTGGTAATAATTTGCTTTACACGCTTTGCTCCATTTATCAAATAAAATCCCCTTCTCCCTAGCGAACTCCGCAAACGTTTGGGTGGGGGTCTTTTTAAGATTTCTGAACTTCTGTCTATATGCCTCAGGAACCAACTCATAGGCGCGAAAAATGGCGGTTTAACCTGAGAGTAATCTAAACTATCAGCAACGGGAAGCGCAGTTACTGCCTCCCGAGCTTTTCCTGCAACTTGCACTGTAGCAGTAATGCCCAAACAGTTTGGGGCCAGTGTAATGCGGCAGCGGTGCGTTCAAACGCAATAAAATAGGAATCCACCTCAGTCTCTTTAAAAGGAGGCACCAAAGAAATATGCTTACTGACATCAAAAGGTTTTGGGGTGGCACTGGGAGATGCTTGCCCGACATCTACCAAACTATCTGATCTACCAAGATCACCAGATAACCATCCACTACATAGCCACTGAATGGACTATACCCATTATTATTATTATTATTATTATTATTATTATTATTATTATTATTATTATTATTATTATTATGATCAGATAAGACCAACTCCTTTACCTACATAATGCACATGCATTGCTGCAGTGAATTTTTCTGGGTTTCTGGAAGAACATTTCTAGTGCCTCCTGGTATGGTGAAGTCAGAGACCTCTGGCCCATTTATTTATTGATATCCGCATACAGATGTTCCCCCTGTTTTGTCTTGACCTGCAAATACATTTACACATTTTAAATGTGATGGCTTAAAAATATATCTTAAAACAGTAAATGCCATTATGTGAGATATGTCTTACCCTGTTCAAGGTGGAGAAGTCCCTTTCACAGTTTACACTGCTGGCTGGGACCGTCAGGGCAATGGCAGCCAGCTTGCTTATGGTTGGTATGAGGGTCCCAAACTCTTCATATTTTGAGGACAGCTCTGACAATATGGCCAGCTGAGTCTTGTTCTGAAAAGGTTCACATGATTAACACATGATAAGACATAAAGTTACCTTGAGTGGACCAGAGACCACTTCACTTGTTCAGCGGTGTGCATGAGCACTTTAGTTGGTGAGTGTAGCTGCCTGTGGACCCAGTATCCCAGCCAAGACTCCCACCTCACTGAACATAAAAGTCATGTAAAGCTATGGTGATGTAGAGCACATAGAAAATATTTGGTGCTTTTGTCCGGCGTGTCGACCTCATTTTGCTAAGCTGCCGCACTAACTGGAGTGTGTGTGATTTGCTCAGAGTGGATGTGTGGTGTCTCCTTATGTTTTCATTTCATTTCATTTATTTATTTTTGCACATGAGATTGTCATACATTTTTATGTGCCCTATACAATTAATTAATTTCCACATGGGCAAAAAAGGAGCAGGAAGAAGAAAAATCTTATAATTACCTGCCCCCTATTCATCATCAACAAAAATTACACTTGATGGTCGGCGCACAACCAGAATTTGCACAAAATAATTTATATATTACAAGAATTAACAATGAAACCTACCAAGACCAACAAAGAAACAAACAATGAGCAAATGAACAATAATTAGAAAAAGAAATGTGTGGATTGAAGCACAGTTACTAACGTAAACGTTAGACACTGGCAGTATATCAAATTGTCCTCCTGATTAGCGTAAAATCTAGTCACTAGGTGCCTGTAGTTGGAAGTATATCACATTGTCCTCCTGATTAGCGTAAAATCTAGTCACTAGGTGCCTGTAGTTACTAACGTAAACGTTAGTTACTGGAAGTATATCACATTGTCCTCCTGATTAGCGTACAATCTAGTCACTAGCGTAAAAGTTCACCAACTGTGGGACAGTGAGTGGAAGGGGGTGTGTCTTCTTACTAATATTTGCTCTGCTTCTCTTTTTTTGTTCAGTTGTCATTAGATTTAGCTAGAGTAAAGACCAAACTAATTTAGGCTGGGTTGTGTTGTGTATTTCTCTTATTGGTTATGAATCAAAGAACAGTTATTGAGTTTAAGACGATTTAATCAGAGTTACAAACAGATATATATACATTACATGTGTTGATCCGTGGCCTGGGCTGGAAAAGAGGACGCTCTCTCTCTCTCCTCTCCCCGTTTCGTTCAAGCGGGGAGGGGCCAGAGTGTATGTGTGTGTTTGCCCAACCCCCAGAGGTCTCTGATAGCTGGTCCAGGGGCCATCTGTTAATGATCAGTGTGTGTGTGTGTGTGTGTGTGTGTGTGTGTGTGCTCGACTATGTGGTCTGTCGTAACCTGACCCCCTCAGAGAGCTTGCCTGTAGGCCCAAAGGCTCCGCTTTGGAACAAGGCGTCTGCTAAATGCCATAAATGTAAATGTAACTGTTACAAAGCCTTATCATACAAATCCAAGGTATGTGTGTGTGTTTAAGTAGAAAATATACGACACATCCCCCCTCGGACCACCCAGAGGGTGTTCCGAAACTAAACGACCACAAAACAAAAACAAAAACACAAAACCCCACATACTGCAGCTAAGAAACCAAAGAGAAAAAAAAAAAAAAATTTTGTTTTTTTTTTGTTTTTTAAATAAACAACAACAAACAGAAAAACTACACCAACACACAACACAAGAAGCACAATAACACAGACCAACCCAGGACCAGTATTAGGACCCAAAGATATCATAAACAAAAAATAGAAAACAACCAATAATAAAAAGAATCTTGAAAATAACAATCACAATTAAACTAAACACAGTTCATCATGCACAAATCAATACAGAAACTTCCAACGACCGATGTTTTCTTTGTCCTTGAAGCGTCAGGGTCAGAGGTTGCTAGCACGTGAACCCAGTTGGAGAACAGCCTTTACCGCTGTCTCAGATTGATAACACTTTCATAGTCAGGAGCTTCCATTTTCGTTGCGCTAGGAACAGAACCTCTTTCCTATCTTTGCATAACCACCACATCACTTCTCAACTGACATCAATCACACAAATACACAAACAATACACAAATAATGACATTCAGTTATCATAACACATAATTCCCCAACAGTAAGCACAGGACAAAGGGAATGCATTAATGCATAGATCTTCACCTCAGATGAGGACTAGTCTTCTGAAAAGTTCATTAACGTGGACTGAGTGACTGATTTTCCAAAAACAGTCAATGAGGCCCTGTCTCCTAAGAAAGTCAAAAATCATGTCTGCTATAATAGGTGCTCCTATCTTAGCAAAATAAGTTTCCCATGCCCCTAAGACCGTTTCCAGCCATGCTATCATCTGCTGTCCATTCCCGTCGTTCCCTTTGATCTGCTGCTTCACTACCCTATTCATAGTCTTTAATCTTTTCCTAACTGGTCGTCGTCCGTCAGTGTCATTGAGGTTCAGGCAGCCGCCTGGTCCCCTCCCACGCTGATCAAGGTCTGGGGAGTCGCCCTCAGCATCATCTGAAGCATGATGCAGGCACTCGCCAGCATCCCCAGTAGCACAGGTGTCCAGGCTTTGGACACCCCCAGGCTGGACCTCCAGACTGTCAACACTCTCTGCTTCGTTGGTTTCTGGTTCATTGGCATCTGGACAGCTTTCCACTGTCCCCTCGGTTTCAGGCACTGCCGGTAATGTCACTGGCTGTAACACTGGCATTGTCACTGGCTCAGGCAACACCACAGCATCTCGTCGTAGCTCCTCCTTCTCAGGTCCTCTGGGGACCTCGGCACCTGTTGGCACAACATCCTGCCTACTCTGTACATCCACCCCCCTGTCCACCACCCGTGGCCCTATTGGGGTAGGGATATGCCCAGACACCACTGGTGTACCCACTCTGATGTTGTTTCTCCAACAGACCCCACATTGACCTAAAGCATGGTCAATCTGTTCCATCAAATATGGACTCCAAAACCCATATTCCTTGGTGATCTTGCGTCTTACCTCCCCCCTAGCCACATGTGCTAATCCATGAGCTTCCCGTATTAACATGCCTATTAAATCTGAGGGTGCTACAACCAACCCCTCATGATTCCTCCATAGACCTGTGTCATCCTGACTTGCCCCCCTTGCTAGCCAAACGTTCTTGTCTAACGTAGTTACTCTACTCTGTAACATCAATAAATCCTCAAGTGTGACCATGCCCTGTAATTGCTTTTCATGTGTGACCAGAAGACCTTTACCTGCCTTGTCTGCTCCTGTAATGGCTTTGGCTGCATCTTCTGCAGCCCTGTTACCTTGTGTGACATGTGATGAGTCAGACCTGTGTGCGGCACACTTCACTATGGCTAATTCCTTTGGCTTCATCATGGCTTGTAACAGCTTCATGATCTGTGCGTGATGCTGTATAGGCGTACCATCAGTTCTCTTAAAACCCCGCCCCCTCCATACAGCTCCATTAAAATGACAAACATTATGTGCATAGGCAGAGTCGGTGTACACTGTCACTCTCCGTCCGGTTCCCAAGTTGCATGCTTCTGTGAGGGCAATCAATTCAGCCAACTGAGCTGAGCAGGGCTGAGGAACTGCCTCAGCCTGTTCTACAATAAACTTTGAATTCTGTGCTTTAACTAAGGAATACCCAGCGCACAAAGTTTCTCCTACCCGGTAACAAGACCCATCAACCCAATATTCTATATCAGCTCCCTTTAAAGGCAAAGCTTGTAGGTCTGTTCTATGCTTAATCACTCTGGCTGTCGATGGAATCTGAACATCGGATGGCACCGTCACCTGACAGCCGTCAGGTGTGCATTTTACTGTACAGTTCAATTGGCATAGAGCATCTCTCCCTAGCAGCCCTGTTGGCGTGTGTTCTGACACAAGTGTTGACAGAGTTGCTCTCTGTCCCTTGTACTCTAAGTCTACAAGCTCAGTTGTAGGAATCAGCTGTTTAATTCCCTCAAATCCGATTGTCTTCACATATTCTCTAGACATAGGAAGGTGCGTGGCGCCTTCAGGCTTCTTTGTCACCACCAGCTGGCACCTCCCACTCGGATCTTCCGGGCACCCCTATAGGCCAGCTGCTGGGCCTCCGTAAGGGTTCATCACTCCTGGAGCAGGTGTAGTAGGAGGCCAATATCCTCCTCCTTGGCTCCCCCCTGCGCCCCCCTGGGGCCTGTTGTAGCAGGTACAGGCTAGATGTCCATTCTGGTCGCATTGGTAACACGGTTCTAGCATCTTCTTCCCTGCTGCTGTCCATCCCCCTGGTGGTGGTCCTTGGCCAGGCTGGTTGTACATCTGGTATGGAACCGCTTGCACCCCTGGTGGCCCTTCTGGGTATGGATACCCCCCTTGTGGCCCCTGTGGGTAGGACTGGTAAGTAGCAGGATACCCCCCTTGTGGCCCCTGTGAGTAGGACTGGTAAGTAGCAGGATACCCCCCTTGTGGCCCCTGTGAGTAGGACTGGTAAGTAGCAGTCTGCACTCCAGGTGGCTGTTGCTGTGGGGCTAAAGCCTGCACTCCCTCTATGTTCCTCTCGCTTTCAGTCAATTGCACATGAGTCAATATTCTGAGTGATTCTTCGTCTCGTGCCTTCTGTATCTGAATATTCTTTCGATATAACTCAACTTGATGAGCTACGTGGTCTATATAAACAGCTTTGTTCATGTGTCGTAGCCCCACCACTTCTGCTAGCTTATCCTTAACTGGGGTAGGAAGCCCTTCTTGTATTTTTTCCCTGATTATGGATTTTTCTAAGGGGTTATCTTCAGCGTCTTTCCCTGTCACACTTCTCCATTGAGAGTGCACACGGGCAACAAAACCCCTGGGATTCTCATCTCCCCCCAGTGGCTTCACAATGATATTGTCTGGGTGAATGTGAGTAGGGTAGATCTCCCTGATTGCTTTCCACAGTTTGCCTCTGTTTGCTGCGAAGAGCTCTGGATCATAAACTGATGTATTGATATATCTATGAAGTCCTGCCTTCATCAATATTTCCTGCATTGTATCCAATCCTGCAATAAAAGCTAAGAGTCTTTTCAGGTCTCCCATTGCGGCCTGCGTTCCTGTCAGTCTCACGTCCATCTCAGTAGTCCACGGGTATCCACCATCTTGAAGAACGGGGAGCTTCTCTATCACTTCAGACAGATCTGTATGATGCCACGGATGATATTCCATCTTGTTACCCCGAATAACAGCTGTATGTATCCAAACGGACGCATCAACAATTTGCAGGGTAGTTTGTTTTCTTTAACCAGGAATGAAACTCATGTGCAGGAAAATGGACAGAGATTGGGGCTGTGGCTATCATCTTCCTGTCCTGCGCGTTGTAGCCTCCATCTGCATTGTCGTCATCACTTGAGTCTTCACTGCCATCTTCGCTGTCATCTTCCTCGTCACTCCTGTCGTCCCCTTTTCCCCTTGGCTCCTTCTTCTTCTTCTGGGAATGGTCCTCCAGTGCCTTAGCATATGGAGGGGGACTGGAGACAGGACACATGTCTGGGGATGGAATGTTCAATTTCTGTTCCAGTGTTCTGGCCAATTCTTTTTTCTTTTCCGGTTCCATCTGAGCTATTTTCTGTCCCTCTACCTTAAATAGATCTAAAATAGCTAACTCTAACTTGCGTTTCTCTGATCTAATCTTTCCTCTTTGATGTGCTTTGTGCCCATTGATAAGTATTTCCAATGTTGCAATTATTTGTAAATTAAGGCTGCCCTCTTTCGGCCACGGCTGTTCAATGTATGCCCAACGGCTATTCCATTTCGTAGACATTTTGCTAATTTCCCTAACAAGAGGATTCATTTTTTCCACTACAGCCATAGGGGATAACGTAGCCAACATTCCACGATGTTCACTAATATCTTTTAACAGCTTCGTTGAATTTGACCCCATTCTACTTGCTCAATATGCTGACAATATTCTATATTAGATAAGGTGTACGCTTCTTACAACCCACCTTATTTTGCCTTATTTGCTAAACAAATGCTAGTCCAATTTAACTGTATTAACCGTCCACACAAAACCACTACAACCCAGAACAACAGATTTGCCTCTTGTGTATGTCAGTGCAGTATTAACTTAAATCTAATATCTGTGTATGTACTTTATACTTAAATGTGTTTCCTAATTGTTTATGAATATGTGTCACTTAATTACTCATTCAATACTAATTACAGTTCTGGTCAACACAATTATCAAATCACAAAGGCTGGTCAACACCTAAGTATTCACTGATTTACAAAAACCCTTTTACTGCTTAATTATCAATACAAACTATTCTGCTATTCCTAATCAAAAGCTGTGGACATGACCTAACTTGAAATAAAAGATGTAAATTACAAATATTAATTATAACCTGTAAAGAAATCGACTTGTTATTTGGAAAATGATTAATTATTAATTACAATCTGTAAAGAAATCAACTTGTTAGTGAAAGGAATGAATGATTAGTTAGAATTATTCATTGACACTTCATTGATGTAAACCTGTGAAGTCAATTAGCTATTATCAACATATCAAACAAAGGAATGGTTATCATTAGATTGTCACAAAACAATTGATCAAAGTTTTGTGAAAACAGAAAAATAAAATGATCTGAATAATTAATTCAATCAATTTGTAATTAATTAAATTAATTAAAGTAATGTAATATATTACAATCATTTATAACCATCCATTTATTAATGTATCGGACTGTTTCATCGACCTCAGATGTATGTCACTGAGGATTAGTGTTTTAAAATGTCTTGTCGTATTTTGTCCAGCAGGCGGAGCTGTGCTCCGGCTAACGCGCATGCGCCAGCTCCTTCACCAGACCTGTCAATGAAATGTCTCTAAACCACTCTATCCCACTGGTCAATTCACTTTCCTTCTATCTCTAAATTACTACAATCTTTATATGAATGGATTTAACTTTATACTATTATTTATCTCATTCAAATATTCTACAATGCATTCACGTTTTCCACACAGTCTCTTCACAGAGATATCTAGGCTTCTTTGTGTCCGCGTCTCTGCGCGTGTTTTTTCTCCGGACAATGGCGTCTAAGACACACTTCTGGCTACAGTTCTGAAGCTTACAAAACAGACTTCACAGTCTACTTACACTTTATCAAATAAACACAATTTTACCGAATTTTACACAGACACACACGATATTCCAATACCATACAAACAAATCACATACCTTACCATCAAACACTATATTTTACAAAAAACGGGCTTCAAAGTCCGGCTCTCACCAACCCCACTTATTAAAGATTATGAAAAGTTTGTTTCTATTCCAACAAGATTAACGTTACACAAGATTCTTTTGACTATACCTTATCTGAGATTTACAGTCTATTTTGAACACACCAATCGACTAGAGAGGGGTCTCTGCAGAAAACCTACCTTCTTCGTTGGATTGAAGAGTTTGCAAAATACTGTAAATTAAGCTATATTTATCTCCGGGGCTAGGCTCGCCATTAGTGTTGTGTATTTCTCTTATTGGTTATGAATCAAAGAACAGTTATTGAGTTTAAGACGATTTAATCAGAGTTACAAACAGATATATATACATTACATGTGTTGATCCGTGGCCTGGGCTGGAAAAGAGGACGCTCTCTCTCTCCTCTCCCCGTTTCGTTCAAGCGGGGAGGGGCCAGAGTGTATGTGTGTGTTTGCCCAACCCCCAGAGGTCTCTGATAGCTGGTCCAGGGGCCATCTGTTAATGATCAGTGTGTGTGTGTGTGTGTGTGTGTGTGTGTGTGTGTGTGTGTGTGTGCTCGACTATGTGGTCTGTCGTAACCTGACCCCCTCAGAGAGCTTGCCTGTAGGCCCAAAGGCTCCGCTTTGGAACAAGGCGTCTGCTAAATGCCATAAATGTAAATGTAACTGTTACAAAGCCTTATCATACAAATCCAAGGTATGTGTGTGTGTTTAAGTAGAAAATATACGACAGTTGCACCAACCTGGTTTATTTTTTGGTCAAGATCACCATAATATACCAAGATAACCATCCACTACATAGCCACTGAATGGACTATACCCATTATTAGGGAACTATTGCTTTGTCTTGATAGAGCATCCTATTAGAACCGTGAAGAAGGAGATTGTCGAGATTGTTGTCACTTTAATTACAGGTGTCATGGAATTTATTAGAATTTTCAGCAGAAATGTTCAGCAGAAAGCAAAGATAAAAGCGATACAGCTTGTCTTGCTCAAAATAATAAATGAAATTAAAAGTGTTTCTTTAAAAAGTAAAAATAATAATGGATAATGGATTGGAGAGAGGATAGATGAGCTCATCTGTCCTGCCTAGCCTCCAATAATAGTGGTAGCTAGCTAGCTCCACAGACCAGAACTGGAACTCTGCCTTGTCTCTGTCAGTGCAGGCTGTTTGGGGCACTGTTCACCAGTGGCGGCTGGTGCTACATACCAGCGTCATGTCCAGGGGGTGTACTAAATTGTACATTAAGCCGCCTCACGCTACGGAAACAGGAGATTTCAAAACTAAGGAATCTATGCTTCCGGTTATGCAATCATGACACCCTGGTCGGGTTCTCTTTTTTGCAATCGATTTTATTGATAAACAACGTACAATACTCTTATTTATGTGAAGACAAAAAGGTTTTCTGTGTTAATGGGAGACTGTCGTAGCTATAGCCTGCCTTGTATACATATGCTGCTGTACAATGCCACCCACTTTCCCTTTCACAACCCTCAATGTTTGGATTCAGTAGGAAGCCCGAGTCATTTTCAGCTGATTTCTGGTTGATTAGACATTGGGTAGAGACATCTACCCTGGTCTTATATGGATATATGTAAGGAAGGATGTCGAATGTTCCAATGTCATATTACAGCACTGAGCTGCGTTTTTCCAGAGCCGAAATAACAGACCAAAGCCAAGCCGGATCTAAGAAAACTTTTTAATTTGCAACAGCAGTCTGGAGCAACCGAACTCCAAGTAAAAACAAACAAGCATTACAGTATGTGCAATTTTTCAGTGCAATTTTTTTAAAGTAAAAAAATAAAAGAATATATTCTTTATATAAAAGAATTAAGGTTTTAATTCACTGTAGGTTCTCTGCTCTGCTCTCTGTGTGACACTGTAGGTTCTCTGCGTGACACTGTAGGTTCTTTAACTAGCCGTGTTTCACACTTCTGACATCTAAAATAAAACCCCACTGACCTCATTAGCCAAACATCCTCTGAGAGGAACTCAGACAGCTCTGAATGAAACTAAATTTAAATTAAATTTAAACTTTAAAAACCATCGGTTCTCAAGGCTACTTACTTATGTGGTCTTGACTACCTGTCCACTTTCTCACCTGGTTCTTGCTGTCTCTCTCTCTCTGGTGTGCCGTTACCATCCTGCTCTCTCTCCTTCTCTCCCTCTCTATCCTCCTCTCTCCCTATTTTGCTGTCAACCAAAAGGCAAACATAACAACCAGAGTATTTATAATCTAATAAGAGGTATAAATTGATCCATATCAATTTATAACATAATTATAATTGAATTTTGGATTGCTGTGGGCAATGCAGTCAGATAATGTCATTTTGACATTACTCTCTCACGTGGAAAAAAAAACATGTCCAACTATACTATACAAAACAGACATTTCAAATGCTTCAATCCACTGTCCATGTACTGTAAATATGCCATTATGGTATTACCAATGAAGCCCAATTCTAGCAGAATAAGAAAGATTGTATATCTAATTTAACTTAAGTAAAATAATAAAGTGCCTCCACTTACTAGTACATGGGTATCAGGTTACTAGTACATGGGTGTGTCGTGGTCTTTTACCGGTCGTTGAGGGACACTGCTGAAGTGCTCCTCAGCACGATTTTCTTTGCCCTCGTAGAAGTCATTGTGTTCTCAGTTTGATCTGTACAGCTGGATAACATATTAACAGTTAGCCACTTGAATTAATGAATAAACATTGAAATACTACCGTTAGTGCTAGCATAGCATAGACTGACAGCTAGCAGGGTTAGGGTTACTAGTACATGGGTGTGTCGTGGTCTTTTACCGGTCGTTGTGACACCTGTACTTGTCCATGCGTCCGCACTCGGATGGAATAACATGCAGGGAAAGCAGAACAACGCATTTGTTACTTCACATCCCGCTAGCCATGTTTTCTTCTCATACCAACCCCTCGTAAATCCTCGGTTATACGATTTTCCAATTTTTCCAGGGGTGGGTTCTCAGACTCCTCCGTCAGCACCGTCAGAGCAGATTCCCTGATGGCTTTGGAGGAGTCTTTCCTTCGGGAGGGGGTCGTAGCTCTCTGCACCCTCCTGGGGATGGCCTGTCTCTTCCTGGGGGTCTTAGCTGAGCCCCCCGCCAAGCTGAGCCCCTGCCAGCTGAGCCTCTTCTCTGGACTGCCGATGCTGAGGTGCAGTTTCTTGCGTACGCCCTGGGTTTCTGCCACCCTGCTCCTCCTCTTGGCACTCAGGCATTTTGAGGCAAAGAGCTTGGAGACTGAATGCATCGACTCCGCCTCGCAGGAGTCGATGGCAGTGCCCATCTTGCCTGCGCTCATGGTGCCCCGGCTGTAGGTGGTGGCCCCTGCCCTCCTCATCACAGTGAGGTCCGGGGTAGGCAGGGCACGGCACACAGGGCCGCGTGACACTGGGGTGGCAGCGGGGGCCAAGGTTGGCGGAGACGACGGAGGGAGGGAAGGTTTGGGAGGGGGTGAGGGATTTAAAAATCTCCAGGGTCTGAGCGGCCCGTACGTGGAGGGGGAGGCTGTTCCAGAGTTTAGGTGCAGCAGCCGAAAAGGCTCTGTTCCCCCTGGTTTTCAGCCTGGTTCTGGGCACCACCAGCAGCAGCTGGTCTGCTGATCTGAGGGATCTGGAGGGGGTGTGGCGGTTTAAACCCAACTGTTCTCGTTGTCTCTGAAGACGTGTCTGTCCATGATTTCTAAGAAGATGGTGTCTTCCACTGAAGGAGCAGGCTTGTTGTCGTGCTCAGTTCGGTTGAACACTGTCTGTCCCAGCATCCTCTCAGGAGTTTTGTCAGGCTTATTAAAGCCTTGATGTGTGTCCTTGATGTGCATGAAGCTTGGGCAGGGCTCGAAGATTGAAGGCCGTCCGCTGTCAAGCACATGTGTCTTGTATGCATTGACTGTAGGTTTATGCATGCTCCCTAGGCAGACCTCTCTGATTACCACCCACCCTAAGTCTAGACGTTGGGCAAAGGGAGAGTCATGTGGTCCGTTCACTTGCTGCCTGACCTTGTGAAAACGAAGAACATCTCTGCCGAGTAAGATGAGTATCTCCGCTTTGGGGTCCAGTTCTGGAATTTGTTGAGTAAGATGACGGAGATGAGGCTGGTGCTGAACTGTGTTTGGGGTCGGAATCTCACTCCGATTGTTTGGAATGTCAGGACACTCAGTGAGTGTTGGGAGAGAGATGTGGACTTTTCCATCCAGTGACTCCATCTGAAGTCCTTCTGCCTTCTTTCCTGATGTTTCTATGATGCCAGAGCATGTTCTGAGACGGTATGGGAAGGTTTCACTCTCCATGCCGAAAAGTTCGAAGAGCTCTGGTCTGGCTAAAGAGCGGTTGCTCTGGTCGTCCATCATTACATAAGCTTTTATAGCTTTATCCTTTGATCCTTTGGGATAGATCCTTGCTAAGCAAATCTTTGAGCATGAACGGCCCCACTGTCCTGGACCGCATATTTCTGTGCAGCTTGTGTTGACCTCTATGTCGCTGACTTCAGTGTCGCTGACCTCAGCTTCATCCACTTCAGTTTTTCCGATACTCAATAACTTCTTTGTTGATGTCGTTGTCCTTGTACCACAAAAAACGCAGGTAGTTGCGATGATCTTCATTCACCAGGAAGCAATGGAACATCTGCTGGATGTCTGCCCGGATTGCGACCTTCTCTTTCCGGAAACGTAGCAGGACCCCGAGGAGGGTATTATTGAGGTCAGGCCCATTGAGGAGCACATCGTTGAGGGAAACACCAAAGTACTGGGCACTGGAATCGAAGACCACCCTGATTTGATTGGGTTTCTGTGGGTGGTAGACGCCAAATGTAGGAAGATACCAGCACTCTTCTTTTTTTTCTTTTTTTTTAAGTTCACAGTAATGTTTTTATTTTAAAAACATACATATTGCACATATAAGAATGATTTCATTTCTATCCCAACATCCAATCAGCACGGTTGATCAGTCTGACTGACAGGGTTTAGAAGGGTGGGTCAAGGCACTCCTAAAACATAGCCTCGTTGGCAGAGATATCAAGGAAGATAGCATAGATGATGGCAAAGTGGGCGGGCGGTTCCAGGCGCTCCTGTGTTTGGGGCAAAGTCTGGAGCTTCTCTGGTGGGGCCAGAAGACATGCGGTGGGGCCAATGCGCTGCCACACACAGCTCTCACACACTGGACCCCCAGAGTCTGCACTCTCCATGTATCGGATGGGCAGCTTGCGCATGACGATGGCCGAGTCGGCCATGATGGAGTTCTTACACCCCCGCACGGAGCAGAGGGGCGGCTGGCCTTCCGTCAGCAGGTCATCGGTCACCTCTGACCTCAGGAAGTACTCCCCGGCCAGTGTGAGCAGGTTGGTGATGGACTTGGTGATGATCAGAGAGCTCTTGGCCCGCGTCACCGCCACATACAGCAGATTCCATTCGTCCTCGGGGACATTATCAGCTCTGAACACTGAAGTTCTACTTAGTCTACTTAAGTTGTGGCGGGCACAGTGGATTTTGGCGTTGCATCACCTTAACATAGTCAGACAAGTACAACAGAGTTATATTAATATTTCCGAAGCATTTTTAATCAATAAATCCGCATTTACAATGAAGAGTGTTAAACTAACATCTTTAAGATCGCTACATTACCCACGTCTGTCGTCTCGTCCACCATAATAGCGACAAAGGGTGCCTTTTTAATCTCCATTTTGATCTCTTCTCCCATCACTTTAGCAATAGCAAAAATCAGGTCGTTTTGTATTTTGCCTGACGTCCCAGTAAACACTTTGTTTGTGGACAGGTGGTAATGTAAATCTGGGTTGTTTTCAGCCAGAAAAGAAAGAAGCTCAACGTAGTTTCCTCTGTTTGTGGACTCGGCGCTTTTATCGTGTCCCCTAAATGAAAGTTATTGTTTACCCAAAAACAGGACACAATCGATCAGTATTATCGATCAGTCAACGAAAGCTTTCGTTGTTGAGCTCCGTTTCCCTGCGCACTTTCAAAAGTTTCACATCTACCGGCATAGTTACGCATCTCAATAGTGAATATCAATAGTGCGTATCAATAGTGCGTATCAATAGTGCGTATCCAATCAAAAGACGTGCTGGGTGCTGACATCATTGAGCCTTACAGCAGGCGCCGTTGTTGCTTTTGCTCGCATCTATGTAGGTTTACTAGGTACGCCACAGGTTTTCTCGTTCCAACGTTAAGTTACAGGTCGTATCCGCGGCACCGTTTAGCGTGCAGGCGGGCAGATTTTGGAGCCCCCTAGCAACACATTTTGATTGGATAAAAGCTCTAACATAAAGGCCAGCCCTCCAAATCTCAATCGGAGACTGGAAGCAGCGCAACCAAGAGGAAAGCTATGAAATGAAGAGAATAGACTATGGGGAATCATTAATACATATTTGTGGAAAAAATATATTAAAATAAAATGTATATTCTGATGATGTTTAGGCCAGCAGAGAAGGCCTTGCTGGCCCTGATGGCACACCACTGTGTGTGTGGTCCTACGTGTTCCTGCAGGCTCTGTGCCAGCGCACCACTGTGTGTGTGTGGTCCTACGTGTTCCTGCAGGCTCTGTGCCAGCGCACCACTGTGTGTGTGTGGTCCTACGTGTTCCTGCAGGCTCTGTGCCAGCGCACCACTGTGTGTGTGGGGTCCTACGTGTTCCTGCAGGCTCTGTGCCAGCGCACCACTGTGTGTGTGTGGTCCTACGTGTTCCTGCAGGCTCTGTGCCAGCGCACCACTGTGTGTGTGTGGTCCTACGTGTTCCTGCAGGCTCTGTGCCAGCGCACCACTGTGTGTGTGTGGTCCTACGTGTTCCTGCAGGCTCTGTGCCAGCGCACCACTGTGTGTGTGTGGTCCTACGTGTTCCTGCAGGCTCTGTGCCAGCGCACCACTGTGTGTGTGTGGTCCTACGTGTTCCTGCAGGCTCTGTGCCAGCGCACCACTGTGTGTGTGTGGTCCTACGTGTTCCTGCAGGCTCTGTGCCAGCGCACCACTGTGTGTGTGTGGTCCTACGTGTTCCTGCAGGCTCTGTGCCAGCGCACCACTGTGTGTGTGTGTGGTCCTACGTGTTCCTGCAGGCTCTGTGCCAGCGCACCACTGTGTGTGTGTGGGGTCCTACGTGTTCCTGCAGGCTCTGTGCCAGCGCCTGTTGCAGCTCCAGCTCCTCCCTCTCCTGCTCCAGGCTGTACTGCTGCACCCAGTCCAGCTCCGCCCCCCCGGGGTCTGGTTCTCCTTGTTCTGCAGTCTGTTTGTTGTCCGAGTCCAGCAGGTCGCTGTGGTAGGTCATCTCCTGGGCGTTGGGGTCGGTGTCGGGGCTGCTGGTGGTCTCGTCCTTGCAGGCTGAGCTCTGTGGCTCTTATGAGATCGTCGTTTCTCAACTCTTGGGCTTTGTGTTCCTGCAGGCTCTGTGCCAGCGCCTGTTGCAGCTCCAGCTCCTCCCTCTCCGGCTCCATGATGGCGGCGTGGGAGCTCCAGCCCAGGCTGAGGGGGGGGCGTGTGGACTCCGTGCAGTGGGACAGCAGCGTGAGGTAGCGGGGGATCACCACCTGCTGATCCAGCTTGCTGTTGAGGGACAGCTTGGTGTTGAAACGGTAACGCTTCAGGTGGAGGATCAGGACTCTGGGCAGTCGACTGAATTTGTTCGTCATCATCGCCGCTTTCCCACTGCACTTCTCACACGACTACTCGATCTCCTCCATCCTGAAGAAGAGGTCCAGGGAGTCCTGGATGGACTCCCTGGACCTGCCTCGCCTCCGATGGACAGGTCGTTGAACTGTTCCCGCTTGGTGACCACCTCCCCACAGCCTTTGCAGGTGATGGTGTGCTGCAGCTCAAACTCCATGTTGACCACCACGGGGCAGGTGTAGATGCGGGAGGTGTCCGTCTCGTTGACCTTCTCCACGTCCTCCTTCAGCTGGTCCAGACACTGGCTCAGGAACTCATGGGCGTCATTCTGCATGTCTCCAGAGAAGCGCTTTGCCATGGAAGAGATGGCCTTCTTCACCCTCCTCAGGTCTTTCTTCACCTTGGGGCAGGAGATGTCCTTTTTTTTTTTGCCAACAGGTGGGCAAAGCACTTGAGCAGGTCGTCGGAGGGGACCTTCTTCCAGTGGAGGCACTGCCTCAGCAGGTCGGAGAAGGAGGGCAGGCTGAACAGGGACTGCAGGATGGCGTTCATGTAGCAGGTGTTTCCCAGGTTGGGGAATCCTTGCAACGGGGGCTGGGACTGGGCCAGGGTGGAAGGTCTGGGCTGGGAGTGATTGGGCAACATGAGACTTCTTTTGGCAGAGGAGGGCTGGGTCGTACCGGACCTGTTGACCCGAGAGAAGTTGGAGTAATGAGAATAACCACCGTTATCTGTTTGAACATAAACACTTAACAACAGCCACGCGCATCATTCGACTGATTCTCTATACGGCTACAGACAGGGGTGTTTAACCCGCCTCGTGTCGTGATAGGGGTAAGTCCGCTAGGCAGAGAGCTGGCCACACTCCGGTAAGCTGCGCCAGTCTCCGCTTTGTTTCTAACCGGTAGCGATTCGACCCCACTCTGACAAGGCAGGTGGGTCTCCGCTCTGGTAGATACTATGGAAAATCCTCCTTAGGGATGGTTTGCCGTCTGTAAAGAGTGTTTGTTTTGAGTAACAATGCCCTTTATCGACGTAGGTTTATTATGCCTGATAACCAAAAACCGGCCGCACGCTCATGAGCTGGGCCAGGTCTTGATAGACATGGAGGAGTTTTTGATGTAAATAACGGTCCCTCCATACGGCTACAGACAGGGGTGTTTAACCCCCTTTGTGTCGTGATAGGGGTTAGTCCGCTAGGCAGAGAGCTGGCCACACGCTGGTAAGCTGGGCCAGTCTCCGCTTTGTTTCTAACCGGTAGCGATTGGACCACGCTCTGACAAGGCAGGCGGGTCTCCGCTCTGGTAGATAACATGGGAAAATCACCTTTACTGAAAAAGTAAGGTGGGGATTTTCCTTCTTTTGCCTCTTTATGAGGTAGCAGCCATGAAGAGGAAACCGGTGGTGGGGTCATTACCGACCCCTCCGCCAGTGAAACCGGGTCACGCTGCCGTGGGGGGCCGTAGCGGGCCCTCCCAGTGGTCAGCGGCGGGGGCTGGGGATGCCGAGTGGGGCATGGCTCCGTCGGTAGAGGTGACTCCCCCCCCATACAGTAGAGTACATCCTGTTATAATGTTCCCCCCCCCCCCCCCCCCATACAGTAGAGTACATCCTGTTATAATGTCCCCCCCCCCCCCCATACAGTAGAGTACATCCTGTTATAATGTCCCCCCCCCCCCCATACAGTAGAGTACATCCTGTTATAATGTAATCACGCCAAAAACTCAGTTTCGCAGCCGTTGACGGCCTAGTCGTCACCACGGCGGAAGAAGAAGAGGTGGAGGGTCGCTGGAGGGGGAGGTGGCTGGCAAGGTGCCTCTTAGCCTCCTCCATCGCGGCCAGGCGCACCGTCAAGGTGTCCATGGCGGGACCGAATAGCCCTTGTCTCTCTATTGGAGTATTCAGTAGGGCCATCCGGTCCGCCCCGGTCATGGTGGTGAGAGACAGCCACATCTGTCGCTGCTGCACCACCGCGTTTGCCATCAGGCGACCCCCACAAACCGCGACGCCCTGGGCCAGGTACATCGTCGCGGCACTGAGCTTGCTCAGAAGCACCGCCTCCGCTGCAGACAAACCGTTGGGTCGGTCTGTGGTGATTTTCGCAATGGCGGCGTTAAACCCGGCGATGTTATTCGCCGCTGCCGCCGCCTGCGCACCGAGAGCGTAGCTCTTGTCTACCAGGGTGGCGTTAAACCTGTCACGCTGGTTGGGCGGCATAGTTTTTTTAGGCACCGACCAGGCGCTGGACCCCGGTACCAAGTAGGCGGCTAGCGCTGGTTCGAGCGGCGGGGAGCCGTTGGTCATCCCCTCCGCGAGCCCCTCCACTCTGGTAAAGGGCAAGAACGCCTTCACCGGCGCCCTGCCTGTGAGTGGTTCTCCCCACTTGTCCTCCACGAACTTATCTAAGCCCGGGAGGACAGCGTTAGGAGGTTGGTCCTGTCGCTTCGCCCTTTTCCCGTAAAACAGGTCCTTCTCCCAGAAGGACTCCGTTGGGGGAGGGGAGGCGGGACGGGGAATTGCCAACACGCCTGCCGCAGCTTCCAGGAGGCCCTGGAAGTCGTGGTGGAGTGATGGGGGGGGCGAGGGCGGGGAGCACGTGCTCTACCTGCCGCCCGCTCTCATCAGAGCTTTCTGATTCTGACACTGGCACCGACCACTCAGCTGGGTGAGGGCGGCGTGATGTCAGGGCCGGCTGAGCCGTCGGGACCATCCCTACTTGGGGAGGTGCCTGCCCAGAACGCCGTTCTTGCTTGTCCTCCGCTGCTAGAAAATCGCAGCGGCAGGTGTCCCGGAGGAACTTCTTCGTGGTCGGCGGCGGACGATCCATCGCTGAAGGGAAAAGTCTCCTCCGCTGAAAAGTGTCCTCCGCTGCTTGGAAGTCGCAGCGGCAGGCGTCCCGGAGGAACTTCTCCATAGGCGGCGGACGATCCATCTTGAAGGGAAAAGTCTGGCGGGTCCTCCAGTCTTAGTAGTCGTCCTTCTCAGTCTTCAGATATAAACCCGTGCTGAACTTTTTTGGGAGAATGATGGAGCGAAGTACGCCCTTTTATATAGCACCCCAGGCGGGCGCAGGCATTGAAAAATTCAGTCATTGGCTACTTTAGGTAGCGGGTAAACCAATAGGAGCAGAGCTCCCCTATGGGGCGGAGCTCCACGATATAGAACTGTTTACACTGTGCAATCAGCGTGGTGATACACGTGAGCGATTCTGAGCGAACAAATGTTTGTTTACTATCGAACATTACAAAGAAATACTGCATTTAGCCTAAGTTATGAGGTAGTAACGCAATAGTAACGCCCAGTCACTTGAATAAGTAACTTTAATCCGATTACTGATTTGGAAATAGTATCGCGTTAGAATACTCGTTACAGAAAAAAGTATTCAGATTAGAGTAACGCGTTACTTAGTAACGAGTTACCGGCATCACTGATGACAACACAGGTAGACTACACACCTCCTGTGCACATTCACTGTCACAAACCTCCATGACCTGACATCCATGACCTGGACTCTGAAAGCGTGTATCAAAAAAGGTCCAATTTAGTGTAGCGTAGCTTTGCAGCCTGAGATCTCTTGGATTACACAGGACAGAAATCACAGTAAATAGTGTAGTAATACAAATTGCAGGTCTTCTTGTTACTGCGTTTCCTTGATCTGTCATTGATCGGTAATTTTTCTTATTTTCTTGTGACAAACTGTCAACAGAGAATTTCATTTTGTGTTTGAGTTCATCAATCTTTCTCTCTGCCTCTGGAGGAGAGACATCTGCTGCTGAAGAATGATGACATATTTACCGGGAAGAGAAATGCTGCCATGATTGGCTTTGAGTAAGAACATCACGTTTTATGTGTTGTCATTTTCATGTGCATACGGGTGGGTCCAGAACACCTACCAGGGAATGACTTGCAGGGTCTTACATGCAGGCCAGACGTCAGACAGTTTCGAGGTCAAGACCGGAGTGCGACAGGGATGTCTACTGTCACCCTTCTTGTTCCTCCTGGTCATAGACTGGATAATGAAGACCATCACAGCGGGCAAGAAGGAAGGCATACAGTGGACCCTCTGGTCACAGCTTGATGACCTCGATTTTGCTGACGACCTGGCACTCCTGTCACACAGAGTATGCTATTCCGAACACAGCCTCTGTCTTTCCTCAAATGTTGTCTGTTCCTTCTGCACATTTTTTTAGGAACTAGCGCAACAAACGCTTTTCAAAATAAAAGTCCCTCCAACATTATGCCTTGAAGGCAACACAATCACTCTGGATGGTAGCCTATTGGACATCCAGTTGTTTCGTCTCACGACCCACTTAGGTTCTTTCGGATCATAGGCGCGTTCGAGCATGAGCTCAAAGTATTCCATCACGCAGAGTGTCCCCCCTGTAGGCTACTTTTGATTGATTGAAAACTTTATTAGAAGATTTGCAGAAGTAGGTACATGAAAGTACATATTACATACAAGGTCAACTAACAGGATAAAAACCCAAGAAAGCCACTGGCTTATTTCAATTGGGGTCCTTGATTCTCAATTCATCGTTACATGTAAGACAGACAGAAAAACTAGTACTATCTACAAGATAATACAGACAAATAACTATTACTATCTACAAGATAAACATACATCCATCATGGGAAGAACAATACAACTGCTGCCAAGGAATCGAATGGTTCTAAAAGTAAGTCCCAGACGTTTCATGCAGTTTTCTGCTGTTTTGCAGCGGCATAAGACAAGAGGGCACTGATGAGCACATTCCCCAAAGCAGCTGACTATTTGGGTGGGTTTTAACATGGAAGTTTTTTCAAAAAAATGTGGGGTCATCATCACCTCTTACACACAAGGACTCTTGCATGTGGGACAGTACTTGCACTCACCAGAGGATGAGAAAGAGGACTCAGAGTCAGCCTCATCAGCAAGTACCATTTTAGGCATGTGTCAAGTGCATGCGACATTTTTTTTACTTGCCTAAAGCCAGAGAATGACATTTATATAACAATACAATCTCTACAAACTCGTAACAAGTGTGTAAACAAAATAAACAAGAGTCTGTCAGCTGAACTCAGAGAGGATCGCGGGGACCACCAGGGTCCAGAGGTACATGGGCCAGGCCTCAACATGGCCTGGTAGTTGCTGTCCTGCCTGTAGGAACAAGAACATGACTTACGGTAATGATTCCCAACCAGGGGTACAAGTGAACAGCTTGCAGGGAGTACATAGAAAGATTGGGGATCACAATTTAAAGTCATCTGACAATAATTAAATGAAGCCAGCCCATCTACAGCAGCACCAGAGCACTAAACACCTATTGGTAAAACTGGCACATTTTTCAATTGAAGTAATAAAAAAAAAAAGGAAAGCTCAGCTTTTCACATGTTTTATCAAATAGATTGAACAAGAGAAGTCAAGCCACGCTGTTTTGACAATTTCCATTCTCGACGACTTACCTTTAATAAATTCCTCCAGTTCCACTGCTTGCTCGTTGCAGTCACAGTATTAACTGTGTAGAGTATTTTTTATTGTGCTTTGAAACTTTACCTGTTCAGAGTGTACATGGATAAACACTGTCACCAAAAGACCGAAAAACATTCAAACTGAACTTGTCTTCCATGAAAGTATAATCTCTTAAATCGAATACATGCACATACTGTAGTCAATGATATGGTGTCACACCGTCATACACTGACTGGCTGTGTGAATAAAACACACTCCAATCATCACTTTGATGTGCCACTAATCATCTTCATGAGGTTGAGAACATGCTCTTCCAGTTTATCAATCTGTGAAAGAGAAATAAAGTCAAGGTAACATTGTGCAAAGGCTATTCTAGTATTTCTACCTTCTGAAATAATGGCTAGGACTGGTGATATCAAGCAAAAGTGTTCTTTATATACAAATCTGCTGACATACACTTGTGATCACTTTCAATTCAATAAAACGAGCTATTAGATATTCACTTTCGTATTCTGGACGTACAATTCGCATTTCTCAAAAACAACAAACTGTCAACTTATATGACGTCTTGCTGCAAGGCATTCTGGAACCTGCAGTTCCACCCATTCTTAGCTAATACAACAGAAATGTACTTCTTTTTAACTATCTTAACGATAAATAATAACTCTTTTAACTGTCAATCAATCATGTAACATATGAATCAATCATGTAAGCTATGAAGTTACAACAGCTATCCTACTGATGATAATGATTATGTGTAGAAGTGTTCTGGTCTGATGGCGTTTAGGAAGGTGTGGAGGGGTGTCCAGAAATATAGCCCGGGTGAGCCCCTCAACCAGGTCTCGGGGTGGTAAAAGGGTAGCCAGCCCCTCGGCCCCGAGCCTGGTGGAGTGGAGAGGAAAACAACAACCCATACGACGAAGAAGAAGAAGGCGTTTAGGAAGAAAGGACGACTCTCTCACCTTTCTCTTCAGGTCCACGTAGCAGCAGCATTGGTTGTAAGGACCTGAAATAAAACAGATCAGTCAAATCAAATCAATATAAAATGTCACCACCATCTTCAAACAAGGCAGGATGTCAACATTGTTTCCCTGTGTTCTATTGGCAGACTCAGGGCTGCACGTATGGATACACTACATGTATATGGATATTTTTCTAAACGCACATTTTTGTTGTACAAGTGGGCCTCTCAACCACATGAACACGGTGTTTTCACTCACATAGACGGAGATTTCTCTAAACGGATAAAAAAGTGAAGAAATATAGGCGAAAAAATATCCGATTGAGTGGATCAGTGTGGTTATGTTAAACGGCGCTGGTGTTGATGCAACGACGTCAAGCGTCGAGCCGTTCTCACATGCGCATTGAAGCAAAACGGTTGTCAACAGCAACAATGGCTCAACTTCAACGTCATATTGGTGCAACCCAGTCCAGTAGGCTACCAGATATGATGTTGTAATGTATGCACATATTTTGCTACCACGGTTGCCAGACGGAATTGACAATGTCCAGGCCAACCGGTCTAAAAGCTGCCGAATCCACCCGTCCAGTGTGACCAAAAGTAGCCCAATCTGGCAACACTGCTTGCTACGTTCTTGCAGCTCGCGCGAACACAGGTTCTTCCATCAGCGCTCGCCTGCTGCTTCGATTGCAGACTCAAGTTAACGCGCGTGCAGAAAGATGCCACGAAACTCGTGTCCGGTAGCTTTCTTTCAAGGAATTTCAAAAATAAAAGTCCCGTAAAACAATTGTTATTTCTCGCCGTGAGAAATAGAGATGCGGCGTGAGAGCGTGAGAACTGGTTGAAATGCGTGAGTCTCACGGCGATTGCGTGAGACTTGGCAGCTCTGTTGGTGCATCTAGTCATTAGTTAGCCGTCACATTACATTAGTTATTATACATTACATTACTTATTATACAATACATTACTTATTAGAGGTCATGAGTGGAACAATTCAAAAACGTGGGTTCACATACCAACGACGTGAATCAGGCTCCACTGACCACTGTTGTGTGCCACAATGTGCGAATTCGGCGCGCTATAATTCGCAATTAAGTTTTCATTCCTTCCCAAGCAACTCTGAGGCAAATGCTAAGTGGCTAGCGAAGATTCGGCGGGACGCATTTCGTGTCACCAAGAACAGCAAAGTGTGCAGTCAGCATTTTGAACCAGGTGATTTCGCTGTGCCAGCTGCAGGTGGGTTAACGAGGCTGAAGAAAGGAGCCATCCCCTGTCTCTTTAAATGGAACCAGTTCGCCAAATCAGCACCCAGGCTAGGTGTGTGGGAGCGCCGTGAGCGTGCTGCGGTCGCCCCTATGATAGCAATGCAGGACTCCTCTGATGAGATGGAGGTCACCCTGCCAGACCACGATTATTGCGTGGCTCCTGATCCTGCTGCTTTGGATGACGTCCTGGCCCAAAACGAGTCATTGAGGAAGGACATAGAAAGGCTCCAGAAACAGCTAGAGACCGTCCAGCTACAGGCCAACTTCAGCCTGCGGCGATTCGCAGGTTCCGACGAGGACATACGCTTTTACACCAGGTATGTCTGATTTGTATATATATATATATAATAATTATTATTTTTTTAAATGCAGTTCTGCATTTTTTAAATTACAAAGTTTGAAAATATATACAGAAAAAACATTTTGGCCTGTAATCTGTTAAAAATATGATCAAAACACCAAATTAAATGCAGTTCTGCATTTTTTTTATTACAACGTTTGTGGAAATATATACAGAAAAAACATTTTGGCCTGTAATCTGTTACATATAGCAAACAAGCACAGCTAAAGGAACAGTGAACAGAACAGTAACAGAAACTACTAAAACTAGCAGTGCAATTAATAAACGATACTGCGGGAAGCAGCATTAAATTAACAAACATTCCACATCTCAAGGCATCGAAGTAATGATGGGAAAATATATGAATACAATATACAAAAATTGTTACTAGTAAAATAAAAAAGATGACTACATTTAAGCTACACATCCACAGATGATTTGAACATTAGAACATAGTAGAACATTACTATCCTCAATTACTCTCAAAATGATTCGAGAGGCTAACATATAATGCATGCATCGTTTAATGCATTTCATACAGTACTTAGGTATCTCAACAACTTAACAATAAATACCACTGGTGAAAAATATAGATATAAAACTTGACTGGTGGATAGTCCAAATCACTGTGGGTAGTCCAGTTAGAACTATGATGTCCCTTTCCCATTTCCCTCTCTCTCTCTTCACAGTAAAAAACAGGTCAGAAATCTTGGTGTAATTCTAGACTCCGATCTAAACTTCAACAGCCACATAAACTCAATAACTAAATCAGCCTACTATCACCTGAAAAACATAACAAGAATGAGAGGTTTCATGTCCAAGCAAGACCTTGAAAAACTCATCCATGCATTTGTTTCGAGTAGACTTGATTATTGTAATGGTCTACTAACAGGCCTATCTAAAGGAGCTGTTCGTAAATTGCAGCTCATCCAAAACGCCGCTGCTAGGGTCCTAACAAAAACAAAGAAATTTGAACACATTACACCAATCCTGAGATCCCTGCACTGGCTACCAGTCTCTCAGAGAATTGAATTCAAAATCCTCCTAATTACATACAAATCACAAAATGGTCTTGGACCAAAATACATATCAGATCTCCTCCCACCCTATATTCCCGCAAGGTCCCTAAGGTCAGCTGAGACAAATCAGCTAATAATTCCAAGAGTAAAAACAAAACACGGTGCAGCAGCTTTCAGTCACGCTGCTGCATGCTCCTGGAACAAACTCCCTGAAGAAATCAAACAGGCCCAAACCCTTAAAATATTTAAATCTAAACTAAAAACCTTCATGTTTTGCACCAGTTATGATTAAACACAAACACTTCTATCAATGTCTTTTTTCCATTAACTATTGTCTTTTTAAATGTTTTATCTATTTACTTCTTACATTTGCTTTTATTCATTGTAATTTTTATTTTCTTATGCTCCTCTTGTGGAGGGATGTGGAGGGATATGGAGGGATATGGAGTGGTGTAGAGGGATGTAGAGGGATGTAGAGGGATGTAGAGGGATGTGGAGGGATGTAGAGGGATGTAGAGGGATGTGGAGGGATGTAGAGGGATGTGAAGGGATGTGGAGGGATGTAGAGGGATGTAGAGGGATGTAGAGTGATGTGGAGGGATGTAGAGGGATGTAGAGGATTGTAGAGGAATGTGGAGGGATGTAGAGGGGTGTAGAGGGATGTAGAGAGATGTAGAGGGATGTAGAGGAATGTGGAGGGATGTGGAGGGATGTAGAGGGTTGTAGAGGGATGTGGAGGGATGTGGAGGGATGTAGAGGGTTGTAGAGGGATGTAGAGGGATGTGGAGGGATGTAGAGTGATGTAGAGGGATGTAGAGGGATGTAGAGGGATGTAGAAGGATGTGGAGGGATATGATTAAACACAAACACTTCTATCAATGTCTTTTTCCCATTAACTATTGTCTTTTTAAATGTTTTATCTATTTACTTCTTATATTTGCTTTTATTCATTGTAATTGTTATTTTCTTATGCTCCTCTTGCTGTATTTTTAAATAATGCATGTAAAGCACTTTGAATTGCCCCTGTTGTATGAAATGTGCTATACAAATAAACTTGCCTTGCCTTGCCTTGCCTTTATGCGTAGATACAATAACCAGGCCAGGTTACTATCAAAGGTTTTAATGAATGCGTGAACTTGTGGTTCTGCAAAGACAACAGAATACAACTGTAAGAACATTACACAGACTCCACTGAACATACATATATACACATATACTTATGCCACATGCTATCTACCCTATAACACATATACATATATACAGCACATCAAACATACACCTAGCATACGTACAGCATATGGGCAGTAGTGCGCACGCGCCAGTCATAACATCATGCAATCTCCCCAACCGACAAACATTCAACATCTAATACACATGAACTACTCTCAATGCTGAGGAAACACGGAGGATTACTCACTTTATCGTGGACGCACAACTCACGATACATAACAATCTTAACTAAACTCTACTTAACTCTACTAAACTTAACTAAACGCAACTTTCTCCGCTCGTGGTGTTGCTCAACCTGCCAGTATTCCTTTTCCGCTCGTACTTCCTGGTCCCGCCCTCTGCTGGCCAGTGATTGGCCGCTTTGACCACTCAGTCCTCCAAAGCCTTTTTAACAGCCGCCCCCAAATTCACAGAGTGAATTTGAACATCCGAAAAGGCTAGAGGGTCCAGATAAGCAGCGACGATCACTCTTCTTCAGGAAGGGCAGGGAGGCTGATGATTTCCATTTCTGACGGGCCTGGAGTCCTGGAAGGTAGTGCCTGAGAAAGTGTTTCCAAAAGTGGTCAGCCAATGTCTGGCTATATCGCCATCTTCTGCGACCTAGGGTCTTGGGACCCTTATAAACGACCTGAGGTAGGGATGCATCCCGCCGCCCCATGCGGAGACAGTTGGGGGTGATGGGATCAGGGTCCGCTACGTCTGATGCGAGGTCGCTGCTGCGGCGGAGACGTCCACCCACTCTGATGAGTACTGTAGCCTCGTCAAGCTCTGGGGCAAGTGCCATGAGGCGGCTGGATTTTGCCACCGGTTTACTGGCCTTCAGCTGGGCTACCTCATCCGCAAAGGAGTCTCTCTGTGCCTGTTGCAGGGCTTCCAGTTCGGCAACAGCGTAGGTGTCAGCTGTCAGGGAAGTTGACGGGTCCGCCGCCCCATGAAGCTGGCGGGCAATGACTTCCAGGTAGTCACGCAGGGTCTGTTGTTGCTGTAGATCTGGCAGCGATGAAACTGAGATTGTCAGCACAGCAACAGCAGGTCTCATCTCGTGGTCGAGCTCGTTGCCGGGTGAACCCGGCTTCTCAGGCCACGCTGTTGGTGGCAGTTTCAGGAATGCTGGGCCATGGGTCCGCCTGCAGCCATCACTCAGGTCTTTGAGGGCGAGTCTTCGCGTGAGGTCGTCAGCTGGGTTGACTCTTGATGGCACGTATCGCCATGTGGCAGACCCTGTTAGTCCTTGAATTTCCGCCACTCGAGTGTCCACAAAAACTTTGTAGCGACACGATTCTGACAGCACAGCCAGAAGTGAGTGGCCTAAGGCAGGGCCTGGAAGTAGGAGCTCGTTGAGGTTGTGGCCTTGGTATGGAAAGGAGCAATTATACACCACCCGGTTCTTTCCATTGTGTTGGACTATATGGTGTGGTATATACCATGCCTCTTCTGTCTTCTCCACCTGATGTGGCTCCAATTTCACAGCGTAGCCTGCTTCTTCTAGTTTGTGAATCTCTGCCGGGTAAGTAGCGGTTTGTTCCGGATCCTTAGCCAACTGTTTCTCAATTCCCCTCAGCTGCGGGAGCACAGCTTCCGGTGAGGCATGTAGCTGTGGCATGGGTTTGACTCGAAGTAGGGGTGTGGCGTGGCGCTCAATGCCATTGACGTTCACTCTCACCGTCTGCTCTTGAAGGAGGTGCACGGCCTCCTGGTCTTGACGCGATCTCACGGCCAACTTCTTACTACGATACGGCAGCACGTCCATCGGCCGCAACTTCTCCACGTGATGGGACGGGTCTGTCGGGGATGCTGTGGATGTGAAGAGACACTGTGGCTGGTCACGATCAAGCTTGATGTCTTGAGCTGGGCCTTGCAGAGTCCATCCCAGCCGTGTTTTCACCGCAGCTGGTCCACCAGGCGGGCCCAATCTAACAGGCGCTATGGGGGTGATGAGGTGTGTGTAGTCAGAGCCGATCAGCAACACTGGATGAACTTTATTCAGTGGCTGGAGAGGTAACCAGGCTAGATGTTTGTACTTCTGCTGTAGTGCACCGACAGGATGGGTGTGCTCTGCCAGACCCAGCTGCTCGGCGGAGAATGCACTCTGGATCTTGTACCTCTTCTTTGGCTCAGCAACGGGGGATATGGTGAAGGATACGGCCGCCCCGTGAAGCACCTGCAGCTCCTGCCTGACTGTGCGGAGGACCAAATCTTCTGGCTTGCCTTTCAGGCCTAACTTCTGTGCTGCGGCCTGGAGAAGGATGGTCCTCTCTGATCCGTCGTCTAAGATAGCATATGCTTCCAATGACCTGTTTCCATTTCTTATGATGACCTTACTGATCTTCAGGAGCACTTTACAGTTGGATACTGGGCGGTCGACATACAGGACTTGGCTAGGTGTGTTCACGAGACAGATATCCGTTGCTGGCACTTCATCCTCTGCTCTCTCGTTCACTTCATGCAGTACAATCAGGTGTCTTCTGTTGCAAGTCTTGCATGGGGTCTTCAGTGTGCACTTAGCTGCGTGATGACCGCGGCCACAGCGCCAGCATCGGTTGTTACCTTTGATCCATGCCACCTTCTGCTCTTTGTTCAGCTGCTTGAAGTTGGTACAATTGTTCAGAAAGTGGCTGGTGTTGTCGCAGTATGGACAATAGGCTTTCCCTTTCTCCACGTTGCTTTGGTGGCTGGCTGAAGGCTCCGATGCAGGCGCTGTGGGGGGACTTGTCGCTGCAGTCTCATTTGTACCCAGGAGAATGGTGGTGGTCTTGCTGTATTGTGTTGAGTCCCTCTGGTTCTCCCTCCTCCGGTTGGATGACTCGTCCCTCTCGTAGCTGACACACTGAACGATTTCTTCCTGCACTTCGAGTTCATACTCTAGCCACTCAGCAAAGTCAATGAGCGTGGGGATGGTTACTCTCAGGGGGTGGATGAACCTCTTGAAGCTGGCAGTGAGGTCATGAGGTAGCTTACCCAGCAATCTGTGGACGTGGGAACCACAATGCAGCACTACACGGCCTCTCTCCCCCAGCTGTGCTAACATGCCCACCAGTGAGCGTACACGGAGGGCAAACATGCGAAAGGCTTTCGCATCTCCACTGCGGACATCTGGACCATCCATCACCTCTGCGATGCGTTGCACAGCCAGCTTGTGAGGCTGCCCATACATCTTGGTGAGGGCTAACATGGTGTCTGTGTAAGGCTGTCTGGAGTAACTATAAGAATCTGCCACGAGCAAGGCCTCCTCACATCTCAGGTGGTCTGTGAGGATCTGGAACTTGTACCGCTCCGTGGCATCATCCGGGAGGATGTTCTCCAGTGCAATCCTCATCCTTGAGAACTCTCTTGGATCTGGTGATGTCAGTTGTGGAATCGATGGCTTGGGTCCTCTATATGTACGCTCTCTGGGGGGTGGGGGTTCTGCATAGTAAGGATGACGCAGGGTGTACCCTCTCTCTGTTCCATCTGGATACCTATCCCATGGGCCACGCGGTGTGTAGCCTGACCGTGACTGTGTTCTCTGGCCATACTGGTCTGCACAGGGGTAGCTTGTGTGGGGAGAGGCAGAATAGTATGGTGTGTGAGAGGGGTCTTCTTCCACCTGGTGTGAAACTCTAAGGTGGGAGAGATCCTCTGCTAGCTTCTCAACATGGTTAGGAGGGGGGAGGTACTCCTCTCCATGGCCAGCAGGATACCCAGTTGGTTGCATCCGGGCTGGTGTTGGGTGCCACCTCTCTTGCCGATCATATGGGCTTGGTGGCAGGCGGGAACGTGGAGGTATCTGTGGGGTTGCAGACCTGGATGGGGCTCTCACACCTGCCTCCAGGCTCTGGCACTGTTGCTGGAGCTCTTTGTTCTGTTGCTTCAGTTCTTTCAGTGCAGTAACAAGGCCCCATACCTGTCTAGTCTGGTCCCAATCCTTTGTCAGCTGGTCCCACTCCTTGGCCATTTCTCTCTGGTCTGGTGCACCGCCATGGCTGATCGGCGATGCGGCCCTGGAGGGGAGGGGCCCTACCTCTGTAGTATGGAGCCGCCTCTGGGACCCTGGTCCGCTTAGGTCGTAGTCCGACAGGTGGGAGGGAACTATTCCCCGTCTTCTGGGTCGGGTGACCATCTCCTCTGGCTTAGGGTGTTGCATCTTCCACAGCAATTTGCCTATCCGGCTCGAAGGACCATTGAAAAATATAGATATAAAACTTGACTGGTGGATAGTCCAAATCACTGTGGGTAGTCCAGTTAGAACTATGATGTCCCTTTATGCGTAGATACAATAACCAGGCCAGGTTACTATCAAAGGTTTTAATGAATGCGTGAACTTGTGGTTCTGCAAAGACAACAGAATACAACTGTAAGAACATTACACAGACTCCACTGAACATACATATATACACATATACTTATGCCACATGCTATCTACCCTATAACACATATACATATATACAGCACATCAAACATACACCTAGCATACGTACAGCATATGGGCAGTAGTGCGCACGCGCCAGTCATAACATCATGCAATCTCCCCAACCGACAAACATTCAACATCTAATACACATGAACTACTCTCAATGCTGAGGAAACACGGAGGATTACTCACTTTATCGTGGACGCACAACTCACGATACATAACAATCTTAACTAAACTCTACTTAACTCTACTAAACTTAACTAAACGCAACTTTCTCCGCTCGTGGTGTTGCTCAACCTGCCAGTATTCCTTTTCCGCTCGTACTTCCTGGTCCCGCCCTCTGCTGGCCAGTGATTGGCCGCTTTGACCACTCAGTCCTCCAAAGCCTTTTTAACAACTGGATAACTAAAAGTAATTCAAGTAACATGGAACATCAAATAATTTCACATTAGTTAGTTTTTACCTTGTATGCTGTCTCATAAGCAGATATAACTGTATTGACCGAGAGAGGTACGCTAACATTTGGCATAGTATCTTTAAAGCACTGAGGTGTCACAAACCTGTAAACCACATTGATGTTGTATCATAACCTTTAGAGTGACCATGTTACCAGTCTTTGTACTGAAGACCCAGGCAGCCATTTTGTAGGGTCTATTTCTTTAGTCAGTAAACAGTAAAGCACCAAGTCGCTCCCTTTAGTCTCTTCCCCGGTCAAACAGGAAGGTTGTGTTCTCTGACTACCCTGACGACCCTGACGTTACACCTGATTGGCTTAATGAACAGGAAGTGGTTTTTAAAACCTCTCTTAAGATGCATCAGTGAGCTACTAAAGCCCCCTGCCCACTGTGCGATGTTATGTCGGTGAACCCCTCACACTGTGCGATTGTGAATTCAGTCCTACCGTCTCCGACGTGATCAGACCTTACGACGTGCGTGCTCACACTGTGTGATTGTGCTAAAACTGTACGATTGCTCTCAGCCACGATTGTCATCCACGATTGCTTGTGACGCGACTTGTGCAGTTGTTGAAATTGTTCGACTGTGAACTGTAAACAATACAAAGGTTCCTACCTAACTGTAAACAATACAAAGGTTCCTACCGTGAGTCAGAAATGGCGGACCAACAGCAATTAGCTGCAATGCTAGTATGCGCGTTCTTTTGTGCAGAAAAAACAAAAAAAAGAAGACGCAGGATTTGGACCCGCAAGTGGTTGACCAGACGTGGACAGTACGGCCTTTCTGTTCTTCAGCGCGAATTGGAGGTAACGTTACTTAAAGTTAATGTATTCTTTATTTATGCTAGCTTGCTAATACACAAAGCACGCCCGATCGATCTGATTGCCTACTATGTGACTGACATGCTCAGCTACTAGCTAATGGTATTTCACTGGCTAGACACAGGCTAGCTTGTGCTTTATGCAGCATGTCAATGTTAACAACGTTGTGTTTACAGTGTGTTTAGCGAGAAGCTAACACCGTCATCATTTTGCTATTTGTGTGACCTTCCCAAGCCACTAAACCAGCTAGCTAGCTGTCAATGGTAGCCTGAATATAGGCAGATAGCTTGCTAGCTAGATAACGTTTAGGTGAAACTGATAGCTGGTTAATGCACTTCGTAGATACCCCCCTGGTCAAGCCAAACTGAACTGTTTTTGAAACATTTTGGGCTCCCACCTTTGTTGACATGAATGGATAAGGCAAAACCGTTTTTTCCACTTTTGATTATAGAATGATGACATGAAGGGCTTTAGAGACCTGCTGAGGATGTCTGTTGAGAACTTCAACATTCTACTGGGGAAGGTAGCCCCACTAATCACCAAGCCAGGACACCCACCTCAGAAGGGCCATTACTGCAAAAGAAAGATTGTCAGTCACACTGCGATTTCTGGCTACAGGTATAGGCCTACGTTTTACATTTTGTATATGATCTAAAAGTACGGTTGTATTCAAAGTTGTTACTAAATATCATCCTTTTCAGGGGAGACCTTCAACTCATTGAGTTTCCAGTACCGCATAGGTAGCTCAACACTGAGCAGGATTGTGATGGAAACATGTGATGCCCTGCATGCTGTCTTAAAGGATGACTTTTTGAAGGTATCTGACTGTATAAATTCTATTATTCACATTTGAAAAATAGTAAAACTCTCTGGATCACTGTGGATAGTCCGGTTAGAACTTTGGCAGTCTTAAAGGGGGGGTTTCCATAAAGGGTTCCTTTATTTCTCTGCACTGTCTTTTGTAACTTGGTTTGGTTTTCATAGTCACACTGTAACTAAACTAATAAACTAAAACATCTGAGTTTGAAACCCTTAAACTAAAGTTATTGGTGTACTGTACTACTGTACTTGCAAGCTCCTAATTAGAAGCTTCCTCTGTTCCTTGCATCAAATTCCTGCAGCAGCACGCGCCTGGCTAGTGATTGGCCACTCAGTCCCCACAGTCTTAAAGAAACAGACAGCCATCTCAAGAATGTGTTTTGAGGATATTATTATAAAAAGCCTGATAATCCTCTTTCTTTCATAGACACCAACATCAGAATCTGAGTGGCGAGCAATCGCCAAGGACTTCTGGGACAAGTGGCAGTTTCCAAACTGTCTTGGTGCGGTGGATGGAAAGCACATTTACATTCAGCCACCAAAGAAGTCTGGAAGCATGTTCCACAACTATAAGTCCAGGTTCTCCATCCTACTCATGGCAGTGGTTGACGCAAATTACAAATTCACATATGTGAATGTGGGTGTCCAGGGCAGGGTGTCGGATGCTGGCTTGTTTGCAGAATCTGACCTCAGAGCAGCCATGGACAGCAACCTCCTGCATGTTCCCCCTGCTCAGCCACTACCAAATGCAGACGTGGAGATGCCCTACATGTTTGTGGCAGACGAAGCCTACCCTCTGAGAACCGATGTGATGAAGCCATATCCTCACCGGCAGCTCACCACAGAGCAGAAGATTTTTAACTACCGCCTCTCTAGAGCACGCCGTGTTGTGGAGAACGCGTTTGGCATCTTGGCAAATCGTCTCAGAGTCTTCCGCTCAACTATCTGTCTGGAACCAGACAAAGTGGCGACAATCACAATGGCCTCCCTATGTCTCCACAACTTCTTGCGGGAAAAAAGCTCAGACGCATACCTGCCCCCTGCCTATGTCGACTGGGAGGATGAGAATCACGAGCTGGTTGGAGGAGCATGGAGGCAGGAGGGAATGCTGCAGTCAGCACAGATGGGACGAGCCAGAAACCCTGCAGTCACAGCCAAGCAGCAACGGGACCAGTTGAAGGACTACTTAATGTCACCTGCTGGTAGTGTCTCCTGGCAAGAAGATCGCATCTGACATTCATGAGTAACATATGCTAGAGAAATGCCAAAACCTCTTTGTTTTTCATTTTTATTCTCAAAAAAGTCAAACATTGACTGGTGTAAACAAGTTTTGTCTTAAAATAAATTTCTCAAGATAAAAGTAATGCAGGGCTTTTATTTGTCCCCTCTCTTGTATTGAAATATAAAACAGTATCAGTTTTTCTGCACCTTCACAAAACACTATACAGTAATGTACTGAAATGAACAAGGAAAACTGCTTTTCTACACCTTCACAAAACAAAAGTCAAACATTGACTGGTGTAAACAAGTTTTGTCTTAAAATAAATAATAATTCATGAACTGAAATGAACAGAACAATGTGTCAGTGGGGCACATCTCTAGGTTTTTAGCTGTTCTGTTCCTCTGAAAGCATCCCCATGAAGCCTTGGGTTTGTGTGTGGGTTGGTGTGCGGGCATAACCCTGCAGGGGCATATAAGATGAGTGAGGCACTGGCATTGGTGTGGAAAGTCCATACATGGGCTCATGCAGTCGGTGTTGGGGAGTGGCTGGGCCTCCTGATGCATAGGATGACATTGATGACATCAAACCCCTGGCATGTTCTGATTCTTGGGCATCATACAATAATTCCATTATATTCCTTTTAACCCTGATTTTTAAGGCTGGATCTTTAACTTGGCGCAATTCACTTGCTACCTGCTTAGCAAATGTGTCCTCATTATCGGGTGGTTTGAAAACACCTGCCATCTGCTTCAGTACTGATAGTTTTTGGAACTCTACATTCCCCTCAGAAGCCTTTCTCTTTCCCTGACGCTGCGGTGCGTGGGACCTTGCCTGGGCGTCTTCCTTAGTGGGAGTCATATCGGCTACGTTTACTGGAGTAGAGCTTCTTATGGTAAGTGGGGTGCCTGGTCTTGAGCTCATGGGTGATATGTGGGATGACTGCACAGCACTCATGGCAGGGTCACGTGAAGTCACATGTGACCCTTCACTCTCCACATCAAGCTCTCTTTCTGGACCTGCATCTGTCTGCCTCTGATCTTGTGTATCATCATCCAGTGGTGTTTCAGGAGAGTCTTCTGTTGAACTATTCAACTACAAAAAAGGCACAGCTCAGTAGCAGTACAGTAAATGCAGGCAAAGATGCTTTCTCATTAATGTTGTATTATTATGTACTTATTGTGGCATGTAACACAACCTATCCAGGTCACCAGACCTGCAGAAGGAGCTGTTTATATAACCTTTATAACCCATGTTTGGTGCTGAATTCAGTCTATTGAGTTCTATACATTTACCTCAGCCTGACACATCTCCTCTGTGCTCTGTCAATCTGATTCTACAATTAATGGGAATTGTGTGATATTCTGTGCATTTATTTCACCTGTATAGTTATTAGAAGTATAGCTATAATAATATAACACACACACACAATATAATAGCTATAACTCAGGCTGTCTACCTTGAAATCACAGGCCTACTGTGGAACTATTTAGTGGGGAAGTCTGCATGGTAACGGTGATGTAGGCCTACTTACTGACAAACTAGTTTCTGCATGCCGATGAACAACATATGGTTTTAAAAAATCCAAATGTGTTAAAATCCAGGACTGCCTTGGAGTTGGATTTTTGTCTCCACTCCCACTTGGCTTTGGCTTCAATAGTTTGCCATACTGGGTGCGAAGAGAAGCTGCTCTCATTTGCACCCCATTGGCTGAAATAAAATAAACAGCTAACGTTAGCTAGCTACTACTTAAAAAAACATTGATTACATTATTACTATACTCACTATTCACCTTATACAACAACTACTACTACTACTACTACTACTACAAGTGTCTGTGACTACTGTTCATGTTAAATCCGTGTGGAGCTAATGCTATCGCGTCTCCACAGGCTAGCAAAGATGGCGCCGTTAGCATCACAAACACTATGATAACATCCTCCTCCTCCTCCGTAGTATCTAGTCTATCTCAGTCACAGACATGTTCAACAACAACACGTTTTACAACAAGGAAGGGATACAACTAATAAACATGTTAACTCACTATTCACCTTACATATCAACATGTAGCTGTAGCAGCATGTAGCATGTAGCTGTATCAACATGTAGCATACTAACCTAGCCTACTGAACAGATCAAGAAAGACGGCTAACGTTAGCTGCTGTCTATTGATTTAATTTCATGTATTACAAGAGATACAGCGAGAGACATTGAAAGACACAATCCTGCAACAGGTCAGTGCACACTAAGGTGACCAGATTTCTCAGATGCAATCTGGGGACATTTCCAACTTTTTAGGAAAAATGTATACATTTTATCATGATGAAATACAGAAACGGGGACAATTGCTGTTTCATTTATTTTGACCTTATTTTGACCAATGTATACACATTCAAGCAAGAATACTCAAGTGTAACAACTGGAATGTGCCTCTCAACATTAGTGTCAGTGTACTGTAAGTGGTATTCAAAGTAATTCTTAGAACTGTTCAGGTTGACGAGCCAACCATCAACCAAGCGGGGGGGGGGGGGGGGGGGGGGGTCTGGGGGTCCTCCCCCAGAAAAAAAGAGGATTTAACACTTAATTTCCTGCATTCTGGTGAATTTGTACACACTATTGTGCTTTTTATGACCATTTTTTATCTCCACTACCCTACTCAAACTTTAAGCCTAACATAATGTTTAAGCCTAACATAAGACTAATGATGTTGTCAAAATTCTGTATTGTATTTTTATTAATAATTTAAAACAACTTTATACACCCACTGCATATATTTCATTGTATTATCTTATTAATAATAATAGCCACCAGGGCACCCCATAAGCTCTTCTCCACTAGTCTGATTAGATTGAACTATTCCAATTCCAGGACTGCAGCACAGAGCATAGGTGTTAAATATTAATGTTATGACAAACCCCAGAATTGGGACAGCAAATTGAGGTTCCAGCAGCTTTATTAACATTGGGTTTAAATACAACATATTGACAATTAGGCACTTATGCTTTTGGAAATCTTCATCGTCTAGAGTAACAGACTTCTCAGAACAAGAGCTCGCCTCGAGCCCCAGATAGCACTTTCACTTTCCATGGCAAACTATTTTACAACTATAAATGGAACTGTCAAACTAATGTGGAAGACACCACTGCTCACGTGCCACCCTAGGCCACCTCCTAGACACGCCACTGGGTCCTGGTAGTCTGGAATGGATAGAATCACAGTAGAAGAGAACATGAGTGCAAAACTGAGAGAATAGTGATTTGAAATGTACCATTAACTAATTTAACCATGCAATAGCACCAGAAAGGTCAAACAACATAATGGTAATGTATTAAATAAAAAAAACATTCATAACTAGCACTGGTAAGATTCACTCATAATTTTAATAATTTTAATTTTGCCATTTAGCAGACGCTTTTATCCAAAGCGACTTACAATTACGAATTACAGGGACATTCCCCCTGGAGTAACTGAGATCAGATAAACATATTCACAGCTTCTGTATAGAGAATCTCTCTCACTCACCCCTTACCTAATCATATTTCTCAGAAGAATGTATTTTCCTCTGGATGGCCTTGTCTTTGGATAGGAGATCCATGAACTCATGACAGGGAAGGTTGATGTTTGTCTTGACAGTAAGCATGGCCTTGACTGTGTCCACTGTGAATCTATTCCTACTATCAGTCCATATATCATTCATAAGAGAGAACACCCTCTCTACGGGTGCATTACTTCCTGGTAAGCAGTATAATAGACACTAGTCTAGCCAGGTTAGTGTACTGGATCTCATTGTCCTTTAAGTGATTAAACACAGTTTCCCATCTCTGACTGAGTGGTGTCTCACTTTTTTTCCACTCTGCAAGTGAGCCCCCTTTTAAGAACTCCTGCAGGGCAGACACCTCGTCGAATAGGTCATCTTCATTTATGACTACATTTGGGCACTTTTCTTGCATTCTGATTAGTAGTTTTGAGTTAAAGGTTTATGAATGTACCATTAAGCTCCATTAGACCTATAACTGTAACTTAAACAAGCAGTAACCAGTTGACAACCAACTGGTGTCAACCCTGTTACTGAGCTGTCAGCCCTGTTACTTGTATAATATTATAATATAATTTAAACAATGAAAAGACTAATGCAAAATCAACTCATTTTATATGTAAAGTAAAATAGACCAGTAATCCACACAAAGAAATCAGGGTATTATTATGTTGTTTCCATAACTTTTTCTTAAAAACAGAAGATGCTGTTAAAGTGTCAATTGTAAATGAGCATATTCATCATGGAAAAAAAGTAAACTCCTCATTATTCTCACTTTACAAACACACTTATTGTAACAAAGGGGACTTTATATTTAATAGAATATCAGATTTGTTCTAAATATGGATTTAAAACATTTTCAAACATTAATTAATATGTCGGTAACAGGGTTGACGAAACAGACTTACGCATGTTGATTATGTGAAAATAAATAAATAAGATACCCTGAGATGGCACGTCATTTTTTTCTAAGAGGTGAGGATCTACTTCACCAAAAAAGGGGCATACACTTTTAAATCAAATACTCCGAACTTTTAAATCAAATAATCCGAAAACCAAACAGTAAAAATGGAAAATGGCACGTTTTCGTATAATGACCCATAGGTGATTACCAGCTAGACAAACAACATAACACAACGCAAAGCACTCAGCTAGTACAAGCACAACCCAGTCCTAAACAAAATAAAGTCAATTCAAACATACCAAAATGCAGCCAGGAAAATCCTCAAGCCGTGCCTGGGTCAGTCACTGGAACAAATGACAAGGAGGCTGTCAGCAACCGCACTATTTGTACAAACAGAAGCTAGCAATCATAATGAGCTCGCTAATGGGGAACAATCACTGATTCGTGGCTGAAATGATTCCTATTGAATGTAACAATCGCCCATTAACGTGGTAATAATATGCATACATTGACATTATAATAGGGTCTATCATTCTAACGTAACGCTTCACACAACAGCGCTGACATTATAGCTACCAATATTAGGCTGGTTAACATATCTAGACCCTCTGTCATGCTTTTATTTGTGTGAACACACCTCAATAGGGAGTGGGGGGAAGGAACACACTCCCTATTCAAGAATCACTCCCTATTCAAGAATCAAGGACCCCAATTGAAATAAGCCAGTGGCTTTCTTGGGTTTTTATCCTGTTAGTTGACCTTGTATGTAATATGTACTTTCATGTACCTACTTCTGCAAATCCTCTAATAAAGTTTTCAATCAATCAATCAAGCACTACGTTCAACCTACAGTGGAGTTCATTTCATTCACCAATGTCGCCATCTAGTGTCCTAAATGAAGAACGTGAGCAGCTAAGCTGAACGCTTCTACAGTATATTTATTTAGCTGACCCTTTTATCCAAAACGACTTACATTGCAGTGAGTGCATACATTTGTCAGTATATGGTCCCAGCGGGAATCAAATTCACAACCTACTATGCGATATTATTTCCATGCTCTACCATCTGAGCCACAGAGGACCACATATTCGCTACACCACAAAGACACCCAAGTACCTGTCAACATACTTCCAAAAAGTGAACAACGTCCACACATACAACACCAGAGGAAGCTCCACGAACCACGTTCAACCGCGTTGCACCACAAACAAGGGGTTAAACTCGTTTGCAAACTATGCAGTAAAAATGTGGAACGCCCTTCCTATAATCTTAAAGGAGTGCAAAACACTGCCCACCTTCAAAACCACTCTCAAAAAACATTTACAGGAGGCTGCAATCCGTAACTGGACCCTCTAAATCAAAAATCAGATTAAAAGACCCGAACTACCCACTGTACATACTTTGTGTTTTGTCCCCCGCCCCCACCTGTGGTGTATGTCCCCACCTGTCCTACCCGCTGTACATACCTTATGTTTTGTTGTATTGTTCTTCCCATGATGGATGTATGTTTATCTTGTAGATAGTAATAGTTATTTGTCTGTATTATCTTGTAGATAGTACTAGTTTTTTTTGTCTGTCTTACATGTAACGATGATTTGAGAATCAAGGACCCCAATTGAAATAAGCCAGTGGCTTTCTTGGGTTTTTATCCTGTTAGTTGACCTTGTATGTAATATGTACTTTCATGTACCTACTTCTGCAAATATTCTAATAAAGTTTTCAATCAATCAATCATAATCAAACTCAAAGTTTAGTAAGTGAAAACAGGAGTCAGATGTCAGATTTATTCCGATTTCTTAAATTCCAAACCAATGTCTTTGACAGGACGAAAGAAATTAGTCTCAATAAAGGACCTCAACACAATCAATCAATGTACAGTACCAGTGCCTCTACTAGCTACACATTGACCTGTAATGGTCCTTCAAATAGTTAAACCTCTCACTGCCTTTATATGTGTCCACACATGCTACAATTAAGCAGCTATCTGTTAGCTTAGTGGACAACAAGTTCGGGAAAAGCTGTCTTGCAGGGACATTGATAAGGCACTTTTTTTGAGACAATTGAGCCTTATTTTAGGATATAATAAATATATTTTTAGATATGACACTGACGAAATTGTTCATGGGGAGACCTGCATAGCATGTGAAAGTATCTTATATGGCATAGTCTATATACTCTTCATTTGATAATAACCAATTAACTGTAAACATCGATGCCAGTTGTATGGTTCTAGTGCGTAGGTAGGCCATCAGTGGGTGGAGTGGGAGGGGCGTGGTCGCGATTGTCCATTATGATGTCATAGATGTTGTGACGCAATGTTGAGCCTGAAGCAAACTGCAACTGGGAAAAAAATCAGTCGGTGATTGATTTGCAAACACATCGGTCGTATTAAAAAGCGTTAAGTATCTTCTGTCTGTACATGCCTAAGCATGGACGAAAATACAAACCCTACCAAGCTGCGGAGACGAAAGCTCAACGTAAGTTTGGAACGGTTTCTCTGTCTTATTTGAGTCCTTCTTCTGCCACTAGAGGGCGGCATTGTTGTTTTCTCTTAGTTTCCTAGGCTAGGCCATCTAGTGGTGTTTTCTTTAGTGCTGCTTCTTGAAAACTATCGTTTTTTTACACTGTGTCAATGTTCTTGCCACATCGTTAGATATCTTTAGTTTCTAACCCTTTGAGCGACACTACCTGGAAGTTCAATTATTATCTATTATTGTTATAATGTTTATCTTTAAGTTATACAGTTTGGTGGCATGTACGATAGCACATTGTAATGATAGCATTCAGTCTATTCTTATTTATACAGGATGCACTGATTAGCATGAATGCGATGTTCTATGTAATACCTATCTGATTAGTTAATATTAGGTCTTACATTTAATTATTTTGGAAAATAAATTATAGTTTTGACCATAACTTCCTACAAAAAAGCGAATTAGTTTGTGTTTATTAGTTAGTTTGTGTTCATTTTAGTTTCACACTTCTTTACATGAAATCCTGTTCATTTACAACAATCGTCTGTTCCTTGGAGGATGTGATGCAAGGGAGAGTTTAGCTGACTGTGAAAATCAGATATTATTATTTTTTTTCCATTTTTTCATTTTGGGGTGGTCTTTTTTTCCTTTGTTATTATGGGACAAGTTAAAACTTTGAGTTATACGAATGTCAGGGATAAAATGCAATACAACTGGGTAAATTGGTAGCTCATAATCTCCTCTCTATCCTAACAACCCTGATTGGTTGTTGGTTTATTCTACATCAGGCTGGGACCCTCACAGCTCCCCAGATGCCCGAGCTTGCCTGTCCCCAGAAGCCTGGACAGTGGCTTACAGCTCAGGCGGTCCCACTGCACCCCAAGAACGATAAGGTAGGATTTGTCTTAGAGAAAACTGGATTGGTAGGCTAGAAAATTAGACATACCATGTTAGGTATTGAATTTTCCCCATCCATTCTGATCGGTTCTGTGGCTATAGACAACGTTATGATTTGGTGTCAGCCATTGACTTGTTATAGAATTGATTGACTTCCATAGACCTCTCAAGTCCAGCCCACTTTCATGTGATGATCATGTGTTGTCTCAGGGCCGGGTTCCGACGCCTCCGTGTGGCCTCCCACCTCTGCGTGGCCTCCATGTCTGCCGCAAGGCAAGGCCCAAGGCAGCCAGAGGTAGTCGGACCAGGCACATTAGTGGACCAAGCACAGTAGTAAGTAAACCCCCAACCCTCCCCTATACACACACACACACACACACACACACTCCTCCCACCCCCACTCTGCCATCGCCTGTTTTGTTGAGTAACACCATTGTTTCTCAGTAAGTGTATTTAACGACTCTGTAGTATTGTGTGGTTAGTGTATTCAGTAAAAGTGACTCTCCATCCCAGGACATTGCTGCATTGAAGGAGCCCTGGTCCTCTTCTGACGGTGGTTACCGTGAGTATGATTAGCCAAGATACCCAGTGTGACTTTCATTGATAGAATTCTCCCTATCTATCCCCTGGAAGAATCCACCAATCACAACTTAACTTTCCTCTCCCTGTAGGACGACTAGGAGTTCTGCCACCTATCAAAACACGGATTTCAGCCCCCAGAAAGGAGACTACATGTGGGTGTTTTGGTGACCCTAGTCGTACGCCAGATATGAGGCCATAGCGTTGTTGCCATGGTTACATGCTTACAGGGTGGTGTGATATCTGATTGTGTATCTCTCTTTCAGCACCACTAGTCCAGCGGCTGACACCGGAGGGTGGGAAGAGTTCCGCTCCATCTCCGGTTCACCGCCTTACCCCAGAGGTGCTCAGAGATGCCACCTCTCTGGAGGCCAAGCCTGGTCCATTATCAGCGGTGGGCGTAAGGGAGGTGTTAACAATGGAGGAGCTCCTGATGTCTCACACGTGAGTCCTACTGTGAACCTCCTTATGTCCAGTAGGACAAAAACACAGTATCCTTGTACACACCAGTATTACTTGTCAATAATGTTAACCAGTGAAATATTGTGTTCATTTGTTTTCCAGTCAGCAGAGTCTAATCAGGCAGCTCCTGAAACAGACGGTAATTCAGTGATGAACTTCTTCAAAATATCTAATTCTTGCCAAACTAGCCTTGCTTTCTACAGTATCATGAACCCAATTAGAAATGTTGTCACTTATACAGTACCTGTCTCTCTCTCTGAGAAGGTGACCATAGATGACCTGCAGGGGTGGGAACTGGGGGTCATCACCTCGGTGGTCGTTGCCTGCGTTGACGTTGTCCTCCCCGCCATGGTCCTCTACACCATGTTCGAACAGGACCGACGGACAACATGTCCTCCCCGCCATGGTCCTCTACACCATGTTCGAACAGGACCGCAACGACGGACAACATGGCCGACCACTGTTTGTTCTCTCTGAGTCAAGTCACTCAGGCTTGAGAATGATTCTGAGCAGGATAGTGGATTACACCAGTGCTATCGAGGAGCAGCAGGAGGAGGAGACTCAGCCTCCCATCTCTTACCGATGCATGTCGGCTGCTATACTGAGGATGCTGTACACTGATGTGGATGAGGAGGACGTGATCCCCAAGGTCTACCAGCTGCTCATGGACAGAATTGGCTTGGTGTTCTCTGCTAGACAGGGGAAGTCCAAGCCCATCGACTACATGGAAAAACTGTACCAGAGCTTGAATGAGCTGCTGTATAATTTCGCACAACAATTAGTCACTTATCTCACTTATAAAGAAATGGCCGTGCCCAACACCATCAGCCAGCACCAGAGGGCGGTGCTAGACGCCACTTGTGAGGCTTTGACCACCAGGGTGGGAGACCTTCTCCACGAGACTTGCAAGAACCCTGACATGCCCTGGGCTATTTTAATGAAAGGTACCACTACCTTCATGAGCTTATTACACAGTAACATATGTAACACTATGTATCAGTCTCCCTCAGACCTGAAATATGTTCCAGGTCAGAGAAAAATATACATCCTTCAGTTTACTGTTTTCACTTGATGAATTACATTAATTAATTACAATGTTACTGCATAGGCATAAGGTCATCTTCATGTAAAAGTGTCAGTACCTAATTTTAGGGCATGCAATTATTAGTTTATATGTTTATATTAAGTCTGAGTGCTTGTCCCAAAGAGAATTCATGTTGTTGGCCAAATGTCATGTCAACTTTGTTTTGTTAGGATCGCGTTCAATGGCGGTCAAAGATAGTGAAGAGGAGGACACCCTGTCTTTGATCAACACTTCCACCATGTGCCAGGACAAAGATAGTGAAGAGGAGGACACCCTGTCTTTGATCAACACTTCCACCATGAGTGACGTATGCCAGGACAAAGATAGTGAAGAGGAGGATACCCTGTCTTTGATCAACACTTCCACCATGAGTGACGTGTGCCAGGACAAAGATAGTGAAGAGGAGGACACCCTGTCTTTGTTCAACACTTCCACCATGAGTGACGTGTGCCAGGACAAAGATAGTGAAGAGGAGGACACCCTGTCTTTGATCAACACTTCCACCATGAGTGACGTGTGCCAGGACAAAGATAGTGAAGAGGAGGACACCCTGTCTTTGATCAACACTTCCACCATGAGTGACGTGTGCCAGGACAAAGATAGTGAAGAGGAGGACACCCTGTCTTTGATCAACACTTCCACCATGAGTGACGTGTGCCAGGACAAAGATAGTGAAGAGGAGGACACCCTGTCTTTGATCAACACTTCCACCATGACAGAAGTCTGCCAGGAGAAATATAGTGAAGAGGAGGACACCCTGTCTTTGACCAACACTTCCCCCATGACAGAAGTCTACCAGGAGAAAGATAGTGAAGAGAAGGACACCCTGTCTTTGACCAACACTTCCCCCATGACAGAAGTCTACCAGGAGAAAGATAGTGAAGAGAAGGACACCCTGTCTTTGATCAACACTTCCACCATGAGTGACGTGTGCCAGGACAAAGATAGTGAAAAGGAGGACACCCTGTCTTTGACCAACTCTTCCACCATCTGCCAGGACAAAGACAGTGAAGAGGAGGACACCCTGTGTTTGACCAGGTCTTCCTCCATGAGTGACGTCTGCCAGGACAAATATTATGGTGACGAGGAGGACAGCGGTGAGGAAGCCTATGACGACGACAGTGACATGAATGAAGAGTATGCTTGGAGTGACCGCCAAGAGTGTGCTTGGAATGACATCGCCGTCGGTATGGAGGACTTTAGCTTTGACACAGGGTCCTCTGAGACGTCCCAGAGGAGCCTGAGTCTGACCTCCAGCCTGGAGGGTGAATGTCACCTCAGAGGGAGCTCTGTAAAACTGGCGTGCCAGTTGGTAGGTACCTCCTCACAGGTAAGAAGAGAATAGATAGATATGGATGATTATAATAATAATAGTAATAATAATACATTAGACTTTTCTAGACACTCAAAGACGTTTTACAAACTGAAAAGATCGAGTAGTAATAATAAAAAGAAACAAAAAATAAATAAAAGAAAGTATAGGGGCCTAATTAAGGTAGTGCTGGGGACCCATGGGAAGGGGAGGGTGGAGGGTTAACTTACTAGCGGACGTTACTTACTAGCGGACGTTACCTACTAGCGGACGATACCAACTAGCGGACGTTACCAACGAGCCCATGGGCTTACCACTCGCCAGATTCGGATTGGACATTTTAACCTGCTTGTCAGATGTTTGGTGTCTACGTCCGTAATAATTTCTCTTTCTTGGGGAGGCAGGGGGTTCCGTTGGGGGGGCAATGTGTTCACAGTTGAATACTTTACTGTGTACACATTGTGGAAATGTGTCTGGCCTCATTATGGCACAGCATGTGATTGTGATGCACTGCCTGTCTGCCTCATATCTGTATCTCTCTGAATATAATCCTGCAGTGCCCACAGAAGAATGGGATGGACAACTCTGTGAAAGAGGAGAAAGGAAAGGGAGAAAGAAATCCGAAAAAGAGAACAAAGAAAAACAAGGTAAAAGGCTTTTTTAAAAATTATTATAATAATAAAAGGAGGATGAAGTCACATCTGGGTTAAAGGCACTTGATCGGGGGAGCTTGTCTTACAGCAGCATATACAGTACTGTATGTAGCCTACTGTAGGCTGTAGGACAAATATCACCCCCCCGCACCAACCTACGGACCTTTGGGGACAGAGCCTTCAGCGTGGCTGCACCTACCCTCTGGAACTCTCTCCCCATAGTGATCCGCAACGCCCCCACCCTGGACTCCTTCTTCAAATCAGCACTTAAAACCCATCTGTTCACCAAGGCCTCACTGTTCCTGTTTTGTTTTGTTTGTTTCTGTTTTGACCATTTCCTCTAGAATTGTAAAGCGTCCTTGGGTTTTATGAAAGGCACTATACAAATCCAAGTTATTATTATTATTATTATCATCACCTTTCTTTGTTTTATTCACAGAAACCACACAACAATATTCCAGTCCCCCCTGGCCCTGATGGTAAGATACCCGTTTACAGTATCAGTAGAAATGTCAATCCCTATGATCTTTCCTGCCACGTTCTCCATATCACACACAATGCTAGCATTATGGGATGGAGAAGCGGATACATGACGTCACATCCTGTTGTCTGTAATCTCTGCAGACACGGAGGCTGCTGATACAGCCAACAGCACCAAGGAGAAGCCCAAGAGAGCCCTCCTGAAGCGCGTCGCCTTGGCCTTCTCCAGGTGCTTCTGCCTCCCTTACAACACTGATGCCACTGACTGATGACCTTACTACAGGGTATCCGCGGTGTCTTGAAAAGTATTAAAAGTTGATAAATCAGTTTTGGGAAAATCAAGACCCAAAACCTCATAGGAGCCAACGGACCCCCATGGGGATCCGAAGTGATATAAAGAGTTTACCTCGATCAATTCTCTTCATCGATATCAAATTTGTTTCACAATTTTGCATGCTATACGATGCCACCATTTTTTCCCCGAGACGGTAAACACGGCCTAAGTCACATCCAGTTTTCTCCAACTGGAGAATGTGTCATGTCCGGTTTCAACGCCGAATTTCCATACCATTGGTCGGCCAACCCAAAAAAATCTGATACATGAGAAAGGTCAAAGGTCAAAGATGGTGCCAAAATATCTCCAAATGGCCTAAACATATAGGTGTCCGCCTAAACATACCTGTACTAAAACAGGTACAAAGTTGCATTTGCTCACATTACTAGCATCGACTTTGGCACAAGTACTAATAAGACCCTGGAGTACTGATTCCTAGATGATTTGGGCTTCGTTATCAGGTTTCCAAGGTGATATTCACTGTAAAAGCTGTTGTTTTTTTAGGCGGAGACTGAATTTGAGATGTTTTATAATGTTCTAGCTCTATTTTCTCTGACACAGTAACATAGATTTTGATTCTGACACTTCTACAGCCACCCCACAGGTGTTAGCTTTCATTTGATAACAATATCATTATGAAGGCCCTTGTGATTGTGGAGATATTCTATATTCACTGTGGGCATGTCATTTCGAACAGAAAACCAGAACAATGAGGTGGATAAGATGAGGTTAACTAGGTAGCAATGGGTGTAGAAAAGGCTCTGGAAATTATAGGGTGTATGTCACTAAGACATTCGCCAGTTGGGGTAAAACCCTGTGTGTACCCGTCAGTTTGGTGTTACGTTGTGAGAGGAAGCGTGTCGGAGAGTTGAGAGTTCTGGAGTTCATCGTTTATCATATTATAGCCTACTGAGTTACTTACCAGTTAGAGACAGTATTATAGCCTTATTTACAGATGTTCCAGTAGTGACATTCAAGCATTAAGTAAATGACCAAAACATTGAATATTATTATTATTATAACTACCAACTGGAATTCAATACAGTTGGATAAAAGAAGTACATCTCCTCTATCTAGTCGCTACAATGATAATGATGAAGATGGCACCCACACTCTGGCTTCCACTTCTGAGCTGTGTGTGTTTGGCTCAGGTAGCGGAGGTCAAGTCTTCCGAGGGTTCTGAAGGTTCTGTCGGTTCCAATGTGAACATCTACACTGAGCTGAGAGAGCTAAAAGCTCTGGTGGGGAAGCTGAGTACTCAACTCACCACTACACCGAATGACCTAGGAGAGCAGAGAGCTATGGTAGACGAGCTGAAGCGAGAAATAGACGGTAAGACACTTCTGGCGCTTTTCCACTACCGGGCCCGGCTCGGGTCAGCACGGCTCGCTTCGGCACGCTTTTGAACAGTTCTGGGTATTGGCGCTTTTCCACTATACACAAGAGACCAGGAACGAGTAGGAGGAGTAGGAGATAGTAGGCGGAGTTACGCGTCATAACAGCGCGCCATGGTGGTGACGTATATTTTCACGAGACACAACACAGCCACAACAATAGCAACATGGAGGAACTTGAAGCTATCGTATACTTTTTCCTCGGCATGTGGTATATTATTAACCGTGGTTTTTTGGAGAGAAAGAGAGAGAGGGAGAGAGAGAGGAAGCTATGTACACATAATAAAGTCATGTTTTTTGAACCCTTAAAACCACTGCCTTCACTAGTCTGCTTTATGAACTGTAGTATCATTGTTATGTTGAGCATATGAGATGGCTACTGCCTGATCGATGTCGACACTGCTCGTAGTGAATATAAGCACTTGACGCATGTTGAACTCCTGGTTCATTGAGTTTACTCCCGGTTCACTTCTCGGGGTGGCACCACGGTGGTTCAGAGCTCAAAATGACCGTATACCGATGGTGGAATTAGCCAGCATAGTCTTGTCTTTTTACCACCTTCCTAGCCGGTGTTATTCACGGGCAAACACGGTGCCCGGAGGCACCCTTTGCGGGTTAATAACTGTGATTTACCGTGGGTTAGGATAACAATTCAAACGTGTCCGGATAGGGGAGAGGACAGGGAATCCAAAACCATTTGAATGGTGTCGATACGACACTCTTATCACGGTCGACACAGCGCAGAGCGAATTCCCTGGTAAAACGTTTCTCTCCCCCCGCTGTCAACGGGAGTTTCAACCAGCAGGCGCTCAGCGGGTGAACTCCCGGTTCATTGAGTTTACGGTTAAAAGCATATCTTCTCGGGGTGTCAGCGCGGTGGTTAAGGGCTCAAAATGACCGTATACCGATGGTGAAGTTAGCAAAGGAGTATTGTGTTTGTACCACCTTCATAGCCGGTGTTATTCACTGAAATTCGAATGGAGTCTTAGTCATGTACCGTTAACGAGATAGAATAAGCAAAGCAGATTTATGGTACATCGTAAAACGCTCATCGGGGGGGGGGGGGGGGGGGGGGACCCGGGGGGGGGGGACCCGTCGCTTAAGGCCGAATATCTCTGCGTCACAATGGGTTATAATTCCAAACTAAAATTCTCCATGATCACAATAGCATGCTGAACACACTGAATAGTAAGAACAGTAAGAAGTAGTAGTCTCTGCTGTTCAACGCTGTTGTGAGATTTAAAAATGGCGGTTAGTGGTGTACTGTGAAAACATACGATGACGATGTTGTGACGATTTCCATTGACCAATCAACGGTGTGCAGCGTCACACGTCACACGCAGCCTGGCAAAAAGGTACCGGCTCGCAAAAAGGTTCCTGCCCGCGAAGGGTAGCTAAAGAAGCGTGCCGTACCGTGCCGTGCTGATCCAGGCCGACAAATGGAAAAGCGCCAAAGAAGCAGGCCAGCCTGGGCTGACCCGGGCCAGCCCTGTAGTGGAAAAGCACCATTCGCTACCCTTCATTTGGATTTCTCTCTTCGCCCGTCGCCGGTCCCTTTAATCCCGTAAACGTATCCTAATCGAAAATGCAACATCATCAGCGACAACTGGGTTCTCTGGTTCTGCTGTTCTCTGGTTCATGTTCTTATACCAGTGCTCAGTATAGAGTATTTTAAATGAACATTCGTAATGTATGTCTCTGATGTTCATGGTCAATTAAATCAGCCTATTTTGTGAAACAAATAATGTTCCCGCTAAGAAGAAGAAATAGAAGAAGAATAGTTTAATGACCACACGACCTAGGTCGGTGGAATTTGTTGTCGGTACAGCTCATAAACAGTGTCAAAAAACATACACACATTGTACATGAACACACATAACCACAAGACAAGACAGAACATATTTACAATTTACAATTTATACAGTGCAGTGAGTCAGGTGTTGAGAGTCCTTATGGCAGAGGGGAAAAAACTGTTTTTGAAGCGGGATGTTTTGGTGGCCAGGGATCGGTAGCGCCGTCCAGAGGGCAACAGTTGAAACAGGTGGTGAGCAGGGTGGGAGGGGTCAGAGATAATTTTGTGTGCTCTATTTGTGGTGCGTTTGAGATATAGTGATTCAACTGATGGGAGAGGGGTGCCGATGATCTTAGATGATTTTCTTACTATTCGCTGTAGTTTTTTCCGTGATTTACTGTCCGAGCTGCCGTACCAAACTGTGATGGATGAGGTGAGTATGCTCTCAATGATGGTGGTGTAGAACTGAAGGAGGAGTTTTTGTTTTACTTTGAATTTTTTGAGCTGTCTGAGAAAGAATAGTCGTTGGTGGGCTTTTTTGGTGATGAAGTCTGTGTTGGTGTTCCATTTGAGGGAGTTGCTGATGTGAGTGCCAAGGAATTTGAAGGAGTCCGTTATGGTTATGGGTTCTCCAAGGATGTTGATGGGTTTTTTGGGGGGGGGCTGTGCCTCAAGTCTACGATGATTTCTTGTGTTTTTGATGAGTTGAGCTGGAGGTTGTTGTTGAGGCACCAAGTGACTGCTTGGGCTATCTGCTCGCGGTAATGGTCTTCGTTATTGTTTGTTATGAGTCCGATTATGGTAGTGTCATCCGCATATTTCATAAAGGTGACTGAGCTGTGGAGAGATATCAGGTGGTTGGTGTAGAGGGAGAAGAGCCAGGGTGAGAGGACGCATCCCTGGGGGGCGCCTGTGCTGAGGGTCAGGGGTCGAGATGAAAGGCTGTTCATCTTGACCCACTGTCGTCTTTTCCACAGGAAGCTCCGTATCCAGTGGCAGATGGGTTAACCGAGCATTCTCGCACCTAACGTGCAAGCACCTAGCTTCGAACTATTCATAGCAATATGCGCGGGGCAAAAATTATCTAATGCCTCTAAAATCAGAACGGCGGAGGTACGGGTAAGCAGGGCTCATGTTGGTGTCCTCAAAGGTAAGAGTTGGTTTTCTTTAACTCAACTGATAGCATTACCTTGCTGTTGTTTTTTACTGAATGCTCCATCTGACTGTCACACTGTGATTTTACTTGTGTAAACAGTTAATGAGTAACGTTAGCCGGTTTTGTGCGTGTACTCTCATGTAGGCCTACTTCGTATTGATGAGCTGATGATCTTTCATTGTGTGTGTGTGTGTGTGTGTGTGTGTGTGTGTGTGTGTGTATGTATGTATGTATGTGACTGTCAGTCACAAGTTTGTATTCTACGGATGTTGTTCAGTGCTGTATGCGTGTTCCCGGTTCCATGTGTACTCTACTCTTGTGTACTTCATATTCGATGAGCTGATGATCTTTCTGTGTGTCATGCGCGTTCCGCATGTTCCACTGCAGCTGTAGGATATATTGGTATTTGATCACCTTCTATATAAAATCACCTGCTCGGCTTTAATGACTTAACCGCTATTTAAAAAAAAAAAATGTTGCCACCCTCTAGTTTTTGGTGAAATTACGTCTTTTTTTTTCTTTTTTATCGCGCGCGAAAAATGAGCGCTCCGCCACTAATGTGAAAAATCCTGGAGGAAACACTGTACATAGTTATGTTCCTTCTTGAACTTTGAAATTCTGTTCTTCCAGCAAGCATTGTTTCATGATAGTTGCACTTTGGGGAAGCTTAGATGCTAACTGTTTGTAATGTGTGTAACTTTTGAAATTAAAAACCTTATACCTAAGCTTTTTGTTTGTGGACATGGAGTGATGTGCTCTACTCTGTCCAATGAAATTAAATAATACTTTGCTCACTTGCATTTCTAGTGTATATGTGCTGGATTGTATTTCCCCATAATGAAACTTTTTCCTGAATCTGTTTCAGAAATGAAAGTATACTGCCACGGCAATTAGACAGATTTTATGATTTTATTAGCAATTTGAAATAAGCATGAGGAAAATATATATGTTCGGCACAACTCGATCTTTGTAGATACAGAATGATGATAGCCAGGTACTCTATGTAGGCATGGTAATTATCGGGGTGGAGTTGCAGTCTGATAAAACTTGGCATGGGGTTATGGGTGATTGAGTTCTCACTGTCTCACGTGGGCGGGCAGGTGTAACACACAGGCTCGTATTTCAATGCTGTGTCCAGGAATCTTGCCCATGTTCTCCCAGCACTGGGTGGTGGGATCATAGCGATGCACCAGCCTGGACTCACTGCAGTCCTCCTGGCAGTATCCACCCAGCACATAGAGCTTCTCCTCCAGGACCACAGAGGCTGCACTAATGTGGGGGATGGGCAGGGACGTGAGGGCACTCCAGGAGTCAGCCACAGGGTCGTAGACCTCACAGGCCAGTTGATCAATGGTAGCCATTTTGGCATCAGCTGTGACTCCTCCTGCTACATAGAGATGGCTTCCAAGCCTTTCCATGCAGTGATTAGCTCGAGGTTGGTTCATGTCAGCCAGGTAGGTGGTTCCTCTCTCAGGGTGGTACAGGAACATGGACACCAGGCACTTGTACGTACAGTTACACCCCCCTGAGATGAAGATCTCTCCATTCCACACTATAGCGGCGTGGCCACCCAGGGTCACATCCAAAGGTCTGGCAAAACTAAAAGGGAAGGACAAAGTGGATGCTTTCGTATACACAAACCAGTAAAACGTAGACATAATAAATACTCATCAGAAAGACAGGATTATGAGACTTTAAATCACCACAAGCTACCTTCAAGCTACCTGTTTTCAAACAAATCTATGACAGACACTTACCTCCAGCAATCTGTATCCAGGCAGTAGTGTTCCACACTGTCCAGATAAGTGTCTGTGTCAGAGTCCCCTCCAATGGCATAAATGACACCATCAAGTACAACCATGGAAAAGGTAGATCTTTTTTGCTGCATATCGGCCAGTCTCTGCCAGCTATTTTGGAGGGGATCATACCTGGAGAAAGTTGGAAAGGAAAAGTGACCAATGACAAAAAGAAAGAAGAACGCATACTGTACACATAGAGAGAGAGTGATGAAAAATGACAAATATACAACATTTGTAATCCTTTTTTTTCTTTCAAATTTTGTTTTTCTGATTTTATCCCTTTTTCACCCAATTTGGTATCCAATTGCACCCAACCAAGTATCCAATTATCCCCTGCCTATTGCGTAGGATCCGCCGCACGACCCCGTGGCCGGCAGCCCCAGAGGAGATAGCCAGGCAGACTAGCTGTCTGGCTCCTCGAGCCCAACACCGTTATTCCGGCACCCCGGGGGCGGTGTTGCGCGACAGATCCTTTTCCGGAAATAGTCCTATACCCCCCTTGGGAGCGGCCGCTCAATATGCCGCTCCCTGTGGGCCCCGGCCATATCCGGATCTGGCGAGACCGGGATTCGATCCCAGTCCCCGGTGGGCAGCTTGCACCAGAGACTGATGCTTAGACCGCTGCGCCACCGCGGGGGACATTTGTAATCCTAATTGACTGGGACCACAAATCTCACCTGTAAACAGAATTCAAGGTGGCACTCAAGTTGTAATACTTCCGCCCCCCAGCGATGTACAGTTTCCCCTTCATAACCGCCACCTCATGGCTAAACCTGGGTGACTCTGGCATCTCCCCCAACAACTTCCACTCCACTGTCTTCACAATGCCTGTGTAGCTCTTAAAAGAGTTCCCGAACCACAGCTCTCGGCTGGGTGATTTTAGCAATCTGAAATCAGCAGAGATCTGGTCTCCACCCACCAGGACCAGGGTGTCTTTGGGAAAGTAGACCCTGCAGTGACTGCTGGGAGCAGTGTGACAGTAATCCTCGCATATAGTCGTATAAAGACTCTCCATGCTGGGCTCAGTCCATATTTTCAGAGCTTGAACTTCTTTGAAGTCTTTGAAGTTCATGAGGGTGAAGTGGACAGTCTCCATCAGCTCCTTAACAAGACTGAGATTTATGTCGGGGTTGGCCTGAGTCCAGGCAACCACTGCCTTGAACACAACAAGCTCAGAAGGAACGAGGAGAGAGTTGCTTTTCAAGTAATCTTGAAGCTTCTTGGCTGAGAGGTCCTTGAACTTAGTGGTGGCTGCCACCTCTTGGAAGTGCCTCAAGACAAAGTCATTGGCCACCTCGAGGAGCTCCACCATCCCATAAGCCTCGGCAAGAGACATCACATCCAGGCAGGAGTTGACGTTCATTTCCTGTTGCAGGAAGTTGAGGCAGAGCGAGAGGGCGGGCTGGAACTGGAGCTGGAGGGCGGTGCAGGTGATCTCAAAGACACACCCCCAGCTGAGGTGGAGGGCCCCACTGTAGGAGCATCCAATCAGAGCCTCCAGCTCAGAGGCAGCCAGGAAGGGGAGGGCCACACAGGGCTGCTGGGATTCCCTCATCCCGCTGGTGAACATGCCCCGGAAGTAGACACTGCTGGCAGCCAGGACAACTCTGTGGACTTGGAGGAATCAGGCAAGAGAATATGTAAAACGGTCACACTTACAAAAACTTCCAGCAAATCAACATGTTGTTACATACTACATTAGTAATTGCTTAGTCGTTGAATTGAGATGCAATACAAGTGAAATAAGGACTGTTCTGATTCCATTGAGTTAAGTTTGATCCCTGCTTATACCCCGTAAATTAATTAGTATTCTACCTTCTATCATACCACAGTAAATATACATGACATACAGTATTTGATACCAGTCTACCCACCATGGAATGATGTCCCATCAGCCTCCAGCTCCACATCACAGCCCACTCTCTCTGTCCACAGCTGTCTGATGGCCTGAAGGCTGACCTTCATCTGTTCTGCCACAGAGATCTTCCTCTCTTTCTTTCCCCCTCCTCCATTCTTCATTCTCTCCTCCTCCTCACTGCAGAGATCCAGAACTCTGGCGACCCCTAGTGTGTGAGCTGCAGCCTGTATCTGGGCCAGTGTGTCTCTGCTCAGAGCTCCTATGGCCCCAGTATATGCAAACTCCAGCACCCCTGTCAGACCCACACACCCCACCTCAGGTCCCAGGCCAATGGACATCTGTCTCTGGGAGTCTGTGCTATCACTTTCTCCGCTCTCTCTTCTCCTCTCTCTCTCTTCATCCCTCGCTTGCAGTCTCTGGTGGACAAGGGAGCTAACAGCAGCCAGGACAGGGAAGTGTGCGTTGATGCTCGGCCCATTTTCAATGCTCAGAGTCAGGTCGGTGAGGACAGAGCAGTCCCTGAATTCCTCCAGGGCCTGGAACACCTCTCTAGGATAGGTGTCTCTGCTGTACACCTTTATCGAGTCCTTATCTCCACATTCTTCCTCATCCTCTTTTAAATCTTCCTCCAGTCCTTGAATCACCTCATCTGTCTCAATCTCTGAACCGTTGATGGCATTTTCCTGCCCTCCCCTATTGAGCAACATTCCTCCTGTCCACAGAGTCCCCATTTCCTCATACAGGCATAAAGCCAAGGCAGCCATGACTACAATAGTCTATACATATACAGCAAATGTCCAACAATTACACCCTCCTCCCAGCCTAAGCTGATGCTACCACACTATTATAAAACAAGTAAATCTGACCGAGCATTGTGATTGGCCAAGAGGCGCTCAACGCTGTGCTTTATTCCCTGATAAAGGAAGACCTATGACACGTTTTAACTGTTTGCTGTTGCAATAACATCACTGCACATTCGAATTACAATTCTGACCGTTATTTTGAACAATTTGAAAAACCTTTTTTTCCCAAGGCCACTTACTTCATACGTAGATTATGTGAAGAAGTGCAAACTGTGTTCATTGACCTATCGTATGCATCTTCAAGTTATCCTATTGACCTTCTGGAGTTGTAGTTTTCTCTTCCTCTTCATTCCAGGGTTACGTCTCTCTGTTTACTCCTCTTCCCCTTCCCTCTCCTTGTGTGTGCTTGTGTGTATGACACACAACCAAACAAGACGCTATATATACTCTCTTAAGTCATAGATCCGATTGCACATTTACAGTATCAAATAATTTAGACCAGCCTCTCAGCCCAACAACTGGAACTTTGAAGGAGTTGATTTGTTTGTTTGTTGTGTATTAGAGTCTTCTACTTCTTTGTATGCTAAAGTATTAATGTATTATTTTTTAGTGTCCATTGCCACTCTAAGAAAGTTTTGGTCTCTGAGCTAGTACTATGTCCAAAACGTCATGGAAAGGCTATTCTTTTATTTTCCCATATTCTCTCTTTTTCCTTCAACATTTCTCTTCACCCTTTTCTCAACAACAGTCCTCTAAGTGTGTAAGATAATACACAGTTGTAAAGGTTGCACCCTTGAACTGTAAAAAAAAAAATAATAAAAAAGGAATGATGCTGCTGCTCCAGCAGTCCCAGCTTGCTCACCAAGATATCTCAAGGCCTTGGCCTTCTGCTCCCAGTGCATTCTAGGGCATGTGGCAGGGATTATGTCACATGGTATCACACATGCTTAGAAGTTCAGCAGAATCATGTTGCTCCACCACGGACAAAGGCTGGGGGAATCTGGGTGAAGGAGTAAGAGAAAGGGCAAGGCATAGCAGATTTACACCCTTCTCTACTGCACCTTGTGGAAACAATCCATTGACCCTTATCTTGACCATGACCTTGTCAGTGGTCTATTCAATGCTTTCACTTCAATGCTTTCAGTTGCACCCTGCTTTATTTGTTCTTGAGCATGATTTTGAATCAAGCACTTTGAATAGTATTAGTATATCACCACAAGTTGGAAAGAAATGCATTGTATTAGCTGTGGAAAATAAAGATGAACAAAATATACAAAGCATGAAATAAAGATATGTTGCTCAAACCTTATTATTAACATTGGGAGATTTGCACAAAAATATAGAATCAGGGTTAAAGGGACAAGGGTTGACAGGGTCAAAATGAATCATTCAGTTATTATTATTATTATTATTTATTTAACCATGAAAAAAACCATTGAGACACTAGACCAGGCCAGAAAGCAGCAACAGTCAATAAAACATTACATCATTTAAAACATACAATACAATCAGACCCATTATTTAAACTCATTTAGGGGCACTCCTAGTAGAGTACATCTCTAGATGAAGCATACCATGCAGACTATTCCATGCCCCTGGTGCACAATATGAAATGGTGCTAACCCTAACCCTATGGTGCAAAGTTCATAACTTCATAAGTTCTGCCTAACAACCACCTTAACTTGGTAACGATCCTGGGGACTTTAAGTGCTTGGTAAGTGCTTGTGGTGAAGGAGAGTAGGCTACAGATGGTGGGCACGGAAGAGAGGGGAGACTTTGGGGATGTTGAACACCAGACGGCCGGTAGCATCCTGGATGAGCTGCAGAGGTCTTTTGATACATTTGATAAGTAAGTAAGTAAGTAAGTAAGTAAGCTAGCTAGCCAGCTATGACTGGAAACAAATTAGTATCCAGTTATGGAATGTATCACCACTTTGGCTGATGTGATGATGTGACGTGGCTTTGTTTGGCTAGTTAACTAGTCACCTCGGTAACATTCGCATGCTAGCAGCTGTTTTTAATATAAAATGGCCGTGCCAAGATAAAAGCTATAGCTGACTAGTGAGCCCGCATCAACCTTAATCCACTTTAAATGCGAGATGCTATCTATAATTTATCTAGGGCCATATTTATCTAGCCCCCATATTGTCCCCCCTCTCTCCTGATGACATTCTAAAACTTATCACATCGAAGCAGGCAACCACCTGCCCTCTTGATCCTATCCCCTCCCCTCTTCTCCAATCCATCTCCACAGACCTCCTTCCTTACCACAGTAATCAACTCTCTATCCAAAAGATCTGTCCAGGCTGCCTTCCGGAGACAAGCCTCTTCTCAAGAAACCAACTCTTGACCCGTCTTCTGTCCACAGCTACCAGGTCAGTATCCCTTCTCTGCATCTTATCTAAAACCCCTTCAATGCGCTGAATCTAACCAACTCTCTCACTATCTCCTTCAGAGCAACCACCTTGCCACCAATAGTGTGTTTAAGGCAGAAAAAAATCTATTAATTCAATATATTTTACATCATAGTGGGTAAATTCCTTAGGATTTTACTTATACTTATTACTTATACTGTATATTTTTGAATACAGAACATCGAAAATCAGGAACATCTCAGTAGCCTAGTGTGACGATCCACACTTGGTCCTATAAAGGGCGCTATTACACCTGTTGTCCTGTCGACCTTCCAGATGGGCTCAGGTGTGGTGGATCATGCTAATTGTCCCAGGAACCTTAAAGAGCGGGTTAGATTCATGGACTCTCTCTCTTCCTTTGTCGACCAGCAGCCGTTTTTGGTTGTCGTTACTATTTTCTTTATCATTATTTCCCTTTAAACATTATATTCTTTAATAAATCTCCTATTATTGTTATCCATGTGTCGTCTCCCTTTTTGTCACCTTGTCAAGAGCCAGGCAAGCGTAACACCTAGGCTAGTTCACGACAGTAGTGAGTTTTAAGCAGAGTCTTGAAAGTCTCTAGATCGGGGGGGGGGGCGGTCTTGATGTTCAGTGGGAGGTTGTTGCACAGCCGTGGAGCTGCCACTGCAAAGGCCCGATCTAGGCTCGTGTAGAGATGCCAGGACTGGAGAGATGTGATCTCGCATTCTGGTACGCGTCAGCAGTCTGGCAGCAGCGTTCTGAACCAGCCGCAGACGGTTCAAAGTCCCATCAGTTTTTACATTCCATTATGTTTTGTGAGACGAAACCTTTGTATTACTAACTAAAAAATGTCAACATTTTTAAAAAAAACACACAGGCATTAATAAACACCTAATGGATCAGATTATGTAAAAAAACTCAATTTTGACAAAAATGGAGATAGAACCATATAATACATAATGTGATCCATTAGGTGTTTATTAATGCCTGTGTGGTGTTATTTTTTAAATGTTGACATTTTTTAGTCAGTAATTCATAAAATACAAAGGTTCCATCTCACAAAACATAATGGAATGTAAAAACTTTTACGCTCAATATCTCTGAACTACCCTAAACGGAGATAGAACCTTATCATTCTAAGCTCACAATGTGTTCTTCCCATCATCATCATGTGTATGACCTAAAGAATCCTGTTCAAAGTCCCATCAGCTATCCCTGTGTAGAGAGAGTTACAGTAGTCGAGCCGTGAGAAAATGAGCATGGTGATGATGACCCTTTGGGGAGAGAAAGGACTTTAGGATTTTAGCAATAGTGCGGAGCTGGAAAAAAGCAGGAGCTCACCACTGGGCTCACCTGGATTCACCAGGGCGGGCAGACAGGCTTCCCAGGCCACCTCCTGTGATCTGAGCAACAGAAGTGGTGGAGCCAAACAGGATGACCTCCTCCCCCTTGCTTTCGTTTAGTCGCAAGAAAGTTCTGCGCCATCCAGTCCTTGATTCAGTTTTCACAGAGAAAGTTCTATGTCTGAGGTGAACCAGGTTAAAGCTGAAGCGGGGATGCCAACCCCCTGCTGGAGGCGGGTTCTAGGAGAATGGCATCATGGTCAATGGTGTCAAAAGCTGCACTAATATCCAGTAGCACCAGGGCAGCACACTTGCCAGTGTCCGTGATGCACGGAGCAGATCGTTTGTTACCCTCAGGAGGGCAGACTCGGTGCTGTGGGCAGCCCTGAAAAGCCTTTGAGATTGGAATTTGTCGTGGAGTTATGGGTTGACAGCAGTTGACCGAGGACAGGTT